>NC_142765.1:10902421-11205436 GCF_054948205.1 Urtica dioica subsp. dioica | reverse complement strand
GACCAGGCGAGCTCGACTAGGAGCAGTGGCGCGCTCGGCTAGGAGCATTGGCGAGCTCGACGAGGAGATCGACCAGGCGAAGTGGCGAGCTCGACTAGGAGCAGCGGCGAGCTCGACTAGGAGCTCGACCAGGCGAAGTGGCGAGCTCGACTAGGAGCATTGGCGAGCTCGACTAGGAGCTCGACCAGGCGAAGTGGCGAGCTCGACTAGGAGCCATGGCGAGCTCGACTAGGAGCTCGACCAGGCGAAGTGGCGAGCTCGACTAGTAGCAGTGGCGAGCTCGACTAGGAGCTCGACCAGGCGAGCTCTACTAGGAGCAGTGGTGAGCTCGGCTAGGAGCATTGGCGAGCTCGACTAGGAGCTCGACCAGGCGAAGTGGCGAGCTCGACTAGGAGCCGTGGCGAGCTCGGCTAGGAGCTCGACCAGGCGAAGTGGCGAGCTCGACTGGGAGCCTCGGCGAGCTCAACTAGGAGCTCGACCAGGCGAGCTCGACCAGGAGCAGTGGCGAGCTCGACTAGGAGCTCAACCAGGCGAAGTCGACTAAGAGCAGTGGCGAGCGCGACTAGGAGCTCGACCAGGCGAAGTGGCGAGCTCGACTAGGAGCAGTGGCGAGCTCGATTAGGAGCTCGACCAGGCGAGCTCGACTAGGAGAAGTGGCGAGCTCGACTAGGAGCAGTGGCGAGCTCGACTAGGCGAACTGGAGAGCTCGACTAGGAGTAGTGGCGAGCTCGATTAGGAGCTCGACTAGGAGCAGTGGCAAGCTCGACTAGGAGCAGTGGCGAGCTCGATTAGGAGTTCGAGCAGGCGAGCTCGATTAGGAGCTCGACTAGGAGCAGTGGCGAGCTCGATTAGGAGCTCGACCAGGCGAGCTCGACAAGGAGCAGTGGCGAGCTCGACTAGGAGCTCGACCAGGCTAAGTGACGAACTTGACTAGGCGAAGGCGAGCCCGACTAGGAGCTCGACCATGCGAAGTCGGAGTCCCAATAGTGGCGAGCTCGACTAGGAGCTCGACCAGGCGAGCTCGACTAGGGGCCCCACCAGGCGAAGTGGCGAGGCGAGCTCGGCTTAGGCGAACTGGCGAGCTCAGCCTAGGCGAACTGGCGAGCTCAGCCTAGGCGAACTGGCGAGTCTTCCCTAGGCGAACTGTCGAGCTCGACTAGGAGCAGTGGCGGGCTCGGCTAGGAGCATTGGCGAGCTCGACTAGGAGCTCGACCAGGCGAAGTGGCGAGCTCGACTAGGAGCAGCGGCGAGCTCGACTAGGAGCTCGATTAGGAGCATTGACGAGCTCGACTAGGAGCTCGACCAAGCGAAGTGGCGAGCTCGACTAGGAGCAGTGGCGAGCTCGACTAGGAGCAGTGGCGAGCTCGACTAGGAGCTCGACCAGGCGAGCTCTACTAGGAGCAGTGGTGAGCTCCGCTAGGAGCATTGGCGAGCTCGACTAGGAGCTCGACCAGGCAAAGTGGCGAGCTCGACTAGGAGCCGTGGCGAGCTCGGCTAGGAGCTCGACCAGGCGAAGTGGCGAGCTTGACTGGGAGCCGCGGCGAGATCAACTAGGAGCTCGACCAGGCGAGCTCGACCAGGAACAGTGGCGAGCTCGACTAGGAGCTCAACCAGGCGAATTCGACTAAGAGCAGTGGCGAGCTCGACTAGGAGCTCGACCAGGCGAAGTGGCGAGCTCGACTAGGAGCAGTGGCGAGCTCGATTAGGAGCTCGACCAGGCGAGCTCGACTAGGAGCAGTGGCGAGCTCGACTAGGCGAAGTGGCGAGCTTGACCAGGAGCAGTGGCGAGCTCGATTAGGAGCAGTGGCGAGCTCGACCAGGTGAGCTCGACACTTCGCCTGGTTGAACTTGACTAGGCGAAGGCGAAGGCGAGCCCGACTAGGAGCTCGACCATGCGAAGTCGGAGTCCCAATAGTGGCGAGCTCGACTAGGAGCTCGACCAGGCGAGCTCGACTAGGGGCCCCACCAGGCGAAGTGGCGAGGCGAGCTCGGCTTAGGCGAACTGGCGAGCTCAGCCTAGGCGAACTGGCGAGTCTTCCCTAGGCGAACAGTCGAGCTCGACTAGGAGCAGTGGCGGGCTCGGCTAGGAGCATTGGCGAGCTCGACTAGGAGCTCGACCAGGCGAAGTGGCGAGCTCGACTAGGAGCAGCGGCGAGCTCGACTAGGAGCTCGATTAGGAGCATTGACGAGCTCGACTAGGAGCTCGACCAGGCGAAGTGGCGAGCTCGACTAGGAGCTCAACCAGGCGAAGTGGCGAGCTCGACTAGGAGCAGTGGCGAGCTCGACTAGGAGCTCGACCAGGCGAGCTCTACTAGGAGCAGTGGTGAGCTCGGCTAGGAGCATTGGCGAGCTCGACTAGGAGCTCGACCAGGCAAAGTGGCGAGCTCGACGAGGAGCCGTGGCGAGCTCGGCTAGGAGCTCGACCAGGCGAAGTGGCGAGCTTGACTGGGAGCCGCGGCGAGATCAACTAGGAGCTCGACCAGGCGAGCTCGACCAGGAGCAGTGGCGAGCTCGACTAGGAGCTCAACCAGGCGAATTCGACTAAGAGCAGTGGCGAGCTCGACTAGGAGCTCGACCAGGCGAAGTGGCGAGCTCGACTAGGAGCAGTGGCGAGCTCGATTAGGAGCTCGACCAGGCGAGCTCGACTAGGAGCAGTGGCGAGCTCGACTAGGAGCATTGGCGAGCTCGACTAGGAGCTCGACCAGGCGAAGTGGCGAGCTCGACTAGGAGCCATGGCGAGCTCGACTAGGAGCTCGACCAGGCGAAGTGGCGAGCTCGACTAGTAGCAGTGGCGAGCTCGACTAGGAGCTCGACCAGGCGAGCTCTACTAGGAGCAGTGGTGAGCTCGGCTAGGAGCATTGGCGAGCTCGACTAGGAGCTCGACCAGGCGAAGTGGCGAGCTCGACTAGGAGCCGTGGCGAGCTCGGCTAGGAGCTCGACCAGGCGAAGTGGCGAGCTCGACTGGGAGCCTCGGCGAGCTCAACTAGGAGCTCGACCAGGCGAGCTCGACCAGGAGCAGTGGCGAGCTCGACTAGGAGCTCAACCAGGCGAAGTCGACTAAGAGCAGTGGCGAGCTCGACTAGGAGCTCGACCAGGCGAAGTGGCGAGCTTGACTAGGAGCAGTGGCGAGCTCGATTAGGAGCTCGACCAGGCGAGCTCGACTAGGAGAAGTGGCGAGCTCGACTAGGAGCAGTGGCGAGCTCGACTAGGCGAACTAGAGAGCTCGACTAGGAGTAGTGGCGAGCTCGATTAGGAGCTCGACTAGGAGCAGTGGCAAGCTCGACTAGGAGCAGTGGCGAGCTCGATTAGGAGTTCGAGCAGGCGAGCTCGACTAGGAGCTCGACTAGGAGCAGTGGCGAGCTCGATTAGGAGCTCGACCAGGCGAGCTCGACAAGGAGCAGTGGCGAGCTCGACTAGGAGCTCGACCAGGCTAAGTGACGAACTTGACTAGGCGAAGGCGAGCCCGACTAGGAGCTCGACCATGCGAAGTCGGAGTCCCAATAGTGGCGAGCTCGACTAGGAGCTCGACCAGGCGAGCTCGACTAGGGGCCCCACCAGGCGAAGTGGCGAGGCGAGCTCGGCTTAGGCGAACTGGCGAGCTCAGCCTAGGCGAACTGGCGAGTCTTCCCTAGGCGAACTGTCGAGCTCGACTAGGAGCAGTGGAGGGCTCGGCTAGGAGCATTGGCGAGCTCGACTAGAAGCTCGACCAGGCGAAGTGGCGAGCTCGACTAGGAGCAGCGGCGAGCTCGACTAAGAGCTCGATTAGGAGCATTGACGAGCTCGACTAGGAGCTCGACCAGGCGAAGTGGCGAGCTCGACTAGGAGCTCAACCAGGCGAAGTGGCGAGCTCGACTAGGAGCATTGGCGAGCTCGACTAGGAGCTCGACCAGGCGAGCTCTACTAGGAGCAGTGGTGAGCTCGGCTAGGAGCATTGGCGAGCTCGACTAGGAGCTCGACCAGGCAAAGTGGCGAGCTCGACTAGGAGCCGTGGCGAGCTCGGCTAGGAGCTCGACCAGGCGAAGTGGCGAGCTTGACTGGGAGCCGCGGCGAGATCAACTAGGAGCTCGACCAGGCGAGCTCGACCAGGAGCAGTGGCGAGCTCGACTAGGAGCTAAACTAGGCGAATTCGACTAAGAGCAGTGGCGAGCTCGACTAGGAGCTCGACCAGGCGAAGTGGCGAGCTCGACTAGGAGCAGTGGCGAGCTCGATTAGGAGCTCGACCAGGCGAGCTCGACTAGGAGCAGTGGCGAGCTCGACTAGGCGAAGTGGCGAGCTTGACCAGGAGCAGTGGCGAGCTCGATTAGGAGCTCGACCAGGTGAGCTCGACTAGGAGTAGTGGCGAGCTCGACTAGGAGGAGTGGCGAGCTTGACTAGGAGCTCGACTAGGCGAAGTGGCGAGCTCGACTAGGAGCAGTGGCGAGCTCGATTAGGAGCTCGACCAGGCGAGCTCGACTAGGAGCAGTGGCGAGCTCGACTAGGAGCTCGACCAGGCTAAGTGACGAACTTGACTAGGCGAAGGCGAGCCCGACTAGGAGCTCGACCAGGCGAAGTCGGAGTCCCAATAGTGGCGAGCTCGACTAGGGGCCCCGCCAGGCGAAGTGGCGAGGCGAGCTCGGCTTAGGCGAACTGGCGAGCTCAGCCTAGGCGAACTGGCGAGTCTTCCCTAGGCGAACTGGCGAGCTCGGCCTAGGCGAATCGGCGAGCTCGGCCGAGGCGAACTGGCGAGCTCGGCTAGGCGAACTGGAGAGCTCGGCCCCGGCGAACTGGCGAGCTCGACTTGGCGAAGTGACGAGCTCGAAATCCCAACAATCCGTTACTCAACTCGAGGACTCATGCGGAGTCTGCACGAGGAGTTACGTGATAAGTCTTTCCTTGGGACCTCCGGCCTAACCATCGACCCCTTGAGACTTTGTTATACTTTTGTTTTTGAGTTGTTTTTTTTTGTTTGAGCGAGTGAGCTCTAGTTTCGTTGAGCATTATTTCCCATTAGCCCCCCAAGTTTCTTGTGTGCTCGCAGAGAAGACGAGAAATTGTTACAAAATAAAGTAAAGGTTTCGAAGTGTAATTCGATTACAACGTTGAAATAGTTAAATAAAAAAGATTACATTCCCAGGCCGTTCGGCCGTACTTGAGATTAAAAAATGTCATTTCAAAAATTGAAAATGGAATGACATAACAAAACATAGAGTAAGCGGGAACGGGCGTCTATTGGTAGTACCGCCGAAGGTGTTCCGCGTTCCAAGGGTGCGTGAATACGAGTCCTTCCAGGTTCTCGAGCTCGTACGTGCCGTTGTGGATGGCTCGGCGCACGCGGTATGGACCTTCCCAAGTGGGGCCCAAGACTCCCGCCCCTTGCACTTTGGTGTTTTGGAACACCCTCCTGAGGACGAGGCTTCCGTCGGTGAACTGCCGTAGCTTGACCTTGGAGTTGTAGTACTTTTCGACCTTCCTCTTTTGTGCGGCAAGGCGGGTGAGCGCGTCCGCCCTCCTCTCATCTATGAGGTCCAGCTCGAGCCTGATCGCGTTGTCGTTGGCGGTATCTTCGTATTCCTCGATGCGCAGGGTCGGCAGCTTGGTCTCGACGGGTACCACGGCCTCGACTCCGAACGCGAGAGCGAAAGGAGTTTCGCCGGTCGCGTTTCGCGCGGTGGTTCGGTATGCCCACAGGACCATGGGGAGCTCGTCGGCCCAAGCCCCCTTTTTTTCCTCCAGCCTCTTTTTCATATTCTCCTTGATCGTTTTGTTGACCGCCTCTACCTGACCGTTGGCTTGAGGATGGCGGGGGGAAGAGAAAGTCTTGCTAATGCCCAACCGCTCGCACACTTCTCGGAGGCGCGCGTTGTCAAACTGCTTTCCGTTATCGGTCACAATCGACGCGGGAATCCCGAAGCGACAGACAATGTTCTTCCAGATGAAGTTCGTTGTGTTTGTCTCGGTGATCTTTGCCAGCGGTTCGGCCTCTACCCACTTCGTGAAATAGTCGATTGCCACGATCGCATGCTTGTACTGTCTCGGAGCCATAGGTAGCTCGCCGATGAGATCGATTCCCCATTTTGCGAAGGGGCGCGGTACGATGATCGGACATAGCGGTGCCGGTGCTTGGCGCGGGATGTGGGCGAACCTTTGGCATTTGTCGCATCTTTTGGCCCACTCGTGGGAGTCCTTTTTCAAGGCTGGCCAAAAATACCCGAGCCTCAGGAGCTTCAACGCCAAAGACTGTCCGGCGGCGTGGTTTCCGCACACCCCCTCATGCACCTCGCGGAGCGGCCTCTTCGCCTCGACCTCGGTCAAGCAGCGGAGGAGGGGCATGGAGTAGCCTCTTTTAAACAGGTTGTTCTCCCTCATCGTGTATTTCGGCGCCAAGCATCTCAGCTTTTTGGCCTCCTCTTTGTCTTCAGGGACGACTCGTCGCTTAAGGAATTCTACGAGCGGTGTCATCCACGAGGGAGGCGGAGTCTCTTCAACTACCCCTACGTCGCCTCTCGAGATGTAGGGTCGGGTCAGCACCTCGATCGGGACGCTGCCTTCGCCCTCCTCGTCTATCCCGGACGCGAGGCGAGCTAAGGCGTCAGCGTCGATGTTTGCTTCTCGGGGGACTTGGACGATCTCGAACCATGACAGTGCCTCTAGGTTCTTTCGGGTTTTGGATAAGTACGCGATCATGTTCGGCTCTTTAGCGGCGTAGTCGCCCTTAACCTGGTTCACGATCAACTGCGAGTCGCAGTGGATGCGCTGGTTTTGGGCACCTAGCTTGTCTGCCAGCTCCAAGCCAACGATAAGAGCCTCGTACTCCGCCTCGTTATTGGAAGCCTTGAACTCGAACTGCAGGGCGTACCTCAGTTTCTCCCTATCGGGATTTGTGAGCACCACGCCGGCGCCAGCCCCCCGGGCATTTGACGCGCCATCTACGTGCAAGTCCCAGACCGGCCCTGTCGGGCCGTTGGTTCTCTTTCTTGACGGCTCGCCGTGGTCGTCCTCGTTGTCTTTCGCGCCCTTACTACTTTCGTCGTCCTCGTCGGTCGGGGGCGCTGTGAACTCGGCGATGAAGTCGGCGAGGGCCTGGCCCTTGATGGCGGTTCTCGGCTGGAACTCGACTCCGTTCTAGCCCAACTCTTGGGACCACACGGCCATTCGAGAGGAGGTCCCTTTTTGAAGGGCCTTCTCGATGGGATGTCCCGTGCGGATCACAATGGGGTGCGCCTGAAAGTAGGGTCGGAGTTTTCCCGCGCTCATGACAAGGGCGAGGGATAATCTCTCGATTTCCGGGTATCGAGTCTCGGCGTCGAGGAGCGCCTTGCTAACATAGTAGACCGGCCATTGCACCTTGTATTCTTCGCGTATGAGAACCGCGCTCACGGGCCTATCGGAAACCGCGAGGTAGATGTACAAGATTTCGCCATTCTTTGGCTTCGCAAGGAACGGAGGGGAGGCGAAGTAGGCTTTCATTTCGCGGAACGCTTCCTCGCACTTCTCCGTCCAAACGAACCCGTCGGTCTTCTTTAGTGCCTTAAAAACCGGTTGGCACCTGTCGGTGGCCTTGGACACGAATCGCGTTAGGGCGGCGATCCTTCTTGTCAAACTCTGAACTTCTTTCACTTTCTGCGGCGACCTCATCTCTAAGATCGCCCTAATCTTCTCGGGGTTAGCCTCGATCCCGCGGCGGCTAACCATGTAGCCCAAGAATTTTCCAGACTCGACCCCAAAAGCGCACTTGTTGGGGTTGAGCTTCATCTTGTAGCATCGCAAGATTGCAAACATTTCTCCCAGGTCTCGAACGTGGTCGTGGGTCTTGAGGCTCTTGACGACCATATCCTCAACGTAGACCTCCATAGTTTTGCCGATTTGATCGGCGAACATTCGGTTCACCAATCTTTGATACGTCGCCCCCGCGTTTCTGAGGCCAAAAGGCATGACCTTGTAACAGTAGAGTCCGCGGTTTGTAACAAAGGTGGTCTTGATCTGATCCGGCTCGTGCATGCGGATCTGATTGTAGCCTGAATAGGCGTCCATGAAGCTTACATGGCGCACGTAAAATGCCTACATGGCGCAACCAAGTCGTCCCTTGGGGCGCACCTAAGACGTCTACATGGCCCAAGTAAGACGCCTACATGGCGCAACTAAGTCGTCCCTCGGGTCACACTAGGGACGCGTACATGGCGCACGTAAGACGCCTACATGGTGCAACCAAGGCGTCCCCCAGGGCACACCTTTGACGCCTACATGGCGCACATAAGATGCCTACTTGGCGCAACCAAGTCGTCCTTCGTGGCGCACCAAAGATGCCTACATGGCGCATGTGAGGAGCCTACATGGCGCAAACAAGTCACATACATGGGGCACTTAAGACGCATGCATGGTGCACATAAGACGACTACATGGTGAACATAAGACGACTACGTGGCGCAACCAAGTCGTCCTCCGTGGCGCACCAAAGATGCCTACATGACGCACCTAAGACGCTTACATGGTGCATATAAGACGACTACGTGGCGCAAACAAGTCGCATACATGGGGCACATAAGACGCCTGCATGGCGCACTTAAGATGCCTACATGGCACATGTAAGACGCCTACATGGCGCAACCAAGTCATCCCTCGGGGCGCACCTAAGACGCATACATGACGCACGTAAGACGCCTACATGGCGCAACCAAGTCGACCCTCAAATAGCGCAACCAAGTCATCGCTCGGGGTGCAACTAAGACGTCTACATGGCGCACGTAATACATCTATATAGCGCAACCAAGTCGTCTCTCGTGATGCACGTAAGACACCTACATGGCGCACGTAAGACGCCTACATGGCGCAACCAAGTCGTCCCTCGGGATGCACTTAAGACGCCTACATGGCGCATGTAAGATGCCTACATGGCGCATTATAGTCGTCCCTCGGGACGCACCTAAGAGGCCTACATGGCGCACGTAAGACGCCTACATGGCACAACCAAGTCGTCCATCGGGGCGTACCAATGACGCCTACATGGCGCACGTAAGACGCCTACATAGCACAACCAAGTCGTCCCTCAGGGCGCACCTAAGACGCCTACACTGCGCAATGTAGTCGTCCCTCGGGGTGCACCAAAGACGCCGACGTGGCGCACGTAAGACGCCTACATGGCGCAACCAAGTCGTCAATCGGGGCGCACCTAAGACGCCTATGTGGCGCAACCAAGTCGTCCCTCGGGGCGCACCAAAGACCTCTACATGGCGCACGTAAGACGCCTACATGGCGCACCCAAGTCGACCCTCGGGGCGCGCCAAAGACCTCTACATGGCGCACGTAAGACGCCTACATGGCGCACGTAAGACGCCTATATGGAGCAACCAAGTCGTCCCTCAGGGCGCACCTAAGATGCCTACATCGCGCACGTTCTACATAGCGCAACCAAGTCATCGCTCGGGATGCAATTAAGACCCCTACATGGCACACGTAAGACGCCTACATGGCGCAACTAAGTCGTCCCTCGGGGCGCACCTAAGACGCGTACATGGCGCACATAAGACGCCTACATGGCGCAACCAAGTCGTCCCTCAGAGCACACTTATGACGCCAACATGGCGTACGTAAGACGCCTACTTGGCGCAACCAAGTCGTCCCTAAGGGCGTACCTAAGACGCCTACATGGCGCACGTAAGATGCCTATGTGGCGCAACTAAGACACCTACGTGGCGCACGTAACACGCCTACATGGCGCAACCAAAGATGCCTACATGGCGCACGTAAGTCGCCTACATGGGGCAGTTAAGATGCCTGCATGGCGCACCTAAGACGCCTGCATGGCGCACTTAAGAGGCCTACATGGCGCACCTAAGACGCCTACATGGCCAACAAAGTCATCCCTCGGGACGCACCTCAGACGCCTACATGGCGCACATAAGACGCCTACGTGGCACAACCAAGTCGTCCTTCGTGGCGCACCAAAGGCGCCTGCATGGCGCACCTAAGGCGCCTGCATCGCGCACTTAAGATGCCTACATGGCAAACGTAAGATGCCTACATGGCGCAACCAAGTCATCCCTCGGGGCGCACCTAAGATGCATACATGACGCACGTAAGACGCCTACATGGCGTAACCAAGTAGTCCCTCAGGGCGCAACTAAGACGCCTACATGGCGCACGTAAGACGTCTATATAGCGCAACCAAGTCGTCCATCGGGATGCACGTAAGACGCCTACATGGCGCACATAAGACGCCTACATGGCGCAACCAAGTCATCCCTGGGGGCGCACCAAAGACGCCTACATGGCGCACGTAAGACAACTACATAGCGCAACCAAGTCATCCCTCGGGATTCACTTAAGACGCCTACATTCCTTATGTAAGATGCCAACATGGCGCATTCAAGTCGTCCCTCGGGACGCACCTAAGAGGCCTACATGGCGCACGTAAGATGCCTATATGGCGCAACCAAGTCGTCCATCGGGGCGTACCAATGACGCCTAGATGGCGAACGTAAGACGCCTACATAGCGCAAACAAGTCGTCCCTCGGGGTGCACCTAAGACGCCTACATGGCGCACATAAGACGCCTACACTGCGCAATCTAGTCGTCCCTCGGAGTGCACCAAAGACGCCGACGTGGCGCACGTAAGACGCCTACATGGCGCAACCAAGTTGTCCATCGGGGCGCACCTAAGATACCTATATGGCGAACGTAAGACGCCTATATGGCGCAACCAAGTCGTCCCTCGTGGCGAACCAAAGACGCCTACATGGCGCACGTAAGATGCCTACATGGCGCAACCAAGTCGACCCTCGGGGAGCACCTAAGACGCCTACATGGCGCACGTAAGACGCCTACAAAGAGCAACCAAGTCGTCCCTCAGGGCGCACATAAGATGCCTACATCGCGCAGGTTCTACATAGCGCAACCAAGTCGTCGCTCGGGATGTAATTAAGACGCCTACATGGCACACGTAAGACGCCTACATGGGGCAACCAAGTCATCCTTCGGGACGCACCAAAGACGCTTACATGGCGCACGTAAGACGCCTACATGGCCCAACCAAGTCGTCCCTCAGGGCACACATATGACACCTACATGGCGCACGTAAGACGCCTACTTGGCCTAACCAAGTCATCCCTCGGGGCGCACCTAAGACGCCTACATGGCGCACGTAAGATGCCTAGGTGGCACAACTAAGACGCCAACATGGCGCACGTAAGACACCTACATGGCGAAACCAAGTCGTCCCTCGTGGCGCACCAAAGATGCCTACATGGCGCATGTAAGGCGCCTACATGGCGCAAACAAGTCGCATACATGGGGCACTTAAGATGCCTTAATGGCGCACCTAAGACGCCTACATGGCGCACTTAAGACGCCTACATGGCGCATGTAAGACGCCTACATGGCGCAACCAAGTCGTCCATCGGGGCGAACCAATGACGCCTACATGGCGCAACCAAGTCGTCCCTCGGGGCGCACCTAAGATGCCTACATGGCGCATGTAAGACGCCTACACTGCGCAATCTAGTCGTCCCTCGGGGTGCACCAAAGACACCGACGTGGCGCACCTAAGACGCCTACATGGCGCAACAAAGTCGTCCATCGGGGCGCACCTAAGACGCCTATATGGCGACCGTAAGACGCCTACATGGCACAACCAAGTCATCCCTCGGGGCGCACCAAAGGCGCCTACATGGCGCACATAAGACGCCTACATGGCGCAACCAAGTCGTCCCTTGGGGCGCACCTAAGACATCTACATGGCGCACGTAAGACGCCTACATGGAGCAACCAAGTCGTCCCTCAGGGAGCACCTAAGATGCCTACATCGCGCACGTTCTACATAGCACAACCAAGTCGTCGCTCGGGATGCAATTAAGACGCCTACATGGCACACGTAACACGCCTACATGGCGCAACCAAGTTGTCCTTCTGGGCGCACCAAAGACGCTTACATGGCGCACGTAAGATGCCTACATGGTGCAACCAAGTCGTCCCTCGGGGCGCACCTAAGACGCGTACATGGCGCACATAAGACGCCTACATGGCGCAACCAAGTTGTCCCTCAGAGCACACTTATGACGCCTACATGGCGCACGTAAGATGCCTACTTGGCGCAACCAAGTCGTCCCTCGGGGCGCACCTAAGGCGCCTACATGGCGCACGTAAAATGCCTACGTGGCGCAACTAAGACGCCTACATGGCGCACGTAACACGCCTACATCGCGCAACCAAAGATGCCTACATGGCGCATGTAAGTCGCCTACATGGGGCAGTTAAGATGCCTGTATGGCGCACCTAAGACGCCTGCATGGCGCACTTAAGAGGCCTACATGGCGCACGTATGACGCCTACACGGCGCAACAAACACTACAACAAATACGACAATTACCGACGATTTTTTTCGTCGGTAATAACCCTATAATCGTCGCTAAATCTATTTAGCGACGATTATTATCGTCGCTAAATGTCCGTGCCTAAATATATTTAGCGACGATTTATTCGTCGCTAAATATTTACCAACGATATTAGCGACGATAATGTCGTCCCTAAATGTCGTGACGAGAAGTTTTTTTCATTTTGAAACAGGTAATTAACGACGACTCGTCGCTAATTATTATTATTATTATTTTTTATTTTTTTCGCCGTTAATTATTAATTTTTTATGGTTTTTTGTTTATGAAATTCTAAAATGAAAAATCAAATAAAAACTAAATTATATTATCCAAATCAACAAATATATAAAATCCGGTTACGTAGGTTTTCGGTTATCGAGAAATATGTAAATAATAATCTACTATACACAAAATATCTAATAAAACACTAGTCGCGACGTTTGCTTTGTCGTCCCGGCGCTCGTTTTCCCCTCCTCGACGTGAAACGCTCTTCTGCTGGCGCTGAAACTCTGCTGGCTGCGGCGGAACAACGTGCTGATCAGTAGACTGACTTGGTCCGCCGGGCGTCGTCTGCTGGCTGGCGTCGGGAGTCCTCTGCTGGCCGCCCGTCGGAGTGTGAACGCCGGGCGTCGGAGTGTGGACGTCGGGCTTCGGAGTCTGCTGGCTGTGGGATGACGGAGCCTGCTGTGAACTCTGCGGAAATTGGGGCATGAACGAGCTAAGGTTGAGGCCGGGCACCTGACTCTGTATTGCCTCGGCGAACGCGGCGAGGGTCGATTTCAACACCTCCTGCGAGATATATCCTGGTTGCGACGTCCCAGCCTCCAAACCGTAGACTTCGGCGACTTCAGCCGCCATCCGTGCTCCCTGTGGCACCAAACGTCCGACGCCGGTCAAGTGATCAGTCCGCGAACCCATAATATCGCGGATCACCTGCTGCTCTAGGACGGAAATATCAACGTCCGCTCCTTGTTGCTCAGCCTCCACTCGCAACGTGTTGAACCAATCGACCAGTCGATCCTGATATAATTAACTAGTTAGTATATATTAATCGAAAAATAAGAAAAATAAATGTAAACTTACATAACGTGCGTAGGCTTCAGGAGTCACGCATTCGGACTTGTCGGACTGATGTTGGCGCTTGTAGTTCGCAAACAAGCTCTCGAAAGTGCCTGTCTCGGCGCTCTTCTGCATGCATGTAAACAAAACTTCAAGTGTTAGATAATTTTAACGATTTGATGTATCATATAAACATAAAACTTACGTTCTTCATGCGGTGGGTCGAGAACCCAATCGTCCCCTGTCGAGTCTTCGTCTTCTTCTTCGTGCGATTCGCCTTGTTCTTCGCTTGTATGGCCTGTAATATAAGTAAACGTACACGTAAATAACAAATCATTTAATAAAAGGGTAAACACATATTTAACGTAAATGATTTGATTACCTTAAACTCATCGCTCGTATATCGTTGTATCAGCGTCTCCCATTCGGTGTCGAGCTTAACGGTCCTCGGTTTCAGCGACCGCGCCACCTGTACGCTGCTCTTGCAGTCGATGTCGAACCATGACCGCAAGGTATGCCTCCAATCGCGAAGACGAGTCTTCGCGTCTCGAATGATTGCCGCATCGACAATCGCCTTCTTCTTCCCGGTTGCATCACCATCGACTCGAATGTCGTACTTGTCTCGAATCGCTGCTCGGATCTCGGCCTCCTTCGCCGGCCCCACGTTCGCATTCGTCCACCTTGGGACCGTAGGCGAGATCTTGTCTCGGATGACCAACCCGAGCGTGTTCGCGAACGTCGCGAGATCCGGATCCATCTCGCGCTCTGGCTGCAAGAACGACTGAAACTCCTCGTTATAAATAACGACTTCCTTCACCCCGGGGCGCCGTGCACGCTCAGATCGAAGCCCGACCGTCGGCCCACGCACGGCCGGTTCGATATCCTCGTCTTCTTCTTCGACGCCATCACGTACGGGCGCCGACTGGAAATAATTCGGGAGACGGGCTAAGAAGTCATCCCCGCCTCCGCTGCCTCCAGCTCCTGTAGCCGTAGCCATCTGAAATTCAAAACAAAATTTATTTAGTTATGCATTCGTAATGATTTAAATCAGTTAATTTAGTAAGTAAATGAAAAACGTTATATACTATCAATCATCGTCGTCTGACAAATAATCTTCTTCTATCAAATCTTCGTCCTCAGTTTCTTCGTCATCGATAAACTCTTCTTCTTCAATATTTTCCAACAAGTTCATTGCGTCGTTGCTCACGGGCTCTGGTATCGCAGACTGATGACGCGTCGACAGTGAATCTAAATCTGACAGTTCTACTGACAGCTGAACTGAAGACGAAGATTGACCAAGAATGAGGTCAATATCAGGAAGATCCCACACATTTCGATGATTACACTCTTCGACGATTCGCCAATCAAGACCATTCAAGTTATCTTCCAAGTAGAAAACTTGTTTCGCCTGTGTTGCCAAAATAAATGGCTCGTCTTTGTACCATTCTTTTGCCACATACACGCTTGTCAAGTTATTGTTGTTGGGTGTCCTTTTCCTCGGATCTTGGTCACCGAACCAACGACATTGAAATAAGACGACACGACAATTGTTCTGATACATCAAGACAATGACGGTTTCTACTTGACCGTAAAAGTCGTGACCTCCTTCACTTGGTACACATACCCCGCTATTCTGAGTCGTTCTTCTGCTACCACGTTGACGGGAGATAAATTTAACTCCGTTCACCACACAACACGGATACGTCTGTGGTGCGAATGTGGTCCCAATGCCAATGCATATAATTCGGAGGATACGGATAATCCGTCTTGGCTCATGCGAAATACCTACATACAACCATTAACGATTCGGTTAGTGTCGAAGCGAGTTTAATCATATTCTTTGAGTTAATTAGTCAAATACCTTTTCCCAAAACCATTTTGGGAACTCAAGTCGATGCTCTTCTTCAACATCTGGCCGACCTTCTAATTCCATGACATCTATGTGTTCACTGAAATAAAATTCAAGTTCATTTAAAACATCACTTCGTATAAATAATTCAAGTTCATTTATTTCACTCATTTACCTCATGAAATCGTCAATTTCGGGACAATTTCGTAAAATGTACCACTCAGCGAGCAATCGTATATTCTCATCTAAGCGTATCGTGGTAATCTTCCCGTAAGGCCGACAACTTGATGACTGAAACACCGATAACTCCCATTCGACACCTTCGAAATTAGACGCGACCTCTGTTCGTTGGGGCATGTTGAAACGATTCCGACAAGCAAGGTACCCTTGACCACTCCATCCCGACAAACTACTTCTCGCTGGAAAATCATTCACCGTCCATAGAAGTACGGAAAACAACCTGAATAGCTCACCGGTCGAACCATCTCTCAACACAACACCGGTTTCCCACAACTCCTTCAGCTCATCAATCAGCGGTTGTAAGAAAACGTCCATGTCTTTTCCCGGCGCACTACGACCTGGTATAAGCAATGTTAACATCAAGTACGATGTTTTCATGCACAACCACGGCGGTAAATTGTACGCAGTCAAGACTACCGGCCACATACTGTACGATAAACTCATGTCACCAAATGGGTTGAAACCATCGGCGGCAAGTCCAAGCCGGACGTTCCTCGGTTTTGCCGCAAACATGGGATATTTTCGGTCGATCTCCTTCCACGTTGCTCCGTCTACAGGATGTCGCAGTACACCATCCTCCTTAATGCGTTCATTCTCGTGCCACTACATCTCTAGAGCTGTGTGCCGACTTGCGTACAGTCGCTTAAGTCGATCTTTCAATGGAAAGTAGCGCAACACTTTATGCGCTACTTTTTTTCCACCGTCTTTCTTCAGCCACCGGCTCTCATTACACACTGGACACTCGTCTAGATTGGCGTTGTCCTTCCAAAACAACGCACAATCGTGTTTGCAGACGTGAATCGACTCGTAACCCATACCAAATCGACGCAATTTCGCCTTTGCTTCATAGTGTGACTCTGGAATCGTGTTGCCGATCGGATGAGACTTTTTCAGTACTTTCAGTAGCTGATCGAACGACTTATTCGTCCACTTGTTCATCACTTTCAAATGCATCAACGTGACAACAAAGGAGAGTGACGAATACTCCGTACAACCCGGCCATAATTCTGTGTTCAGGTCGCTGAAAAGGTCATCGAACTGTCCATTCTGGTATTCTGCATTCGGGTCAATACTGTAATCGTCACCGTCTACGTCGTTGTGATCTAAGATATCGTGTACAACATCAAACATCCCACCTCCTCCTCTGTAATCCGTCTGATACTGCATTACGCCATCTTCTTCCTCCCCGTGAAAGTTCCACCTCGTGTAATTCCTCTTAAATCCTCTGATAAAGAGACGCTTGCATGGCGCACCTAAGACGCCTGCATGGCGGACTTAAGATGCCTATATGGCGCACGTAAGACGCCTACATGGTGCAACCAAGTCATCCCTCGGGGCGCACCAAAGACGCCTACATGGGGCACGTAAAACGCCTACATGGCGCAATCAAGTCATCCGTCGAGGCGCACCTAAGACGCCTACATGGCGCATGTAAGACGCCTACATGGTGCATTCATGTCGTCCCTTGGGACGCACCTAAGACGCCTACGTGGCGCACGTAAGACGCCTATATGAGGCAATCTAGTCGTCCCTCGGGGTGCACCAAATACGCCTACATGGCGCACGTAAGACGCCTACATGGCGCAACCAACCCGTCCATCTGGGCGCACCTCAGACGCCTACATGGCGAACGTAAGACGCCTATATAGCGCACCCTAGACGCCTACATGGCGCACGTAAGAAGCCTACATGGCACAACCAAGTCGTCCCTTGGGGCGCACCAAAGACGCTTACATGGCGCACGTAAGACGCTTATATGGCCCAACCAAATCGTCCCTCGTTGCGCACCAAAGACACCTACATGGCGCACGTAAGACGCCTACATGGCGCAACCAAGTCGTTCCTCGGCGCGCACCTAAGACGCCTACATGGCGCACGTAAGACACCTACATGGCGCATCCAAGTCGTCCATCGGGGCGTACCAATGACGCCTACATAGCGAAACCAAGTCGTCCCTCGGGGCCTACCTAAGACGCCTACATTGCGCACGTAACACGCCTACACTGCGCAATCTAGTCCTCCCTCGGGGTGCACCAAAGACGTCGACGTGGCGCACGTAAGACGCCTATATGGCGTAACCAAGTCGTCCATCGGGGCGCGGACCTAAGACGCCTATAGGGCGAACGTATGACGCGTACATGGCGCAACCAAGTCGTTCCTCGGGGCGCACCAAAGACGCCTACATGGTGCACGTAAGACGCCTACATGGCCCACGTGAGACGCCTATATGAGGCAATCTAGTCGTCCCTCGGGGTGCACCAAAGACGCCTACATGGCACAACCAACTCGTCCATCTGGGCGCACCTAAGACGCCTATATGGCGCAACCAACTCGTCACTTGGGGCGCACCCTAGACGCCTACATGGCGCACGTAAGACACCTACATGGTACAACCAAGTCGTCCCTCGGGGCGCACCAAAGACGCTTACATGGCGCATGTAAGACGCCTATATGGCGCAACCAAATCGTCCCTCGTGGCGCACCAAAGACACCTACATGGGACACGTAAGACGCCTACATGGCGCAACCAAGTCGTCTCTCGTGGCGCACCTAAGACGCCTACATGGCGCACCTAAGACGCCTACATGGCGCACGTAACACGCCTACATGGCGCAACCAAAGATGCCTACATGGTGCATGTAAGTCGCCTACATGGGGCAGTTAAGATGCCTGCATGGCGCACCTAAGACGCCTGCAAGGCGCACTTAAGAGGCCTACATGGCACACGTAAGACGCCTACATGGCGCAACAAAGTCATCCCTCGGGGCACACCCTAAGACGCCTACATGACGCACGTAAGAAGCCTACATAGCGCAACTAACTCGTCGCTCGGGGCGCAACTAAGACGCCTACATGGAGCACGTAAGACGTTTACGTGGCGCAACCATGTTGTCCCTCGTGGCGCACCAAAGATGCTTACATGGCGCTTGTAAGGCGCCTACATTGGGCAAACAAGTCGCATACATGGGGGACTTAAGACGTCTGCATGGCGCACCTAAGACGCCTGCATGGCACACTTAAGATGCCTATATGGCGCACGTAAGACGCCTACATGGCGCAACCAAGTCATCCCTCGGGGCGTACCAAAGACCCCTACATGCGGCACGTAAAACGCCTACATGGCGCAACCAAGTCATCCGTCGGGGCGCACCTAAGACGCCTACATGGCGCATTCAAGTCGTCCTTCCAGACGCACCTAAGACACCTACATGGCGCACGTAAGACGCCTATATGGTGCAATCTAGTCGTCCCTCGGGGTGCACCAAAGACGCCTACATGGCGCACGTAAGACGCCTATATGGCGCAACCAACTCGTCCCTTCGGGCGCAACCTAGACGCCTACATGGCACAACCAAGTCGTTCCTTGGGGCGCACCAAAGACGCTTACATGGCGCATGTAAGACGCCTATATGGCGCAACCAAATCGTCCCTTGTTGCGCACTAAAGACACCTACATGGCGCACGTAAGACGCCTACATGGCGCAACCAAGTCGTTCCTCGGGGCGCACCTAAGACGCCTACATGGCGCACGTAAGACGCCTATATGGCGCATCCAAGTCATCCATCGGGGCGTACCAATGACACCTACATGGCGCACGTAAGACGTCTACATAGCGCAACTGTTGTCGCTGTTTTTCGGACAACATTTTAGGAGCCACAGGCGGTTAGACCCAAGACCGGACCAAGTGGTCTCGCCTGGACTCGAGCATGTCAGACTCGGTATCCCGAGTCGTCCCTTAGCTGTGAATGTCCCTTGAGCTCACCGGCATACCTGAGAGAACCGTGAGCTACAAAGGGGAAACAGAGGGGGTGCCTCTGTTTACCTCTCCGACGCTCAACATTAGTGGAATTGAGGTTGAGTATAGAGGTTTTAGAGTTAGTGAGAGGCCAAAGATGAGCGAAACGAGTGAAGTACGAGTTCGACAGCGTTTCGGGATTCAAAATTGGATTACCTGTGTCGGGGGGTGCACACCTGTATTTATAGATGACCAAGGGGTGTTTGGGGAACCCTTTGGCCGAGGGAAGACTCTAGAGCCGGCCAATGGCGAGGGAAGACTCTAGAGTCGGCCAATGGCCGAGGGAAGACTCTAGAGTCGGCCATTGGCCGGGAGAAGACTCTAGAGTCGGCCAATGGCCAAGGGAAGACTCTAGAGCCGGCCATTGGCCAGCTCTAGAGTCTTCCCTCGGCCATTGGCCGACTCTAGGGTCTTCTCCCGGCCTTCCTCCATGGCCGACTCAGACCCGGCCTTCCTCCATGGCCGACTCCGACCCGGCCTTCCTCCATGGCCGACTCAGACCCGGCCTTCCTCCGGTCGACTCAGACCCGGCCTTCCTCCATGGCCGACTCAGACCCGGCCTTCCTCCATGGCCGACTCAGGCCCGGCCTTCCTCCATCACCGACTCAGGCCCGGCCTTCCTCCATGGCCGACTCAGTCCCGGCCTTCCTCCATGGCCGACTCAGACCCGGCCTTCCTCCATGGCCGACTCAGACCCGGCCTTCCTCCATGGCCGACTCAGACCCGGCCTTCCTCCATGGCCGACTCAGGCCCGGCCTTCCTCCATGGCCGACTCAGACCCGGCCTTCCTCATTGGCCAACTCTAGAGTCTTCCCTCGGCCATTGGCCGACTCTAGAGTCTTCTCCCGGCCAATGGCCGACTCTAGAGTCTTCCCTCGGCCAATCGCCGACTCTAGAGTCTTCCCTCGGCCATTGGCCGACTCTAGAGTCTTCCCTCGGCCAAGGGGTTCCCCAAACACCCCTTGGTCATCTATAAATACAGGTGTGCACCCCCCGACACAGGTAATCCAATTTTGAGTCCCGAAACGCTGTCGAACTCGTACTTCACTCGTTTCGCTCGTCTTTGGCCTCTCACCACCTCAATCCCACTAATGTTGAGCGTCGGAGAGGTAAACAGAGGCACCCCCTCTGTTTCCCCTTTGTAGCTCACGGTTCTCTCATCTCTTTCAGGTATGCCGGTGAGCTCAAGGGACATTCACAGCTAAGGGATGACTCGGGATACCGAGTCTGACACGCTCGAGTCCAGGCGAGACCACTTGGTCCGGCCTTGGGTCTAACCGCCTGTGGCTCCTAAAATGTTGTCCGAAAAACAGCGACAACATTTTGGCGCTAGAAGGAGGGGATCTCTCAACCTTGGCGACGCATTCCCTCCACCACTCTTCTTCATCCTTCAACGGCAAAACTCTCGAGAGATGAGTCAATTGCCCGTCACCCCCGCGGCCGACCGAGTGACGAGCTCGAGACACGGCCTCCAAAGCTCCGTGCACCGTCTCGAAGGGCAACCTCATGATAATGAGAGCCAGCCCCGAGACCCGACGAATGACCCCGCGGCCGCAGTCCGAGAGGACACTGCCTGAAGGCTCGCCGAGCTCCTAGACCGTCCCCGCGTCACCGGCGCGCTCATCGCCGACCTCCTCGACTCCAACGACGTCGACGACGTCTACCACGACGAGACCGACCCCCACCTCGATGTTCACGAAAGGGGACGCACGCGCACGCTTCCAAGGGGACACCCTCGGGCGACCGGGCGAAGACGTCATCTTTCTAACGAGCACACGCACGCGCCCTCGAGGGGACACCCTCGGGAGACCACGCCAAGGCGTCAAGTGTCGAGTAACACTCGGGGACGCTCGACCTCTAGGTCCCGAAAGGGACCCTCCAAGCTCACCATCCGCGTCCAAAACCCCCGAGGACATGACGACGTCAATGACCGCGACGTTTGTCGAGGGCGTCACTCGAGTCAAGTACCGAGTCCACGAATCGACTAGCTACTCCTCGTGCTCACTCTGCATTTCTCCTCGAGTTGAGTTCACTCCTCGAGTCGAGTACCGAGTCCACGAGTCGACTAGCTACTCCTCGTGCTGACTCTGCATTTCTCCTCGAGTTGAGTTCACTCCTCGAGTCGAGTACCGAGTCCACGAGTTGACTAGCTACTCCTCGTGCTGACTCTGCATTTCTCCTCGAGTTGAGTTCACTCCTCGAGTCGAGTACCGAGTCCACGAGTCGACTAGCTACTCCTCGTGCTGACTCTGCATTTCTCCTCGAGTTGAGTTCACTCCTCGAGTCGACTAGCTACTCCTCGTGCTGACTCTGCATTTCTCCTCGAGTTGAGTTCACTCCTCGAGTCGAGTACCGAGTCCACGAGTCGACTAGCTACTCCTCGTGCTGACTCTGCATTTCTCCTCGAGTTGAGTTCACTCCTCGAGTCGAGTACCGAGTCCACGAATCGACTAGCTACTCCTCGTGCTGACTCTGCATTTCTCCTCGAGTTGAGTTCACTCCTCGAGTCGAGTACCGAGTCCACGAGTCGACTAGCTACTCCTCGTGCTGACTCTGCATTTCTCCTCGAGTTGAGTTCACTCCTCGAGTCAAGTACCGAGTCCACGAGTCGACTAGCTACTCCTCGTGCTGACTCTGCATTTCTCCTTGAGTTGAGTTCACTCCTCGGGTCAAGTACCGAGTCCACGAGTCGATTACCTACTCCTCGTGCTGACTCTGCATGTCTCCTCGAGATGAGTTCATTCCTCGAGTCGAGTTCGAGTCCACGAGTCGACTAATATTTCTCGTGCCGACTCTTCACGTAGCTCCTCGTGCAAGCTCTACATGAGTCCACGAGTCGAGTTCGAGTCCACGAGTCGACTAGTATTCCTCGTGCCGGCTCTTCACGTAACTCCTCGTGCAGGCTCTACATGAGTCCTCGAGTCGAGTTCGAGTCCACGAGTCGACTAGTATTCCTCGTGCCGACTCTTCACGCAACTCCTCGTGCAGGTTCTACATGAGTCCTCGAGTCGAGTTCGAGTCCACGAGTCGACTAGTATTCCTCGTGCCGACTCTTCACGTAACTCCTCGTGCAGGCTCTACATGAGTCCTCGAGTTGAGTCTCGAGTCCACAAGTCGACTGATACTCCTCGTGCAGGCTCTACATGAGTCCTCGAGTTGAGTCCCGAGTCCACAAGTCGACTGATACTCCTCGTGCAGGCTCTACATGAGTCCTCGAGTTGAGTCCTGAGTCCGCGCTCGCCGCCCAGCTCGTGAGCCGAAAGGCAGCGAGTTACAAATGGGTTTCAAAGGCTTGCGTCCGCCGGGCGTACCTGGTCTAGCCAGCGTCCACGGGAAACCTCACCTTGCAAATGTGGCACCGCGCTCGCCGCCCAGCTCGTGAGCCGAAAGGCAACGAGTTTCAAATGGGTTTCAAAGGCTTGCGTCCGCCGGGCGTATCTGGTCTAGCCAGCGTCCACGGGAAACCTCGCCACGCAAATGTGGCACCACGCTCGCCGCCCAGCTCGTGAGCCGAAAGGCAGCGAGTCACAAATGGGTTTCAAAGGCTTGCGTCCGCCAGACGTATCTGGTCTAGCCAGCGTCCGCGGGAAACCCGGTCACACGCACAATAAAGTCGTGCTAATCGATCACGCCTTCACTGGTAGGTCGAGAAAATAAGCCACGCAAAATAAAGTCGCACTAACCGATCACGCCTTCATGGGTAGGTCAAGAAAATAAGCCACGCACGATAAAGCCGTGCAAATCGATCACGCCTTCACTGGTAGGTCGAGAAAATAAGCCACACACGTTCAACCCGGAACAAAAGTCGTCCCTCGCGACACACAAAGGCCGTCCCTCGTGACGCACAAAACCGTCCCTCGCGACGCACAAAGCCGTCCCTCGCGACGCACAAAGGCCGTCCCTCGTGACGCACAAAGGCCGTCCCTCGCGACGCGCAAAGGCCGTCCCCCATGCTCGCAAATCCGAGAGCGTTCATCCCGCACCCGCATGAAAGCGTAGATTTTGAGTTTCCGCTCGACCTACGCTCGACCGGAAACTCGGGGGGCTAATGTTACCGGTCCATCTCGGCCCGGTAGAGCAACGACGGCCATGATAGCAACCACCCCGAGACTCCCCCGACGCACGGCCGACCTCCGGCTCATGAGCTTGACCTCGGCCTAAGCTCGACCTCGGCCTGACGAGCTCGACCTTGGCCTCGGCTCGACCTCGGCCTGGTGAGCTCGGCCACAGCTCGGCCACCTTAGCTCGGCCTCAGCTCGGCCTCCTGAGCTCGACCTCGGCGTCAGCTCGACCTCGTCAGCTCGACCTCGGCAGCTCCGCCTCAGCTCGGCCTCGGCCTCAGCTCGACCTCGTCAGCTCGACCTCGGCCCGGTGAGCTCGGCCACAGCTCGGCCACCTTAGCTCGGCCTCAGCTCGGCCTCCTGAGCTCGACCTCGGCGTCAGCTCGACCTCAGCAGCTCGGCCTCAGTCTCAGCTCGAGAGTCTTCCCTCGGCCATTGGCCGGCTCTAGAGTCTTCCCTAGGCCAAGGGGTTCCGCAAACACCCCTTGGTCATCTATAAATACAGGTGTGCACCCCCCGACACAGGTAATCCAATTTTGAGTCCCGAAACGCTGTCGAACTCGTACTTCACTTGTTTCGCTCATCTTTGGCCTCTCACCACCTTTAAAACCTCTATACTCCACCTCAATCCCACTAATGTTGAACGTCGGAGAGGTAAACAGAGGCACCCCCTGTGTTTCCCCTTTGTAGCTCACGCTCGAGTCCAGGCGAGACCACTTGGTCCGGCCTTGGGTCTAACCGCCTGTGGCTCCTAAAATGTTGTCCGAAAAACAGCGACATCAGCAACCAAGTCGTCCCTCGGGGCGCACCTAAGACGCCTACATGGCGCACGTAAGACGCCTACACTACGCAATCTAGTCATCCCTCGGGGTGCACCAAAGACGCCGACGTGGCGCACGTAAGACGCCTACATGGCGCAACTAAGTCGTCCATCGGGGCGCACCTAAGACGCCTATATGGCGAACGTAAGACGCCTACATGGCCCTCCGGGCGCAGCAAAGAAGCCTACATGGCGCACGTAAGACGCCTACATGGCGCAACCAAGTCGTCCCTCGGGGTGCACCAAAGACGCCTACATTACGCACGTAAGACGTCTACATAGGGCAACAAAGTCGTCCCTCGGGATGCACTTAAGACACCTACATAGCGCACGTAAGATGCCTACATGGCGTAATGAAGTCTTCCCTCGGGGCGCACCAAAGACCCTTACATGGCGCACGTAAGACGCAAACATGGCGCAACCAAGTCGTCCCTTGGGGCGCACCTAAGATGTCTACATGGCGCAAGTAAGACGCCTACATGGCGCAACTAAGTCATCCCTCGGGTCGCACTAAAAAACGCGTACATGGCGCACGTAAGACGCCTACATGGTGCAACCAAGTAGTCCCCCAGGGCACACCTATGACGCCTACATGGCGCACGTAAGATGCCTACTTGGCGCAACCAAGTCATCCCACGGGACGTACCTAGGACGCCTACATGGCGCACATAAGACGCCTACGTGGCGCAACCAAGTCGTCCTTTGTGGCGCACCAAGGATGCCTACATGGCGCATTTAAGACGCCTACATGGCGCAAACAAGTCGCATACATGGGGCACTTAAGAGGCCTGCATGGCGCACCTAAGACGCCTGCATGGCGCACTTAAGATGCCTACATGGCGCACGTAAGACGCCTACATGGCGCAACCAAGTCATCCCTCGGAGCGCACCTAAGACGCATACATGACGCACTTAAGACGCCTACATGGAGCAACCAAGTCGTGCCTCAGGGCGCACCTAAGACCCGTACATGGCGCACGTAAGACGTCTATATGGCGCAACCAAGTCGTCCCTCGGGATGCACTTAAGACGCCTACATGGCGCAACCAAGTCATCCCTCGGGGCGCACCAAAGACGCCTACATGGCGCACGTAAGACACCTACATAGCACAATCAAGTCGTCCCTCGGGGCGCACCTAAGACGCCTATATGGCGCATGTAAGATGCCTACATGGCGCATTCAAGTCGTCCCTCATGTCGCACCTAACAGGCCTACATGATGCACGTAAGACGCCTACATGGCGCAACCAAGTCGTCCATCGGGTTTGAGTAAAAGACGCCGGCCTAACCCGGCGCAATAGGGTTTGAGTAAAAGACGTCGGCCTAACCCGGCGCGACCCGCGTTCGCTTGCTCCAGGGCAAGCTAGCTCACAAGACGCTGGCATAACCCGGCGCAACCCGCGTTCGCTTGCTCCAGGGCAAGCGAGCCCACAAGACGCCGGCATAACCCGGCGCAACCCGCGTTCGCTTGCCCCAGGGTGAGCGAACCCAAAAAGACGTCGGCCTAACCCGACGCACCCGCGTTCGCTTGCTCCAGGGTGAGCGAACCCAAAAAGACGTCGACCTAACCCGACGCACCCGCGTTCGCTTGCTCCAGGGTGAGCGAACCCAAAAAGATGTCGGTCTAATCCGATGCACCCGCGTTCGCTTGCTCCAGGGTGAGAGAACCCAAAAAGACGTTGGCCTAACCGACGCACCCTTGTTCGCTTGCTCCAGGGTGAGCGAACCCGAAAAGACGTCGGCCTAACCCGACGCACCCTTGTTCGCTTGCTCCAGGGTGAGCGAATCTGAAAAGACGTCGGCCTAACCCGACGCACCCGCGTTCGCTTACTCCATGGTAAGCGAACCCATAAAGACGCTGGCCTAACCCGGCGCAACCTACGCTCGTCGCTCAAAAGCACGAGCTCCTAAGACGCTGGCCTAACTCCGGCGCAGTTTTCGTTCGCCTGCTCCAGGGCGCGAACTCAAAAGACGCCAGCCCAACCCGGCGCGACATACACGTCCAGTCGCCAATGGCACGGACACAGAGTCCCCGGGAACTACCCGGTACGACCTCTTCGATCGCCGAAAGGCACGAAGCGAAGTCACTGGGCCACAGCCACACTAGGCACGCTGAATCGTCGGCCTAACCCGACAGGCCGATACCACCGTTCAAACACGGGTCGGCCCATCGCCTAGCTGGACACAAACGCCCCCTCACCTCGAACGTTTAAACGACGACGAGTCGTAACGATGAAACGAGCGGAGGACGAACCCCAGTTAAGGACGCAAAACCTGCCAAAACTATTGGTAAGGATCCAAGCCCTTCGGGCCACGTTAGCCCGTGAAAAGGGCGCATACGAGTAAAATTGCTCGAAAATTGAGATAAGCATTCAACACGAAAGCGACAAAAATATCTCATAAATAAAAAAGAGCCACGGCTCTGAATCCAATAAAGACGTGTTGAACAAAAAGTGCGTGAAAAATAAATGAAATCCTAGAAAAGGAAAGATAGCAAAGCGCTAAAAAAGAAGCCACATGGCTCAAGCAGCACCCTCATCTAGTAGGGGAAACAGGGTGTCGAAGAAGTCAAAGGTGACCCCCCGGGCCTTGTTCTCGGTCGCGGTCGCATCTTGACATTCCACCGCTCCGGCACGACGGGCCTCCTCGGTCCCTATGTAGTAGTCATCCTGCAAGCCGGACGCTCTTCGCTCCGCTTCAGCAAGTTGGGATAAGTGGCGAGCATTCTCCTCCGCCAGAGAGTCGCGCTCGCGCTCCACCCGAACACGCGCCACTTCGCTTGAAGTAAGCTGGCGGTGCGACGTCTCCAAAGCATCGGATCGAGCATCCAGCTGTCTCCGAAGGTCAAGAACCTCAGTGCGAAAAATTTTCGCTAATCGGGTCGCCACCTCACAAGCTCGCCGTTCTTCGGTGAGCTCGCCCGCCATCTTGGCCAAATACATCTAGGCTCCATCGCGCTGATCTCGGGCGATCTGGAGCTCCACCTTTGTCTCGCAAAGTCGATCCCAAAACGTCTCGAGTTCCGCCCCCGAGTGAGAACCGCGATCGACTTGGGCAAGCCTAGACCTCAAACGCCCTTGGAAAAATTAAAGTTCACGACCCGTGACTCACGAGCCATGAACTTAGGGGGCTAATGTTGTCGGTCGTTTTCGGCAAACCAGAAATCGAAAAACAATTCGAGGCCGGATCACCCAACGGGCTCTGGCCACCTCGGCCTATGCGTGCCCCACGCCCTGACGGACATGCGCGCCTCGTGCCCTGCAGGCCATGCGCGCCCGCGCCCTGCCGGCCATGCGCGCCCGCGCCCTGCCGGCCATGCGCGCCCCGCCCCTTACCGGGCACGTGCGCCCTGCGCCCTGCTGGCCATGCGCGCCCCGCGCCCTGACGGCCATGCGCGCCCCGCGCTCTTCCGGCCATGCGCGCCCGCGCCCTGCCGGCCATGCGCGCCCGCGCCCTGCCGGCCATGCGCGCCCCGCAACTTACCGGGCACGTGCGCCCTGCGCCCTGCTGACCATGCGAGCCCCGCGCCCTGCCGGCCATGCGCGCCTGCGCCCTGCCGGCCATGCGCGCCCCGCGCCCTGCCAGACATGCGCGCCCGCGCCCTGCCGGCCAAGCGCGCCCGCGCCCTGCCGGCCATGCGGGCCCCGCGCCCTAACCGCCATGCGCGCCCCACGCCTTGCCGGCCAAGCGCGCCCGCGCCCTGCCGGCCATGCGCGCCCGCGCCCTGAAGGTCATGCGCGCCCCGTGCCCTGCCGGCCATGCGCGCCCCGCACCTTGTCGGGCACGTGCGCCCCGCGCCCTGACGGCCATGCGCGCCCCGCGCCCTGCCGGCCATGCGCGCCCGCGCCCTGCCGGTCACGCGCGCCCCACGCCCTGCCGGCCATGCGCGCCCCGCGCCTTGCCGGGCCTTGCCCGTCTGTGGGCTTCCAAGAAGGTCGGCCCATGCCCTTCCCCACATCTATAAATACCCCCCTCACTTGAGGGGGAAAGGACACAACTTTCTCTCAAGAGAATTTCCTAAAGGACATTTTCTCTACATTCTCTCCTCCGGCCTGCGCGTGCCCGACGCCGCCAGCCCGTGCGCGCCCTCACGTCTCCGGCCCGCGAGCGCTTCTCTCGCCCCGGCCCTCCGGCCCGCGTGCGCTCCTCGCGCCTCGGCCCTCCAGCCCGCGTGCGCTCCTCGCGCCCTGGACCTCCGGCCTGTGTGCGCTCCCCGCGCCCCGGCTCTCCGGCCCGCGTGCGCTCCCCGTGCCCCGGCCCTCCGGCCCGCGTGCGCTCCCCGTGCCCCGGCCCTCCGGCCAGTGCGCGCTCCTCGCGCCCCGGCCCTCTGGCCCTCGCGTGCCCGCGCTCCTTGCCGCCCGGCCCGCGCGAGCGTCCACACGTGCCCGCGCTCCCGGCCGCCCGGCTCGCGTGCGCGCCTGCTGCCCCGGCCGAGCGCCCTGCTACCTCGGCCGGCCGCTCCTGCTCCCCCGGCCGAGCGCCGAGCGCCCTGCTGCCTCGGCCGGCCACTCCTGCTCCCCCGGCCGAGCGCCCTGTTGCCTCGGCCGGCCGCTCCTGTTGCTACATGCACCCCGCGCCCGGCCAGGCGTCACGCCCCGCGCGCCCTGTGCCCGTCCGGGCGTCATGCCTCGCGCGCCCCGCTCCTGGCCACCCGGTGGGCCTTGAGGTGCCGGTCCAAGGCCTTCTCCAAATGCTATAAATACCCCCCTTGGGGAAGAAAAAATCATCGTGGTTCATTCAAACAAATTCCAATTCTCCCACAACACTTCTCACTCGAGAATTCTAACCTCTCCTGCACTCTTGTGATATTTCCAAGAGCGCGCGCTCCTCCTCCATCTGCTCAGAAATACAAGGACCCCCCTCCACGAGAGGGAGCGCGCTCATTTTCTGCGACCCGAGCCTCCGCAGTACACACTGCTCTCCAGGTTCTTGGCCATTGAGCTAGAACTTCGAGCTACGAGGCAAGCGACCCTTGTAAAGTCTTCGCCAGAAGCTACGAGCCGGGTCCTACTCTAAAGCCTTGGATTCTCAAGCCTCCGATCCCAAGATAACCCTCAATACACAAATTGAACTACGTTCTGACCTGATCCCGACTAAAGGGTACGTAGGCAGCAAACCTTTGGCACGGTCACACCCCCCAAAACACACCTAAGGGTCTGGAGGGTGCGGCTCGGTCTACGAGCTCCCATTTTTGGCCCGGGCGCGGTCACTTGGTTCGGCCTTGGATCGAACCGCCCGAGGTATCTAATCGTTGTTCTTTTTCGTGCGACAACATTTAACAAACCCCGACTGGGAAAAATTACGCTACGCCCTCCACTACGGATTCCAAGCCTCCAACAATGAGGCCGAGTACGAGGCCCTAATCGTAGGGCTTGAGCTCGTTCGAAAGCTCAACATACAGAATTTGCGAATACCTGTGACTTGCAGTTGATCGTAAATCAGGTTAAGGGCGACTACATTGCCAAAGAACCTAACATGATCGCCTACCTGGCAAAAACAAATGCCAAGCTAGATGCCTTCTCTTGGTTAGAAATCATCCAGATCCCAAGAGAAGAGAACTCCAAGGCTGACGCTCTGGCTCGCCTCGGATCCAGTTTCACCGAAGACGGGTTGGGAACTATCCCAATTTAGTCTCTCTCGCGACCGTCCATCTCACGTGACGAGGTTGGAACAATTGAAAGCACCGCTCATCCAACTTGGATGAATCCGCTTACGGACTTCTTGCGAAGAGGGACCCTTATCGAAGACTTCAAAGAAGCCGTAAGGTTGAAAGCCCTCGCATCTATACAAGCGCGGATACTCAACCCCGCTTCTCCGATTTCTCAACAGCGTCGAGTCGACCAAGGTCCTCCGCGAAATTCGCAAAGGCCTCAGCGGGAACCACTCCGCTGGGTGGTCCCTGGCGCTCAAAGCACTTCAACAAGGCTATTTTTGGCCAACGATGAAAAAAGACGCCTACGACTGGGCGAGAAAGTGCGACAAGTGTTAATGTTTCTCCAACGTTCCGCGACAGCCGCCATCTCCCCTAAATAGCATCGTTGTTCCACGCCCCTTCGCAAAATGGGGCATAGACATTATCGACAAGCTTCCCAAAGCCCCGAGGCAATACGAATACGCCATCGTCGCTATCGACTACTTCACCAAGTGGGTCGAAGCCGAGCCTCTGGCCAGGATCACCGAGGCCAACACTACGAACTTTATCTAGAAGTCCATCATATGCCGCCACGGCATCCCTACGTCGATTGTGACCGACAACGGCGCACAATTCGATAATGCCAGGGTTAGAGAAATCTGCGCCCAACTAGGGATAAGCGAGACATTCTCATCCCCGCAACACCCACAGGCTAATGGCCAAGTGGAAGCCGCCAACAAGACGATTAAAAGCAACCTCAAGAAGAAGCTTGAAACCAAAAAGGGCGCCTTGGCTGAGTGCTACCTTTCATCTTGTGCGCCTACCGAACGACCGTTTGAAACGCCACCGGAGATACCCCCTTTGCCCTAGCTTTTGGGATTGAGGTTGTGGTCCCCGTGGAAACGGAGGTCCCCACCTACCGAGTCGACACTTTCGACGAACAAGAAAACGACGAGGCCATACGCCTCGAATTGGATCTAATCGACGAGAAAAGATCCGAAGCCCTCACCAGACTCGCTGCACAAAAGCGAAAGGTTGAGAGATACTACAACGCCAAAGTCAAAAGGCGGATCTTCGCCGTCGACAGTCTCGTACTCAGGCGCGTGTTCCAAAACACCCAAGTACAAGGCGCCGGGGTCCTGGGCTCAAACTGGGAAGGACCGTATAGAGTTCGACAAGTCATACATGACAGAACCTATTACGTCGAACACACAGACGGAACTACGATCCGACACCCTTGGAACGCCGAACACTTGAGGCAGTACCACCAGTGATCAAGTCCCCTCATTATTGCTCTAATTTCCCTTATTCAATAAAGGCCTACGTGCCACTGTTTGAGGATGTTCCCTGTTAGCAAAAATCAATAAAAAATAAAGTTTGCGGTCTTTTTTACCCACTTTATTAAAAAAAAAAAAAATTTAGTCATCATGGCACGGCCTGTAAACTTAAAACTTGGGGGGCTAATGGGTCCTGCGACATACAAGAATTCACCGCCAAAAAAAAAAAAGGGGTAAAAAACCTTAAGCTCCCCACTTCTGGGATGAGGCTTAGGTCGACCTAACTCGGCGAGCTCGGTCGCTCACCATAGCAAGCTCAACGAGGCCGGCATCGAGTCGAGCTCGCTCCTCGAGCCCAGTTCGCTCCTCGAGTCGAGCTCGCTCCTCAAGTCGAGCTCGCTCCTTAAGTCGAGCTCGCTCCTCAAGTCGAGCTCGCTCCTCAAGTCGAGTTCGCTCCTTGAGTCGAGCTCACTCCTCAAGTCGAGCTCGCTCGTCGAGCCCAGTTCGCTCTTCGATTCGAGCTCGCTCCTCAAGTCGAGCTCGCTCCTTGAGTCCAATTCGCTCCTCAAGTCGAGCTCGCTCCTTGAGTCGAGCTCGCTCCTCAAGTCGAGCTCGTTCCTCGAGTCGAGCCCCGAGTCCGCGAGTCGACTGATACTCCTCGTGCCGACTCTCCACGCAATTCCTCGAGTCGAGCTCGCTCCTCAAGTCCAGTTCACTACTTGAGTCGAGCTCGCTCCTCAAGTCGAGCTCGCTCCTCAAGTCGAGCTCGCTCATTAAGTTGAGCTCGCTCCTCAAGTCGAGCTCGCTCCTTAAGTCGAGCTCGCTCCTCAAGTCGAGCTCGCTCCTCAAGTCGAGTTCGCTCCTTGAGTCGAGCTCGCTCCTTGAGTCGAGCTCGCTCCTCAAGTCGAGCTCGCTCCTTGAGCCCAGTTCGCTCTTCGAGTCGAGCTCGCTCCTCAAGTCGAGCTCGCTCCTTGAGTCCAGTTCGCTCCTCAAGTCGAGCTCGCTCCTTGAGTCGAGCTCGCTCCTTAAGTCGAGCTCACTCCTTAAGTCCAGTTCGCTCCTCGAGTCGAGCTCGCTCCTCGAGTAGAGCCCCGAGTCCGCGAGTCGACTGATACTCCTCGTGCCGACTCTCCACGCAATTCCTCGAGTCGAGCTCGCTCCTCGAGTCTAGTTCGCTCCTTGAGTCGAGCTCGTTCCTCAAGTCGAGCTCGCTCCTCGAGCTCAGTTCACTCATCGAGTCGTGCTCGCTCCTCAAGTCGAGCTCGCTCCTTGAGTCCAGTTCGCTCTTCGAGTCGAGCCCCGAATCCGCGAGTCGACTGATACTCCTCGTGCAGACTTTCCATGCCATTCCTCGAGTCGAGCTCGCTCCTCGAGTCTAGTTCACTCCTTGAGTCGAGCTCGCTCCTCAAGTCGAGCTCGCTCCTCAAGCCCAGTTCGCTCTTCGAGTCGAGCTCGCTCCTCAAGTCGAGCTCGCTCCTTGAGTACAGTTCGCTCCTCGAGTCGAGCTCGCTCCTCAAGTCGAGCTCGCTCCTTGAGTCGAGCTCAACTTCGCTTCTCGTGTCGAGCTCGCTCCTCAAGTCGAGCTCGCTCCTTGAGTCGAGCTCAAGTTCGCTCCTCGAGTCGAGCTCGCTCCTCAAGTCGAGCTCGCTCCTTAAGTCGAGCTCGCTCCTCAAGTAGAGCTCGCTACTCAAGTCGAGCTCGCTCCTCAAGTCGAGTTCGCTCCTTGAGTCGAGCTCGCTCCTCAAGTCGAGCTCGCTCCTCGAGCCCAGTTCGCTCTTCGAGTCGAGCTATCTCCTCAAGTCGAGCTCGCTCCTTGAGTCCAGTTCGCTCCTTGAGTCAAGCTCGCTCCTCAAGTCGAGCTCGCTCCTTAAGTCCAGTTCGCTCCTTGAGTCGAGCCCCGAGTCTGCGAGTCGACTGATAATCCTCGTGCCGACTCTCCACGCAATTCCTCGAGTAGAGCTCGCTCCTCGAGTCCAGTTTGCTCCTTGAGTCGAGCTCGCTCCTCAAGTCGAGCTCGAGTCGAGCTCGCTCCTCAAGTCGAGCTCGCTCATTAAGTCGAGCTCGCTCCTCAAGTCGAGCTCGCTCCTCAAGTCGAGCTCGCTCCTTAAGTCGAGTTCGCTCCTTGAGTCGAGCTCGCTCCTCAAATCGAGCTCGCTCCTCGAGCCCAGTTCGCTCTTCGAGTCAAGCTCGCTCCTCAAGTCGAGCTCGCTCCTTGAGTCCAGTTCGCTCCTCAAGTCTGTTGTCAATGGTGCCCACAAGAAGAGTAGTAGTGTCTATTTATGTACATTTGATGTCATATAGTCTTACGAAGACTCTTGCTTGTAATTGCTTATTCATTAATATAAAGTTGAAACGTTCATTCATTATTTCTTTGTTTGAAGCTTTATGATAAAACCTTAGTCTTTAGTCCATAAACAAACTAAACAACTTACGAAGAGACAAATGTAGATTTGCATGAACAAACTCTTCGTAGTTTGCTTAAAACGATATATTCGCAATCTTAGGGTCAAAGGACTATTGAGCTCAGTACGATTGTTAGAAGAATCTGTGATGTCTGGTTATGAGGCATTGAGAGTTGGAGACTCTATAGTTCTTCTAGGTATCTTCCGAAGGTACTGAATTGACCAGTGCACTTCTAGAGACAAGATAAGAACAAACCATTTAACCTCTTATGTCTCGAAGTCACTATGTATGAATTGCATCATGCTTACCTTAATCCTGAAATGAGACATGCCATTTCACACCTTAGTATTCTCATTTGAGAAAGTCAAAGTTCGGACTCACTATGTGATTCCGAACAGGGCCTATTGGTGAAGTACTAAGTTGTGAGTATGTCACGAATAACTTTGTGAAGTTCTCATAGATATGGAATTCATGTACAAGATTGCTGAAATGCAATGCATGTCACCTCATGCTTTGTTCCTTGGAGTGTGAATAAATGAACTGGCCAGTGTCCAAATTGAGTCCTGACTCTTTTGGATGAAACAATGTGACTTGTTAGCTCCACGTCAATACATTGTTTCTAACTTATTCACAAGCGACAAAGGAGTTGAGGAAATAACAGCTAGAAGGGTAAAATGGTAATTTAGTAAATCCCGACTAGCTGATGACATTCATGAAGGGTAAACATAGATAATATTCAGTGGATCCGCTCATCATAATTAGGTTGAATTCTTGAGTAGAAAATAAATTCATTTGAACCGAGAGATTTTAAGTGTCAGCTCTTTAGTGGAGTCAGTTGGCATTAAGCTAAACTTGGAAAAGGTTTGTGAACTTTTTAGTCCAAGTGTTTAGCTCAAGCTTTGTGCATTTGGGTCCATGAGGTCACTGTCACGAATCACATCGATAGGAATAGTTAAACTGGAAGCTAAGTCAAAACAAGAACGAAAATTATCAAAAGGGTATTTTTGTCTTTTGAGACATATGATGAAATGAATGTCAATAAATTTTTTGACAAGTTCATTTGATGACTTAATGTCACTCGGCCATAACTTGATTATTGGGCCTCGTGAATTAATTTCATTTCATAAGAATTTTATTGAAAATTCTTAATGGGCTTTTCTCATGTTGTCATGAACAAATGAAGAAGCTTCTAGAAGCTCCTTCTAGATGAGGATAGGCGCCCAAATACCCAAGGAAAAGAGAGATTATTTTGTGCATAAATGTATCAAGATACTTGCCAAAAGAAAAAGAGGAAACAAATTTCCTCTATGAGGAAAGTAGAACTTCGGCCAAACAAGCCAAGAGAAAGTCAAAGGCAAGGCATGGAATAAAAGAGGAAACTAATCCCTTGGGGATGTGTTTGATGTAGGCGCCCATTTAGGAGATTTGGGCAATAAAAGATTGCTCAAAAAGGCTTGGAAAATAAGAGGAAACTACTTCTTTCCAAGGCCAACCCTTCTCCTATAAATAGGACCCTCATTCCTCTCATTCTATTCATTCCACACAAGTTAGAGATTGAGAGACTCTCTCTCTAGACATTGTGGCCGAAACTCCTCTCTCTCTCTCTCTAGTTTATTTGCGATTATTCTTGTTTTGGCACCTAGGTCCTCACTCGACCTAGTGTTTAGCTCTGCGACTTCGAGACTCGTTCTTAAGTCGTAGTGTTTAAAAGTGCCCACTCACTAATTCCTTTATTTCGAGTGATTTAGTGATAGAAACTTTCGTGGTTGCTCGAGGTGCCGAGGAAAGGAAGAGAGACGTGCTGCGAGGGGAGACGAGCGTTGCAAACTTTCCAAAAGCTTCTTCAAAGTTCAAGCTTCAAGAAAGGTTAGTAAACTTTTAGCTCATATTGGTTTTTAATTACATGTACTTGCTTCTTTGTCTAGGTTAGTAAAAACTGTTTTTACTTGAAAAGAATTTTTTTAAAATTCCGCCGCTTCCCGAAGCGTTTAATCTTTTTCTTAAACCCTAGATCAATTCCAACAAAGTCGAGCTCGCTCCTTGAGTCGAGCTCGCTCCTCAAGTCGAGCTCGCTCCTTAATTCCAGTTCGCTCCTCGAGTCGAGCTCGCTCCTCGAGTCGAGCCCCAAGTCCGCGAGTCGACTGATACTCCTCGTGCCGACTCTCCACGCAATTCCTCGAGTCGAGCTCGCTCCTCGAGTCCAGTTCGTTCCTTGAGTCGAGCTCGCTCCTTGAGTCGAGCTCGCTCCTCAAGTCGAGCTCGCTCCTTAAGTCCAGTTCGCTCCTCGAGTCGAGCTCCCTCCTCGAGTCGAGCCCCGAGTCCGCGAGTCGACTGATACTCCTCGTGCCGACTCTTCACGCAATTCCTCGAGTCGAGCTCGCTCCTCGAGTCCAGTTCGCCCCTTGAGTCGAGCTCGCTCCTCAAGTCGAGCTCGCTCCTCAAGTCGAGCTCGCTCATTAAGTCGAGTTCGCTCCTCAAGTCGAGCTCGCTCCTCAAGTCGAGCTCGCTCCTCAAGTCGAGCTCGCTTCTCAAGTCGAGTTCGCTCCTTGAGTCGAGCTCGCTCCTCGAGCCCAGTTCGCTCTTCGAGTCGAGCTCGCTCCTCAAGTCGAGCTCACTCCTTGTGTCCAGTTCGCTACTCAAGTCGAGCTCGCTCCTTGAGTCGAGCTCGCTCCTTAAGTCGAGCTCCTTAAATCCAGTTCGCTCCTCGAGTCGAGCCCCGAGTCCGCGAGTCGACTGATAGTCCTCGTGCCGACTCTCCACGCAATTCCTCGAGTCGAGCTCGCTCCTCGAGTCCAGTTTGCTCCTTGAGTCGAGCTCGCTCCTCAAGTCGAGCTCGCTCCTCGAGCTCAGTTCGCTCTTCGAGTCGAGCTCGCTCCTCAAGTCGAGCTCGCTCCTTGAGTCCAGTTCGCTCCTCGAGTCGAGCTCGCTCCTCGAGTCGAGCCCCGAGTCCGCGAGTCGACTGATACTCCTCGTGCGGAATTTCCACGCCATTCCTCGAGTCGAGCTCGCTCCGCGAGTCCAGTTCGCTCCTTGAGTCGAGCTCGCTCCTCAAGTCGAGCTCACTCCTCGAGCCCAGTTCGCTCTTCGAGTCGAGCTCGCTCCTTGAGTACAGTTCGCTCCTCGAGTAGAGCTCGCTCCTCAAGTCGAGCTCGCTCCTTGAGTCGAGCTCAACTTCGCTCCTCGAGTCGACCTCGCTCCTCAAGTCGAGCTCTCTCCTTGAGTCGAGCTCAAGTTCACTCCTCGAGTCGAGCTCGCTCCCCGAGCCCAGTTCGCTCCTCAAGTCGAGCTCGCTCCTTGAGTCCAATTCGCTCCTCGAGCCCAGTTCGCTCCTCAAGTCGAGCTCGCTCCTTAAGTCGAGCTCGCTCCTTAAGTCCAGTTCGCTCCTCGAGTCGAGTTCGGTCCTCGAGACGAGCTCCGAGTCCATCAAGCCGACTGGTACTCCCCACACCGAATCTACGCCTACTCGAGTCGAGCTCCGAATCTACGAGTCGACTGACACTCCTCGTGCCGACTCTTCAAAAAAAAAAAAAAACCATTAATCCCCCCACTCATGGGAGACAAAGGCTTAAGAAACTCTGGGGTGAGCGGGACCAAAAGACGTCGGCCTAACCCGACGCACCCGCGTTCGCTCACTCCAGGGTGAGCGGGCCCAAAAGACGTCGGCCTAACCCGACGCACAAGGCCTAAGTCCCCCACGGGGATACAGACTTAGGAAGCTCGGACCCCGACGGCCCTTCGTGTATACGAGTTCGAGTAAAACGTCGGCCTTCCCGGCGTGCCGTAAGATACGTAAAGGCGCAGGTGAAAGACGTCTTTCCGAGACGCATGTAAGTCGCGCAAAGGCGCTGCCTCAAACATTAAAAAGGCCAAATTTGAGCCAAACTAAGGTTCGCTAGCCTCAGGGGACGAATACAAAAAGACGCGGGCCTAACCCGGCGCATGTGGTTTGAGTAAAAGATGCCGGCCTAACCCGGCGCAACCGCGTTCGCTCACCCCAGGGTGAGCGAGCCCAAAAGACGTCGGCCTAACCCGACGCACCCGCGTTCGCTCACTCCAGGGTGAGCGAGCCCAAAAAGACGTCGGCCTAACCCGACGCACCCGCGTTCGCTCACTCCAGGGTGAGCGGGCCCAAAAAAGACGCCGGCCTAACCTGACGCTCAAGGGCGCGAACACCCAAAAAGACGCCGGCCTAACCCGGTTCACCTATGTTCCGACGCTCAATGGCGGGAACACTAAAAAGATGCCGGCCTAACCCGGCGCACCTACGTTCCGACGCTCAAGGGCGCGAACACCAAAAAAGACGCCGGCCTAACCCGGCGCACCTATGTTCCGACGCCCAATGGCGCGAACACTAAAAAGACGCCGGCCTAACTCGACGCGCCTACGTTCTAACGCTCAAGGGCGCGAACACCCAAAAAGACGCCGGCCTAACCCGGCGCACCTATGTTCCGACGCTCAATGGCGCGAAGACTAAAAGACGCCGGCCTAACCCGGCGCACCTACGTTCCGACGCTCCAGGGCGCGAACACTAAAAAGACGTCGGCCTAAACCCGACACAAAGCGCGTTCGCTTGCTTCAGGGCACGAACCAAAAGACGCCGGCCTAACCCGGCGAGCTGGGTCGCTCAAACAGCACGAGCTCAAAGACGCCGGCCTAACCCGGCGAGCTCGGTCGCTCAGCAGCGCAAGCTCAAAGACGCCGGCCTTACCCGGCGAGCTCGGTCGCTCAAACAGCGCGAGCTCGAAGACGCCGGCCTAACCCGGCGAGCTCGGTCGCTTAAAAGCACGGACTCCAAAAGTCGCCGGCCCAACCCGGCGCGACTTACACGTCCAGTCTCCAATGGCACGGATGCAAAGCCCCCGGGGACTACCCGGTACGACCTCTTCGATCGCCGAAAGACACGAAACGAAGTCACTGGGCCACGATAGCCCACAAAGAAGGCACACACGAGTGAAAATCACTCGAAAAATGCGATAGGCATTCAACATGAAAGCAACAAAAATATCTCATAAATAAAAAAGAGCCACTTCTCTGATAAACACGTGCTGAACAAAAAGTGCGTGAAAAATAAATAAAATCCTAGAAATAGGAAGAGAAAGCAAAGCGCTAAACATGCGCGCTGTAAAAGAAAGCCACTCGGCCCAAGGAGCACCCTCGTCCAACAGAGGGAACAAGGTGTCGAAGAAGTCAAAAGTGACCCCCCGGGCCTCGTTCTCGGCCGCGGTCGCGTCTAGACATTCCACCGCTCCGGCACGACGGGCTTCCTCGGTCCCTATGTCGTAGTCATCCTGCAAGTCGGACGCTCTCCGCTCCGCTTCAGAAAGCTAGGACGAGAGTCGAGCGTTTTCCTCCGCCAGAGAGTCGCGCTCGCGCTCCGCCCTAACACGCGCCGCTTCGCTCGAGGTGAGCTGGGGGTGCGACGTCTCCAAGGCATCGGATCGAGCGTCCAGTTGCCTCCGAAGGTCGGTAACCTCAGTGCGAAAAATCTCCGCTGATCTGGTCGCCACCTCGCAAGCTCGCCGTTCTTCGGTGAGCTCGCTCGCCATCTTGGCCACTCACAGTTGGGCTCCGTCGCGCTGACCTTGTGCGATATGGAGTTCCACCTTGGCCTCTCGAAGCTGGTGTCGAAGCATCTCGGTCTCCGCCCCCGGGTGTGAACCTCGCTCGACTTGAGCCAACCTAGCCTTCGTCCGGGCGAGCTCCTCCTGAGATGCCCCTAAGCGCCGGATGAAGTCGTGCAAAATCCTGTCGCTTCGCACGGCCCTCACATACTCCTGCGACGACAAAGAAGAAAGGGTTAAAACTAAAACCTACGCTTACAACAAAAACAGAAATACTGACCCTCTGAGCGTCAGTAACCCCCGCCTGGAAGAAAGCAATGTCGCCCTTCGACACCACGTCCTTCCACCAGGATAGTGGGGATCCCTCGAGGTGGCGGAAACAATCCCCTCGAGCCTCTATCGCCTCCAGCTCCACCGACGAGTTCGCCCTGTTGGGTTCGGAACGCTCGTCGGGAGGTGCCGATGTCGAAGCCCTCTTTAAAGAAGCCCAAGACTCCGGTTCGACTAGACCGGCGGTCTCGACGCGCTCTCCCTTCGTCTTGCGGTCAGCGACCCTAGAGAGAATCTCCGCCATCGACTCGGGGTCCCGAGAAACGAGAGCCAACCTCCTAGCTCGCCTCTTCGCTGCTACGCAAGGCAAAGTAACGAAAGTCAAGTTCTGCCGAACAGAAAATTTTTACAAAACCATAAAAGTTACCTCGAGAAGCAGAAGTGGCTGGCTAAACCACGGGACTCGGGGGCCTGCTCGCCCGGAGCGCCTCCTCGGTGCCCGGAGCAAAGGGCGGGAACCACCCAGTGAGCGCCATCAGCTCGGGGGAACAGAACCGCTCGCCAGCCTTACGGGCTTCCGACATCCCCGATATTTCTCTCACGAAGGGGAGCTCCGCTGCCCCCACGTCCGCTGGAAATTCGGCCAGACGACCGAAGCAAAGGGGCACCTCGCCAAAAGCGTCCGAGGTGACCGAAGCGAAGGGGCGCCTCGCCAAAAGTGTCCGAGGTCACAATCTTCGACCAGCCTCACATTGCCCCGAGCACGGGCCATATGAAATCCCGGCTGCCCCGGCGCCGGGAAGACGGCGACCAGGTTACAGAAGTCGTCCACGGTCATGGCACGCTGCGTCTGGCAGTGCCACTCCATGAAACATGTAGCCAACAGGCGATAGAACGCCGAGCTCATCTGACATGCATGGACCCCTAGTCGGGTCAGGATCTGCTGGACGATCGTGGGGAACGGGAGACGCAACCCGCAGACAAGACTCCCGATCGTCACGGCCGCATACCCGTCCCTGGGGCGAGAGGGCCTGTCCTCGGGAGCGGGTCTAAGCAATCCCACCAATGGAGGGATGTTATACGTTTCCCGAAGCCTGCTGAAGACTCGGGAAGTGAGCGTGCTCGCAGCATCGATTCCCTTGCAGTCTAAGCCGACGGGGGCGACAGAGTCGCCTACTCCGTACATACGAGTCCTCTCCAGCGATCGGGCATAAGTGTAGCCCGAAGCCTCCGCGGACTCGAGGGCCGGCCATGCTGTCGACAGCACGTTGCCATTATGTTTCTCCTTCCCCCTCGTGGGAGGAGCCTCCGAGTCCTCTTCAGGGCCCTCCGAGCCCGACCCTTGGGGATCGTCAGAGTAAATCTCGTCCAAGAAAGATTCGGACGGCACTATCGCAAGCTCAACACCCGAGGCATCCAAGTTAGACGCCCGGGGGAGCTCGGCGCTCACCGCCGCTTCACCCCGCTGCTTAAGCAGGGCGGCGTCAAAGGACGCCTCGCGGGAGACCAGGTTGATCACCAACCTTGACGAACGCGGGTCCTTAGACCCTTCGTCCTCCCCTTCGGGGCCGCACCTAGCAGGTTGGCCGCTCCCGGGCCCCGCCAGCTCAGCGATCGCCGCAGCGTCGGTCTCCAACTCCACGAGCCATTTGTCGGCCGCGCTAGAGTCTTCCTCCACAAAGATGGGAATCCTGTCGAGTTCCTCGAAGGGACCCTTGGCCGCTTCCCCAAAATTTGGGAGAGGACAGGTAGGGTCAACCTCGGGATCATCAACATGGGAAACAAGCTCACTCCCCATCAAGAAAAAGGAAAATAGTCAACTGTCCGGGGGAAATTTCAAATTCAAAAGAATATTCCGATTACCCGCAGGCCGCCAGTGTGAACAGAGAGAGCGGGGACTCTCCTATTTATAGAGAGGAAAAGCAAACCCTGCTCCATCCCCCTGCGAGCGCGACACAAGGCCCGGCCCGCGGGCCGGCCGAGCGCGCGCGCCAGTCCCCCGGCGCCAGGCCGCGCGCGGGTCTTGCTGCCCGACCGGCCCGGTCCGGCCCCCAGGGGTCCGGCCACAAAAGATATGCATGCGGACGGTCACATGTGATCGAGGGTGAAATCACCTCAACGCCCTTTTCTTTTCTAAAGTTCACGACTTACGTCCCGTAAGCCATAAACTTGGGGGGCTAATGTTACTGATCGTTTTCGGAACACCGGAAATTCAAAAACGATTCAAGGCCGGCCGGGCTTTGCCGGCCGGAAGCCCAACGGGCCCCGGCCCACCGGGCCCGAGCGCCTCGACGCACCTACGGCCTGGCACAGCCGGCGCGCGCGCACCTGCGCCCCGGCCCTGAGGCCCCCGGCCAAATGGGCCTCAGCGCGCTCTATCACGCCTCCCTCGCGCGCACCCTGCGCCCCGGCCTCCCGGCCCGCGTGCACACTCCCGCGCACCCCGGCCTCCCGGCCTGCGCGAGCCTCGGCACCCCGGCCGAGCGCCCCTGCTGCCTCAGCCGGGTGTCCCTGCCACCTCGCCCACCTCGGTCGAGCGCCTTCGCCAGCTCGGCCGCCTCGGTTGAGCGCCTTCGCCAGCTCGGCCGCCTCGGTCGAGCGCCTTCGCCAGCTCGGCCGCCTCGGTCGAGTGCCTTCGTCAGCTCAGCCGCCTCGACCGAGCGCCTTCGCCAGCTCGGCCGCCTCGGTCGAGTGCCTTCGTCAGCTCGGCCGCCTCGGTCGAGTGCCTTCGTCAGCTCGGCCGCCTCGGCCGAGCGCCTTCGCCAGCTCGGCCGCCTCGGCCGAGCGTCTTCGTCAGCTCGGCTGCCTTGGCCGAGCGCCTTCGCCAGCTCGGCCGCCTCGGCCAAGCGTCTTCGCCAGCTCGGCCACCTCGGCCGAGCGCCTTTGCTACCTCGGCCGAGCGTCTTTGCCACCTCGGCCGGGCACGCCGCGCCCGGGCAAGTCCCGCGCCTGGCACGCCCCGCGCCCGTCCAGGCGACATGTCCCGCGCGCCATGCGCCCTCTTGGGCGTGAGGCCTCGCGCGCCTCGCTCCCGGCCACCCGGTGGGCCTCAAGGGGCCGGCCCAAGGCCTCCCCTCAAATACTATAAATACCCCATAGGGGAGGAATGAGGAGGATTGAGATGTTAAAAAAGACAATTCATACATTTCGAGAACAATACTTCTCTTCTCTAAAGAATTCTCTCGTGCTCTTGTGACATTCCAAGAGCGCGCACTCCTCTTCCCTCGGCTCAGAAATAAGGACCCCCCTCCACGAGAGGGAGCGCGCTCCTCTTCTGCGACCCGAGCTTCTGCAGTACACACTGCTCTCCAGCTTCTTGGCCCTTGAGCTAGAACTCCGAGCTACGAGCACGCGACCCCTTTAAAGTCTTCGCTAGAAGCTACGAGCCGGGTCCTACTCTAAAGCCTCGGATTCCCAAAGCCTTCGAGCCCAAGATAGCCTTCCCACACAAATTGAACTACGTTCTGACCTGATCCCGACTAAAGGGTACGTAGGCAGCCAACCTTTGGCACGGTCACACCCCCCAAAACACACCTCAGTGTCTGGAGGGTGCAGCTCGGTCTACGAGCTCCCATTTTTGGCCCGTGCGCGATCACTTGGTCCGGCCTTGGATCGAACCGCCCGAGATATTTAATCGTTGTTCATTTTCGTGCGACAACACTCAGTATTCTCATTTGAGAAAGTCAGAGTTCGGACTCACTATGTGATTCCGAACAAGGCCTATTGGTGAAGTACTAAGTTGTGAGAATGTCATGAGTAACTTTGTGAAGTTCTCATAGATATGGAATTCATGTACAATGTTGTCGCACGAAAATGAACAACGATTATATACCTCGGGCGGTTCGATCCAAGGCCGGACTAAGTGATCGCACCCGCGCCAAAAGTGTGAACTCGAAAGTCTCGAGCTAGGTTCTTCTCCGATCAACCCACCTCTCGGGAGAGGTAGGGGTGAGGAGGAGGAGTGACCGTGCCTTGGTTGTCGGCTGCCTACGTACCCGTGCGTGGGATCAGGTCAGAACGTAGTTCAGGCGTATAGCGTCCGTATGAGGCGTGGAACCTCGGTGGAGAAGCGTGCTCGACGAAGGAGACGGGGTGCGAGGAATCCTCGGCAGCGTCTCAGAACCTCGAAGATCGCGTACGCGTCTAGAGTGTTAGACGCGCGAGGGGAACTCTAGTCGAGAACCCTAGGGGCGTGCCTGAGCACCGGAGAACGTTCGGTCAGAGGGAGCGACGTCCGGGAAGTTCCCGTGAGTGCTTCGGAACCTCTGAGAACGAGAGAGAGAGTAGAGAGACTGCTTCAGGCCAAAAATGGCATCCAGAGAAGCAGAGGAGAGTAAGAAATCGAGCGTGTCGATAGGAGATCGAGCGTGTCGATAGGATATGAAGAGATTACTTTCCCCTCAATGGGAGGAGGTTTATATAGGTGTTTGAGGGCCTTAGAAGGTCCCTTTTTCGTCCATGTGGGACTAGGGGCGCGCGCGCCATCAAGTGGAGGCGCACGGCACAAAGCGCGGCGCAGGCGGCGCGGCGCTCGGGTCACTGGACGCGGCGCAGGATGCGCGGCGCATAGAGCGCGCAGCGCGGGCGCGGCGAGCGGGTCACTGGCGCGGCGCGCTGCCTTCCTGGCGCGGTGCGCGGCTTGCTGCGTGGCTGGCCGTCGCAGCGTGCTGTGCGCGCGGCGAATGTCTCGTCTTGCCGGACTCTTGTGGGCCTTTAGGGGTCTTCGAATACCATTCTTGCCACGTGAAATATGAAGGTTTCCACTTGACGAGAGTGACTCGACTCGAGGAGCAAGGCTCAACTCAACGAGAGTGACTAGTGGCTTGACTCGAGGAGTGACTCGAGGAGAGACCCGAGGCTTGACTCGAGGAATGACTCGAGGCTCGACTCGAGGAGAACGACTCGAGGCTCGACTCGAGGAACGACTCAAGGCTCGACTCGAGGAATGACTCGAGGCTCGACTCGAGGAGAACGACTCGAGGCTCGACTCGAGGAACAACTCAAGGCTCGACTCGAGGAGCAACCCGAGGCTCGACTCGAGGAATGACTCGAGGCTCGACTCGAGGAGAACGACTCGAGGCTCGACTCGAGGAATGACTCAAGGCTCGACTCGAGGAACGTGAGGATTTGGCACGAGGAATTGTCAGTCGACTCGTGACAGAAGGCTTGACGCTCTTCAGGACCTCCGGCCTGACCATCGGCCCTTTGAACGGCGTGTCTTCTTGGCGTCTCGGGTTTTCCGAAAATGACCGACAACATACAAGATTGCTGAAATGCAATGTATATCACCTCATGCTTTGTTCCTTGGAGTGTGAATAAATGAATTGGCCAGTGTCCAAATTGAGTCCTGACTCTTTTGGATGAAACAATGTGACTTGTTAGCTCCTCGTCAATACATTGTTTCTAACTTATTCACAAGCGACAAAGGAGTTGATGAAATAACAGCTAGAAGGGTAAAATGGTAATTTTGTAAATCCTGACTAGCTGATGATATTCATGAAGGGTAAACACTGATAATATTATGTGGATCCACTCATCATAATTAGGTTGAATTCTTGACTAGAAAATAAATTCATTTAAACCGAGAGATTTTCAGTGTCAACTCTTTAGTGGAGACAGCTGTCATTAAGCTGAACTTGGAAAAGGTTTGTGAACTTTTGAGTCCAAGTGTTTAGCTCAAACTTTGTTCATTTGGGTCCATGAGGTCACTGTCACGAATCACATCGATAGGAATAGTTAAACTGGAAGCTAAGTCAAAACAAGAACGAAAATTGTCAAAAGGGTATTTTTGTCTTTTGAGACATAGGATGAAATGAATGTCAATAAATTTTTTGACAAGTTCATTTGATTACTTAATTTCACTCGGCCAATATTAGTCTTATTGGGCCTTGTGGATTAATTTCATTTCATAAGAATTTTATTGAAAATTCTTAATGGGCATTTCTCATGTTGTCATGAACAAATGAAGAAGCTTCTAGAAGCTCCTTCTAGAATGAGTTTGGGCGCCCAACATACCCATAGGTAGAGAGAATATTTTGTGCATAAATGTATCAAGATACTTGCCAAAAGAAAAAGAGGAAACAAATTTGCATATGGATGCACATGGGAATCGGCCAAGGCTAGAAAGGAACAAAATAGGAAACAAATCAAGGCTTCTAGAAGCCTTGTGTTCGCCGAGTATCTCAAGAGGAAAAAGAGGCAATTGGCTCATGAATATGTGATATTCTATAGAAGAGGAAACTACCTTATTGAAGGTAAAGCCTTTCCTATAAATAGGAGCCTCATTCCTCACATTTCATTCATCCAAGTTTAAGAGATTTGAGAGACTCTCTCTCTAGAACTTGGCCGCCCCTCTCCTCTCTCTCTCTAGTCAATTTCGTTTTATTGTTTTGGCACCTAGGTCCTCATTTGACCTAGAGTTTAGCTCTGCGACTTCAAGACTCGTTCTTAAGTCGTAGTGTTTAAAAGTGCCCACTCACTAATTCCTTTTATTTCGAGTGATTTAGTGATAGAAACTTTCGTGGTTGCTCGAGGTGCCGAGGAAAGAAAGAGAGACGTGCTGCGAGGGAGACGAGCGTTGCAACTTTCCGAAAGCTTCTCAAAGTTCAAGCCTCAAGAAAGAGGTTAGTAAACTTCTATGCTCATAATAGTTTTTATTTACATGTGCTTGCTCTTTGTCTAGGTTAGTAAAAAAACTGTTTCTAGCCGACGATGAAAAGAGACGCCTAGGACTGGGCGAGAAAGTGCGACAAGTGTCTGCGTTTCTCTAACGTTCCACAACAGCCGCCATCTCCCCAGGGTAGCATCGTCGTCCCACGGCCCATTGCGAAATGGGGTGTAGACATTATCGGCAAGCTTCCAAAAGCTTCGAGGCAATACGAATACGCCATCGTCGTTATCAAATGACCTTGTCAAAAAATTTATTGACATTCATTTCATCCTATGTCTCAAAAGACAAAAATACCCTTTTGACAATTTTCGTTCTTGTTTTGACTTAGCTTCCAGTTTAACTATTCATACTCGATGTGATTCGTGACAGTGACCTCATGGATCCAAATGAACAAAGCTTGAGCTAAGTACTTGGACTCAAAAGTTCACAAACCTTTTCGAAGTTTAGCTTAATGTCAACTGACTCCACTAAAGAGTTGACACTGAAAATCTCTCGGTTCAGATGAAATTATTTTCTACTCAAGAATTCAACCTAATTGTAATGAGTGGATCCACAGAATATTATCAGTGTTTACCCTTCATGAATATCATCAGCTAGTCGGCATTTACAAAATTAGCATTTTACCCTTCTAGCTGTTATTTCCTCAACTCCTTTGTCGCTTGTGAATAAGTTAGAAACAATGTACTGACGAGGAGCTAACAAGTATCATTGTTTCATCCAAAAGAGTCAAGACTCAATTTGGACAATGGCCAGTTCATTTATTCACACTCCAAGGAACAAAGCATGAGGTGATATACATTGCATTTCAGCAATCTTGTATATGAATTCCATATCTATGAGAACTTCACCAAGTTACTCATGACATTCTCACAACTTAGTACTTCACCAATAGGCCTTGTTCGGAATCACATAGTGAGTCCGAACTCTGACTTTCTCAAATGAGAATACGTAAGGTGTGAAATGGCATGTCTCATTTCAGGATTAAGGTAAGCACGATGCAATTCATACGTAGTGACTTTGAGACATAAGAGGTTAAATGGTTTGTTCTTATCTTGTCTCTAGAAGTGCACTGGTCAATTCAGTACCTTCGGAAGATACCTAGAAGAACTATAGAGTCTCCAACTCTCAATGCCTCATTACCAGACAACATAGATTCTTCGAACAATCATACTGAGGTCAATAGTCCTTTGACCCTTAGATTGCGAATATATCGTTTTAAGCAAACTACGAAGAGTTTGTTCATGCAAATCTACATTTGTCTCTTCGTAAGTTGTTTAGTTTGTTTATGGACTAAAGACTAATGTTTTATCATAAAGCTTCAAACAGACCGATAATCTCGCGCCGACTCTTCACGTGGCTCCTCGTGCAGGCTCTACATGAGTCCTCGAGTTGAGTCCGAGTCCACGAGTCGAATGATACTCCTCGTGCCGAATCTTCACGTAACTCCTCGAGATGAGTCCATTCCTCGAGTCGAGTTTGAATCCACGAGTCGACCGATACTCCTCGTGCCGATTCTTCACGTAGCTCCTCGTGCAGGCTCTACATGAGTCCTCGAGTTGAGTCCGAGTCCATGAGTCGACTGATACTCCTCGTGCCGAGTCTAACGAATTGTTGGGATTTCGAGCTCGTCACCTCTCCTGGTCGAGCTCGTCACCTCGCCTGGTCGAGCTCGTCACCTCGCCTGGACGAGCTCGTCACCTCGCCTGGTCAAGCTCGTCACTTCGTCTAGTCGAGCTCGCCACTTCGTCCAGTCGAGCTCGCCACTTCGTCTAGTCGAACTCGCCACTTCGTCTAGTCGAGCTGGAGCGACTTCATCACTTCGTCCAAACATCTTTGGATTCGGTTCGTTAGTTCACCCAAACGTGTTGGGCTATCTCTCTCGAAACAGAAAACAAATAACAATAATAATAAAGTCTCAAAGGGTCGATGGTTAGGCCGGAAGTCCCAAAGAGAGACTCCCCACGTAACTCCTCGCGATGAGTTCATTCCTCGAGTCGAGTTCGAGTCCACGAGTCGACAAGCTACTCCTCGTGCCGACTCCACATGTCTCCTCGAGATGAGTTCATTCCTCGAGTCGAGTTCGAATCCACGAGTCGACCGATACTCCTCGTGCCGATTCTTCACGAAGCTCCTCGTGTAGGGTATACATGGGTCCTCGAGTCGAGTTCGAGTCCACGAGTCGACCCATACTCCTCGTGCCGACTCTTCACGAAACTCCTCGAGATGGGTACATTCCTCGAGTCGAGTTAGAGTCCACGAGTCGACTGATACTCCTCGTGCCGACTCTTCACATATCTCCTCGAGACGAGCTCATTCCTCGAGTCGAGCTCCGAGTCCGCGAGTCGACCGATACTCCTCGCGCCGACTCTTCACGGAACTCCTCGTGCAGGCTCTGCATAGGCCCTCGAGCCGAGTTCGAGTCCACGAGTCGACTGATACTCCTCGTGCCGACTCTTCACACATCTCATCGAGACGAGCTCATTCCTCGAGTCGAGCTCCGAGTCCGCGAGTCGACCGATACTCCTCGTGCAGGCTCTACATGAGTCCTCGAGTCAAGTTCGAGTCCACGAGTCGAGTGATACTCCTCGTGCCGACTCTTCACATATCTCCTTGAGACGAGCTCATTCCTCGAGTCGAGCTCCAAGTCCGCGAGTCGACCGGTACTCCTCGCGCCGACTCTTCACGAAACTCCTCGTGCAGTCTCTACATGAGTCCTCGAGTCGAGTTCGAGTCCACGAGTCGACCGATACTCCTCGTGCCGACTCTTCACATGCCTCCTCGAGACGAGTTCATTCCTCGAGCCGAGTTCTAATCCACGAGTCGACTGATACTACTCGTGCCGACTCTTCACATATCTCCTCGAGACGAGCTCATTCCTCGAGTCGAGCTCCAAGTCCGCGAGTCGACCGGTACTCCTCGCCCCGACTCTTCACGAAACTCCTCGTGCAGGCTCTACACGAGCTGGGCGGCGAGCGCGGTGGAACATTCGTGTGGCCAGGTTTCCCGTGGGCGCTGGCTAGACCAGATACGTCATGGCGGACGCAAGCCTTTGAAACCCATTTGTAACTCGCTGCCTTTCGGCTCACGAGCTGGGCCGCGAGCGCGGTGCCACATTCGTGTGGCCAGGTTTCCCGTGGACGCTGGCTAGACCAGATACGTCCTGGCAGACGCAAGCCTTTGAAACCTATTTGTAACTCGCCGCTTTCGGCTCACGAGCTGGGCGGCGAGGGCGGTGCCACATTCGTGTGGCAAGGTTCCCCGTGGACGCTGGCTAGACCAGATACGTCATGGCGGACGCAATCCTTTGAAACCCATTTGTAACTCGCTGCCTTTCGGCTCACGAGCTGGGCGGCGAGCGTGGTGCCACATTCTTGTGGCCAGGTTTCCCGTGGACGCTGGCTAGACCAGATACGTCCTGGCGGACGCAAGCCTTTGAAACCCATTTGTAACTCGCTGCCTTTCGGCTCACGAGCTGGTCGGCGAGCGCGGTGCCACATTCGTGTGGCCAGGTTTCCCGTGGACGCTGGCTAGACCAGATACGTCCTGGCGGACGCAAGCCTTTGAAACCCATTTGTAACTCGCTGCCTTTCGGCTCAAGAGCTGGGCGGCGAGGGCGGTGCCACATTCGTGTGGCAAGGTTTCCCGTGGACGCTGGCTAGACCAGATACGTCTTGGCGGACGCAATCCTTTGAAACCCATTTGTAACTCGCTGCCTTTCAGCTCACGAGCTGAGCGGCGAGCGCGGTGCCACATTCGTGTGGCCAGGTTTCCCGTGGACGCTGGCAAGACCAGATACGTCCTGGCAGACGCAAGCCTTTGAAACCCATTTGTAACTCGCTGCCTTTCGGCTCACGAGCTGGGCGGCGAGAGCGGTGCCACATTCGTGTGGCGAGGTTTCCCGTGGACGCTGGCTAGACCAGATACGCCCAGCGGACGCAAGCCTTTGAACCCATCGTTGCCTTTTGGCTCACAAGCTGGGTGGCGAGCGCGGACTCGGGACTCAACTCGAGGACTCACGTAGAGCCTGCACGAAGAGTAGTTAGCTGACTTGTGGACTCGGGACACAACTCGAAGGCTCATGTAGAGCCTGCACGAGGAGTGGTTAGTTGGCTTGTGGGCTTGATACTCAACTCGAGGGCTCATGTCGAGACTGCACGAGGAGTGGTTAGTTGGCTTGTGGGCTCGATACTCAACTCGAGGAATGAACTCGTCTCGGGGAGGCATGTGAAGTCGGCACGAGAAGTATCGGTCGACTTGTGGACTCGAACTCGACTCGAGGACTCACGTAGAGTCTGCACGAGGAGTTCCATGAAGAGTCGGCGCGAGGAGTATCAGTCGACTCGCGGACTCGGAGCTCGTCTCGAGGAATGAGCTCGTCTCGAGGAGATGTGTGAAGGGTCGGCACGAGGAGTATCAGTTGAATCGTGGACTCGAACTCGGCTCGAGGGCTTATGCAGAGCCTGCACGAGGAGTTCCGTGAAGAGTCGGCGCGAGGAGTATCGGTCGACTCGCGGACTCGGAGCTCGACTCGAGGAATGAGCTCATCTCGAGGAGATGTGTGAAGGGTCGGCACGAGGAGTATCAGTCGACTCGTGGACTCGAACTCGGCTCGAGGGCCTATGCAGAGCCTGCACGAGGAGTTCCGTGAAGAGTCGGCGCGAGGAGTATCGGTCGACTCGCGGACTCGGAGCTCGACTCGAGGAATGAGCTCGTCTCAAGGAGATATATGAAGAGTTGGCACGAGGAGTATCAGTCGACTCGTGGACTCGAACTCGGCTCGAGGGCTTATGCAGAGCCTGCACGAGGAGTTCCGTGAAGAGTCGGCGCGAGGAGTATCGGTCGACTCGTGGATTCGAACTCGACTCGAGGACTCACGTAGAGCCTGCACGAGGAGTTTCGTGAAGAGTCGGCGTGAGGAGTATCGGTCGACTCGCGGACTCGGAACTCGACTCGAGGAATGAGCTCGTCTCGAGGGGATATGTGAAGAGTCGGCACGAGAGGTATAGGTCGACTCGTGGACTCGAACTCGACTCAAGGACTCACGTAGAGCCTGCACGAGGAGTTTCGTGAAGAGTCGGCGCGAGGCCTATCGGTCGACTCGCGGACTCGGAGCTCGACTCGAGGAATGAGCTCGTCTCGAGGAGATATGCGAAGAGACGGCACGAGAGGTATCGGTCGACTCGTGGACTCTAACTCGACTCGAGGAATGTACTCATTTCGAGGAGTTACGTGCGGAGTCTCTCTTTGGGACATCCGGCCTAACCATCGACCCCTTGAGACTTTACTATTATTATTATTTGTTTTCTGTTTCGAGAGAGTTAGCCCAACACGTTTGGGTGAACTGACGAATCGAATCCAAAGACGTTTGGATAAAGTGATGAAGTCGCTCCAGCTCGACCAGACGAAATGGCGAGCTCGACTAGACGAAGTGACGAGCTTGACCAGGCGAGGTGACGAGATCGACCAAGCGAGGTGACGAGCCCGTTCTGGCGAGGTGACGAGCTCGACCAGGCGAGGCGACGAGCTCGACCAGGCGAGGCGACGAGCTCGAAATCTCAACCATTCGTTAAAGTCGGCACGAGGAGTATTAGTCGACTCGTGGGTTCGATACTCAACTCGAGGGCTCATGTAGAGCCTGCACGAGGAGTGGTTAGTTGGCTTGTGGGCTCGATACTCAACTCGAGGAATGAACTCGTCTCGGGGAGGCATGTGAAGTCGGCACGAGGAGTATCGGTCGACTCGTGGACTCAAACTCGACTCGAGGACTCACGTAGAGTCTGCACGAGGAGTTCCGTGAAGAGTCGGCGCGAGGAGTATCGGTCGACTCGTGGACTCGGAGCTCGACTCGAGGAATGAGCTCGTCTCGAGGAGATGTGTGAAGGGTCGGCACGAGGAGTATCAGTTGAATCGTGGACTCGAACTCGGCTCGAGGGCTTATGCAGAGCCTGCACGAGGAGTTCCGTGAAGAGTCGGCGCGAGGAGTATCGGTCGACTCGCGGACTCGGAGCTCGACTCGAGGAATGAGCTCGTCTCGAGGAGATGTGTGAAGAGTCGGAACGAGGAGTATCAGTCGACTCGTGGACTCGAACTCGGCTCGAGGGCTTATGCAGAGCCTTCACGAGGAGTACCGTGAAGAGTCGGCGCGAGGAGTATCGGTCGACTCGCGGACTCGGAGCTCGACTCGAGGAATGAGTTCGTCTTTAGGAGATATGTGAAGAGTTGGCACGAGGAGTATCAGTCGACTCGTGGACTCGAACTCGGCTCGAGGGCTTATGCAGAGCCTGCACGAGGAGTTCCGTGAAGAGTCGGCGCGAGGAGTATCGGTCGACTCGTGGATTCGAACTCGACTCGAGGAATGAACTCATCTCGAGGAGCCATGTGGAGTCGGCACAAGGAGTAGCTTGTCGACTCGTGGACTCGAACTCGACTCGAGGAATGAACTCGTCTCGAGGAGGCGTGTGAAGTCGGCACGAGGAGTGGCTTGTCAACTCGTGGACTCGAACTCGACTCGAGGAATCACGTAGAGCCTGCACGAGGAGTTTCGTGAAAAGTCGGCGCGAGGAGTATCGGTCGACTCACGGAGTCGGAACTCGACTCGAGGAATGAGCTCGTCTCGAGGGGATATGTGAAGAGTCGGCACGAGAGGTATCGGTCGACTCGTGGACTTAAACTCGACTCGAGGACTCACGTAGAGCCTGCACGAGGAGTTTCGTGAAGAGTCGGCGTGAGGAGTATCGGTCGACTCGCGGACTCGGAGCTCGACTCGAGGAATGAGCTCGTCTCGAGGAGATATGCGAAGATTCGGCACGAGAGGTATCGGTAGACTCGTGGACTCTAACTCGACTCGAGGAATGTACTCATTTCGAGGAGTTACGTGGGGAGTCTCTCTTTGGGACCTCCGGCCTAACCATCGACCCCTTGAGACTTTACTATTATTATTATTTGTTTTCTGTTTCGAGAGAGTTAGCCCAACACGTTTGGGTGAACTGACGAACCGAATCCAAAGACGTTTGGATAAAGTGATGAAGTCGCTCCATCTCGACCTGACGAAATGGCGAGCTCGACTAGACGAAGTGACGAGCTTGACCAGGCGAGGTGAGGAGATCGACCAGGCGAGGTGACGAGCCCGTTCTGGCGAGGTGACAAGCTCGACCAGGCGAGGCGACGAGCTCGAAATCGCAACCATTCGTTAAAGTCGGAACGAGGAGTATCAGTCGACTCGTGGGCTCGATACTCAACTCGATGGCTCATGTAAAGCCTGCACGAGCAGTAATTAGTTGGCTTGTGGGCTCAATACTCAACTCGAGGAATGAACTCGTCTCGGGGAGGCATGTGAAGTCGGCACGAGGAGTATCGGTCGACTCGTGGACTCGAACTCGACTCGAGGACTCACGTAGAGTCTGGGTTTAGGGTTTAGTGAAGAGTCGGCGCGAGGAGTATCGGTCGACTCGTGGAATCGGAGCTCGACTCGAGGAATGAGCTCGTCTCGAGGAGATGTGTGAAGGGTCGGCACGAGGAGTATCAGTTGAATCGTGGACTCGAACTCGGCTCGAGGGCTTATGCAGAGCCTGCACGAGGAGTTCCGTGAAGAGTCGGCGCGAGGAGTATCGGTCGACTCGCGGACTCGGAGCTCGACTCGAGGAATGAGCTCGTCTCGAGGAGATGTGTGAAGAGTCGGCACGAGGAGTATCAGTCGACTCGTGGACTCGAACTCGGCTCGAGGGCTTATGCAGAGCCTGCACGAGGAGTTCCGTGAAGAGTCGGCGCGAGGAGTATCGGTCGACTCGCGGACTCGGAGCTCGACTCGAGGAATGAGCTCGTCTCGAGGAGATATGTGAAGAGTTGGCACGAGGAGTATCAGTCGACTCGTGGGCTCGATACTCAACTCGAGGTCTCATGTAGAGCCTGCACGAGGAGTGGTTAGTTGGCTTGTGGGCTCAATACTCAACTCGAGGAATGAACTCGTCTCGGGGAGGCATGTGAAGTCGGCACGAGGAGTATCGGTCGACTCGTGGACTCGAACTCGACTCGAGGACTCACGTAGAGTCTGCACGAGGAGTTCCGTGAAGAGTCGGCGCGAGGAGTATCGGTCGACTCGTGGACTCGGAGCTCGACTCGAGGAATGAGCTCGTCTCGAGGAGATGTGTGAAGGGTCGGCACGAGGAGTATCAGTTGAATCGTGGACTCGAACTCGGCTCGAGGGCTTATGCAGAGCCTGCACGAGGAGTTCTGTGAAGAGTCGGCGCGAGGAGTATCGGTCGACTCGCGGACTCGGAGCTCGACTCGAGGAATAAGCTCGTCTCGAGGAGATGTGTGAAGAGTCGGCACGAGGAGTATCAGTCGACTCGTGGACACGAACTCGGCTCGAGGGCTTATGCAGAGCCTGCACGAGGAGTTCCGTGAAGAGTCAGCGCGAGGAGTATCGGTCGACTCGCGGACTCGGAGCTCGACTCGAGGAATGAGCTCGTCTCGAGGAAATATGTGAAGAGTTGGCACGAGGAGTATCAGTCGACTCGTGGACTCGAACTCGGCTCGAGGGCTTATTCAGAGCCTGCACGAGGAGTTCTGTGAAGATTCGGCGCGAGGAGTATCGGTCGACTCGTGGATTCGAACTCGACTCGAGGAATGAACTCATCTCGAGGAGCCATGTGGAGTCGGCACGAGGAGTAGCTTATCGACTCGTGGACTCGAACTCGACTCGAGGAATGAACTCGTCTCGAGGAGGCGTGTGAAGTCGGCACGAGGAGTGGCTTGTCGACTCGTGGACTCGAACTCGACTCGAGGACTCACGTAGAGCCTGCACGAGGAGTTTCGTGAAGAGTCGGCGCGAGGAGTATCGGTCGACTCGCGGACTCGGAGCTCGACTCGAGGAATGAGCTCGTCTCGAGTGGATATGTGAAGAGTCGGCACGAGAGGTATCGGTCGACTCGTGGACTCGAACTCGACTCGAGGACTCACGTAGAGCCTGCACGAGGAGTTTCGTGAAGAGTCGGCGTGAGGAGTATCGGTCGACTCGCGGACTCGGAGCTCGACTCGAGGAATGAGCTCGACTCGAGGAATGAGCTCGTCTCGAGGAGATATGCGAAGAGTCGGCACGAGAGGTATCGGTCGACTCGTGGACTCTAACTCGACTCGAGGAATGTACTCATTTCGAGGAGTTACGTGGGGAGTCTCTCTTTGGGACCTCCGGCCTAACCATCGACCCCTTGAGACTTTACTATTATTATTATTTGTTTTCTGTTTCGAGAGAGTTAGCCCAACACGTTTGGGTGAACTGACGAACCGAATCCAAAGACGTTTGGATAAAGTGATGAAGTCGCTCCAGCTCGACCTGACGAAATGGCGAGCTCGACTAGACGAAGTGACGAGCTTGACCAGGCGAGGTGAGGAGATCGACCAGGCGAGGTGACGAGCCCGTTCTGGCGAGGTGACAAGCTCGACCAGGCGAGGCGACGAGCTCGAAATCCCAACCATTCGTTAAAGTCGGCACGAGGAGTATCTGTCGACTCGTGGGCTCGATACTCAACTCGAGGGCTCATGTAGAGCCTGCACGAGGAGTAATTAGTTGGCTTGTGGGCTCAATACTCAACTCGAGGTATGAACTCGTCTCGGGGAGGCATGTGAAGTCGGCACGAGGAGTATCGGTCGACTCGTGAACTCGAACTCGACTCGAGGACTCACGTAGAGTCTGCACGAGGAGTTCCGTGAAGAGTCGGCGCGAGGAGTATCGGTCGACTCGTGGAATCCGAGCTCGACTCGAGGAATGAGCTCGTCTCGAGGAGATGTGTGAAGGGTCGGCACGAGGAGTATCAGTTGAATCGTGGACTCGAACTCGGCTCGAGGGCTTATGCAGAGCCTGCACGAGGAGTTCCGTGAAGAGTCGGCGCGAGGAGTATCGGTCGACTCGCGGACTCGGAGCTCGACTCGAGGAATGAGCTCGTCTCGAGGAGATATGTGAAGAGTCGGCACGAGGAGTATCAGTCGACTCGTGGACTCGAACTCGGCTCGAGGGCTTATGCAGAGCCTGCACGAGGAGTTCCGTGAAGAGTAAGCGCGAGGAGTATCGGTCGACTCGCGGACTCGGAGCTCGACTCGAGGAATGAGCTCGTCTCGAGGAGATATGTGAAGAGTTGGCACGAGGAGTATCAGTCGACTCGTGGACTCGAACTCGGCTCGAGGGCTTATGCAGAGCCTGCACGAGGAGTTCTGTGAAGATTCGGCGCGAGGAGTATCGGTCGACTCGTGGATTCGAACTCGACTCGAGGAATGAACTCATCTCGAGGAGCCATGTGGAGTCGGCACGAGGAGTAGCTTATCGACTCGTGGACTCGAACTCGACTCGAGGAATGAACTCGTCTCGAGGAGGCGTGTGAAGTCGGCACGAGGAGTGGCTTGTCGACTCGTGGACTCGAACTCGACTCGAGGACTCACGTAGAGCATGCACGAGGAGTTTCGTGAAGAGTCGGCGCGAGGAGTATCGGTCGACTCGCGGACTCGGAACTCGGCTCGAGGAATGAGCTCGTCTCGAGTGGATATGTGAAGAGTCGGCACGAGAGGTATCGGTCGACTCGTGGACTCGAACTCGACTCGAGGACTCACGTAGAGCCTGCACGAGGAGTTTCGTGAAGAGTCGGCGTGAGGAGTATCGGTCGACTCGCGGACTCGGAGCTCGACTCGAGGAATGAGCTCGTCTCGAGGAGATATGCGAAGAGTCGGCACGAGAGGTATCGGTCGACTCGTGGACTCTAACTCGACTCGAGGAATGTACTCATTTCGAGGAGTTACGTGGGGAGTCTCTCTTTGGGACCTCCGGCCTAACCATCGACCCCTTGAGACTTTACTATTATTATTATTTGTTTTCTGTTTCGAGAGAGTTAGCCCAACACGTTTGGGTGAACTGACGAACCGAATCCAAAGACGTTTGGATAAAGTGATGAAGTCGCTCCAGCTCGACCTGACGAAATGGCGAGCTCGACTAGACGAAGTGACGAGCTCGACCAGGCGAGGTGAGGAGATCGACCAGGCGAGGTGACGAGCCCGTTCTGGCGAGGTGACAAGCTCGACCAGGCGAGGCGACGAGCTCGAAATCCCAACCATTCGTTAAAGTCGGCACGAGGAGTATCTGTCGACTCGTGGGCTCGATACTCAACTCGAGGGCTCATGTAGAGCCTGCACGAGGAGTAATTAGTTGGCTTGTGGGCTCAATACTCAACTCGAGGTATGAACTCGTCTCGGGGAGGCATGTGAAGTCGGCACGAGGAGTATCGGTCGACTCGTGGACTCGAACTCGACTCGAGGACTCACGTAGAGTCTGCACGAGGAGTTCCGTGAAGAGTCGGCGCGAGGAGTATCGGTCGACTCGTGGAATCGGAGCTCAACTCGAGGAATGAGCTCGTCTCGAGGAGATGTGTGAAGGGTCGGCACGAGGAGTATCAGTTGAATCGTGGACTCGAACTCGGCTCGAGGGCTTATGCAGAGCCTGCACGAGGAGTTCCGTGAAGAGTCGGCGCGAGGAGTATCGGTCGACTCGCTGACTCGGAGCTCGACTCGAGGAATGAGCTCGTCTCGAGGAGATGTGTGAAGAGTCGGCACGAGGAGTATCAGTCGACTCGTGGACTCGAACTCAGCTCGAGGGCTTATGCAGAGCCTGCACGAGTAGTTCCGTGAAGAGTCAGGGCGAGGAGTATCGGTCGACTCGCGGGCTCGGAGCTCGACTCGAGGAATGAGCTCGTCTCGAGGAGATATGTGAAGAGTTGGCACGAGGAGTATCAGTCGACTCGTGGGCTCGATACTCAACTCGAGGTCTCATGTAGAGCCTGCACGAGGAGTGGTTAGTTGGCTTGTGGGCTCAATACTCAACTCGAGGAATGAACTCGTCTCGGGGAGGCATGTGAAGTCGGCACGAGGAGTATCGGTCGACTCGTGGACTCGAACTCGACTCGAGGACTCACTTAGAGTCTGCACGAGGAGTTTCGTGAAGAGTCGGCGCGAGGAGTATCGGTCGACTCGTGGACTCGGAGCTCGACTCGAGGAATGAGCTCGTCTCGAGGAGATGTGTGAAGGGTCGGCACGAGGAGTATCAGTTGAATCGTGGACTCAAACTCGGCTCGAGGGATTATGCAGAGCCTGCACGAGGAGTTCCGTGAAGAGTCGGCGCGAGGAGTATCGGTCGACTCGCGGACTCGGAGCTCGACTCGAGGAATGAGCTCGTCTCGAGGAGATGTGTGAAGAGTCGGCACGAGGAGTATTAGTCGACTCGTGGACTCGAACTCGGCTCGAGGGCTTATGCAGAGCATGCACGAGGAGTTCCGTGAAGAGTCAGCGCGAGGAGTATCGGTCGACTCGCGGACTCGGAGCTCGACTCGAGGAATGAGCTCGTCTCGAGGAGATATGTGAAGAGTTGGCACGAGGAGTATCAGTCGACTCGTGGACTCGAACTCGGCTCGAGGGCTTATGCAGAGCCTGCACGAGGAGTTCTGTGAAGATTCGGAGCGAGGAGTATCGGTCGACTCGTGGATTCGAACTCGACTCGAGGAATGAACTCATCTCGAGGAGCCATGTGGAGTCGGCACGAGGAGTAGCATATCGACTCGTGGACTCGAACTCGACTCGAGGAATGAACTCGTCTCGAGGAGGCGTGTGAAGTCGGCACGAGGAGTGGCTTGTCGACTCGTGGACTCGAACTCGACTCGAGGACTCACGTAGAGCCTGCACGAGGAGTTTCGTGAAGAGTCGGCGCGAGGAGTATCGGTCGACTCGCGGACTCGGAACTCGACTCGAGGAATGAGCTCGTCTCGAGGGGATATGTGAAGAGTCGGCACGAGAGGTATCGTTCGACTCGTGGACTCGAACTCGACTCGAGGACTCACGTAGAGCCTGCACGAGGAGTTAAGTGAAGAGTTGGCGTGAGGAGTATCGGTCGACTCGCGGACTCGGAGCTCGACTCAAGGAATGAGCTCGTCTCGAGGAGATATGCGAAGAGTCGGCACGAGGAGTATCAGTCGACTCGTGGACTCGAACTCGACTCGAGGGCTTATGCAGAGCCTGCACGAGGAGTTCCGTGAAGAGTCGGCGCGAGGAGTATCGGTCGACTCGCGGACTCGGAGCTCGACTCGAGGAATGAGCTCGTCTCGAGGAGATGTGTGAAGAGTCGGCACGAGGAGTATCAGTCGACTCGTGGACTCGAACTCGGCTCGAGGGCTTATGCAGAGCCTGCACGAGGAGTTCCGTGAAGAGTCAGCGCGAGGAGTATCGGTCGACTCGTGGACTCGGAGCTCGACTCGAGGAATGAGCTCGTCTCGAGGGGATATGTGAAGAGTCGGCACGAGAGGTATCGGTCGACTCGTGGACTCGAACTCGACTCGAGGACTCACGTAGAGCCTGCACGAGGAGTTTCGTGAAGAGTCGGCGTGAGGAGTATCGGTCGACTCGCGGACTCGGAGCTCGACTCGAGGAATGAGCTCGTCTCGAGGAGATATGCGAAGAGTCGGCACGAGGAGTATCAGTTGAATCGTGGACTCGAACTCGGCTCGAGGGATTATGCAGAGCCTGCACGAGGAGTTCCGTGAAGAGTCGGCGCGAGGAGTATCGGTCGACTCGCGGACTCGGAGCTCGACTCGAGGAATGAGCTCGTCTCGAGGAGATGTGTGAAGAGTCGGCACGAGGAGTATCAGTCGACTCGTGGACTCGAACTCGGCTCGAGGGCTTATGCAGAGCCTGCACGAGGAGTTCCGTGAAGAGTCAGCGCGAGGAGTATCGGTCGACTCGCGGACTCGGAGCACGACTCGAGGAATGAGCTCGTCTCGAGGAGATATGTGAAGAGTTGGCACGAGGAGTATCAGTCGACTCGTGGACTCGAACTCGGCTCGAGGGCTTATGCAGAGCCTGCACGAGGAGTTCTATGAAGATTCGGCGCGAGGAGTATCGGTCGACTCGTGGATTCGAACTCGACTCGAGGAATGAACTCATCTCGAGGAGCCATGTGGAGTCGGCACGAGGAGTAGCTTATCGACTCGTGGACTCGAACTCGACTCGAGGAATGAACTCGTCTCGAGGAGGCGTGTGAAGTCGGCACGAGGAGTGGCTTGTCGACTCGTGGACTCGAACTCGACTCGAGGACTCACGTAGAGCCTGCACGAGGAGTTTCGTGAAGAGTCGGCGCGAGGAGTATCGGTCGACTCGCGGACTCGGAACTCGACTCGAGGAATGAGCTCGTCTCGAGGGGATATGTGAAGAGTCGGCACGAGAGGTATCGGTCGACTCGTGGACTCGAACTCGACTCGAGGACTCACGTAGAGCCTGCACGAGGAGTTTCGTGAAGAGTCGGCGTGAGGAGTATCGGTCGACTCGCGGACTCGGAGCTCGACTCGAGGAATGAGCTCGTCTCGAGGAGATATGCGAAGAGTCGGCACGAGAGGTATCGGTCGACTCGTGGACTCTAACTCGACTCGAGGAATGTACTCATTTCGAGGAGTTACGTGGGGAGTCTCTCTTTGGGACCTCCGGCCTAACCATCGACCCCTTGAGACTTTACTATTATTATTATTTGTTTTCTGTTTCGAGAGAGTTAGCCCAACACGTTGGGGTGAACTGACGAACCGAATCCAAAGACGTTTGGATAAAGTGATGAAGTCGCTCCAGCTCGACCTGACAAAATGGCGAGCTCGACTAGACGAAGTGACGAGCTTGACCAGGCGAGGTGAGGAGATCGACCAGGTGAGGTGACGAGCCCGTTCTGGCGAGGTGACAAGCTCGACCAGGCGAGGCGACGAGCTCGAAATCCCAACCATTCGTTAAAGTCGGCACGAGGAGTATCAGTCGACTCGTGGGCTCGATACTCAACTCGAGGGCTCATGTAGAGCCTGCACGAGGAGTAATTAGTTGGCTTGTGGGCTCAATACTCAACTCGAGGTATGAACTCGTCTCGGGGAGGCATGTGAAGTCGGCACGAGGAGTATCGGTCGAATCGTGGACTCGAACTCGACTCGAGGACTCACGTAGAGTCTGCACGAGGAGTTCCGTGAAGAGTCGGCGCGAGGAGTATCGGTTGACTCGCGGACTCGGAGCTCGACTCGAGGAATGAGCTCGTCTCGAGGAGATGTGTGAAGGGTCGGCACGAGGAGTATCAGTCGACTCGTGGACTCGAACTTGACTCGAGGGCTTATGCAGAGCCTGCACGATGAGTTCCGTGAAGAGTCGGCGCGAGGAGTATCGGTCGACTCGCGGACTCGGAGTTCGACTCGAGGATTGAGCTCGTCTCGAGGAGATGTGTGAAGAATCGGCACGAGGAGTATCAATCGACTCGTGGACTCGGACTCAACTCGAGGACTCATGTAGAGCCTGCACGAGGAGCCACGTGAAGAGTCGGCGCGAGGATTATCGGTCGACTCGCGGATTCGAAACTCGACTCGAGGAATGAACTCATCTCGAGGAGTTACGTGAGAAGTCTTTCTTTGGGACCTCTGGCCTAACCATCGGCCCCTTGAGACTTTATTATTATTATTTTTTTTAGTTGTTGTTGAGTTGTTTTTGATTGAGCATTGATCCCTGTTAGCCCCCCCGAGTTTCTTGCGTTTGTGAGACAAAGGCCAAGAAACTCTCGTGTTAGAGGTATACAATAGTGTGCGTTACAATTTTTTTCATGTGTGAAATAACTCTTTATTGCAATAAAGGGGGTCGTTACAGGTAGTCATGGCACTTGGCCTTCTTTGAAAAAAGAAGAAATTACATTTTCGAAATAAAAGTGATCACGAAGCCGATCGGGTTCGGGCGTGAATTCAAAGTTCGAAGTCGCGACAATCATGGCTTGCTAGCAGATGCGACGAATTCCTTGAAGTCCCCACCTCGAATTAGGGAATCAATTCGCTTCTTAAGCTGGTTGCATTCGATCGTCACGTACCCGTGATCTTTGTGGTATTCGCAGAACCTACTTCGATCTCGCTTCGGGGGGTCCTTTGTGAGTGGAGCGGGGCTTCCCAGCTCATCGCGGCGTAAGCTCAGGATCCGGTCGGGCGTTGCGTTGAGCGGGACGAAGGATTGCTTCAGGGCTGGAGAAGGGTGGTCATTAGGGACTTGACCCTTCCGGCGCCTTTTCCTTCGTGACTCGGGACCAACGGCCGGTATCACAAGCGCGGCTGCGCGCTTCTGGTTGGGTGCTCGATCAATGTTGGGTGGTCGCTGCCCCAAGACGATCGCGGTCTCGCGTTGAGCATCGAGTTTTTCTCTCAAGTCGAACTCGTGATCTTCTCTTTGAGAGCTGAGGCGGTCTCTCAAGTCTCCGGAGGCCGTCCATGTCACCCTTGTTAAGGGCGTGTCACTCAAGCGACGCCTTTGGCGAAGGCCGCGACCATCGACGTTGTCACCTTCACAAGGGTTTTGGACACGGATGGTGAGCTTGGAGCGTCCCTTTCGGGACCTCGAGACTGAGCGTCCTCGGGTATTGCGCGAGCTTTGACGCCTTGACGTGGTCGCCCGAGGGTGTCCCCTCGAGGGCGCGTGCGCGTGCTCATCAGAAAGTTGACGTCCCGGCGCGGTCGCCCGAGGGTGTCCCCTTGGAAGCGTGCGCGTGCGTCCCCTTTCGTGAACAGCGTGGTCGAGGTTGGTCTCGTGGTTGATGTCGTCGACGTCGTTGGAGTCGAGGAGGTCGGCGATGAGCGCGCTGGTGACGCCGGGGAGGTCTAGGAGCTCGGCGAGCCTTCGAGCCGTGTCCTCTCGGACTGCGGCCTCGGGGTCATTCATCGGGTCTCGGGGCTGGCTCTCATTATCATGAGGTTGCCCTTCGAGACCGTGTGCAGAGCTTTGGAGGCCGTGCCTCGAGCTAGTCGCTCGGGCGCCCATGGAGGTGGCCGGCACATGACTCATCTCTCGAGAGTCGTAGGTGTAGTGATAGAGGAATGGAAGGGAGAGCGTCGAGGTCTCCTCCTTCTAGCGCCAAAATGTTGTCGCCGTTTTTCGGACAACTATTTAGGAGCCCAAAGTGGTTAGACCCAAGGCCAGACCAAGTGGTCTCACTTCGGCTCGAGCGTGTCGGGCTTGGTATCCCAAGCCGTCCCTTAGCTGTTGGTGATGTCAATCTCGTCCAGGCACCTGAAAAGCAAGCAGAAAGAGGTGTGAACTACAAAGGGGAAACAGAGGGGGTGCCTCTGTTTACCTCTCCGACGCTCAACATTAGTAGGATTGAGGTGGATATAGAGGGTTTAAGTGTTTAGAGGCCGAGACTTGAGAGAAACGAGCGAGGTACGAGTTCGACAGCGTTTCAGTACTCAAGAATGGATCACCTTTGGGAGAGGGCATACCTCTCTATTTATAGGCGGCCAAGGGGTGTTTGGGGGACCCCTTGGCCGAGTGAGCACTTTGGGTCGGCCATTGGCCGGCTGAAGGGTTGGGCCGGCCAATGGCCGAGTGAGGAGTCTTGCCCGGGTGAAGGTTCACTCGGCCATTGGCCGAGTGAACTGCTGGAAGGTTCACTCGGCCATTGGCCGAGTGAACTGCATGGTCGGCTGAAGGGTTCACTCGGCCATTGGCCGAGTGAACTGCTGGAAGGTTCAACATTAGTAGGATTGAGGTGGATATAGAGGGTTTAAAGTGTTTAGAGGCCGAGACTTGAGAGAAACGAGCGAGGTACGAGTTCGACAGCGTTTCAGTACTCAAGAATGGATCACCTTTGGGAGAGGGCATACCTCTCTATTTATAGGCGGCCAAGGGGTGTTTGGGGGACCCCTTGGCCGAGTGAGCACTTTGGGTCGGCCATTGGCCGGCTGAAGGGTTGGGCCGGCCAATGGCCGAGTGAGGAGTCTTGCCCGGGTGAAGGTTCACTCGGCCATTGGCCGAGTGAACTGCTGGAAGGTTCACTCGGCCATTGGCCGAGTGAACTGCATGGCCGGCTGAAGGGTTCACTCGGCCATTGGCCGAGTGAACTGCTGGAAGGTTCACTCGGCCATTGGCCGAGTGAACTGCATGGCCGGCTGAAGGGTTCACTCGGCCATTGGCCGAGTGAACTGCTGGAAGGTTCACTCGGCCATTGGCCGAGTGAACTGCATGGCCGGCTGACCTTTGGGCCGGCCATGGGCTGGCTGAGCATATGGCCGGCCATTGGCCGGCTGACCCTTGGGCCGGCCATGGGCCGGCTGAGCATATGGCCGGCTGTTGGCCGGCTGACCCTTGGGCCGGCCATTGGTTTGGGCCAGCTAATGGCTGAGGCAAGGTCTCGCTGCTCGAGGCCTCGCACCGGTCGCGTGGGTCGAAGTGACGCCTTTGTCCCCGTCGGTCTGAGGCGAACCGACAACAACAACCTTCATAAAACGTTCCAATGCCACCGGTTTCAGGTCAAAAGGACATCGGAGCCGCCAGTTATGGAACTCTAATGAGAAAATTTTCTTGAGCAAAAATGTTTTTTCTAAGATTATAAACATGATGTGTAAGATTAAAATGTTTTGATTTTTGAGAATTTAATTGAAATTGAATTTTTACAAAACTAGTTTGAATTTTGAAAAACCGTTTTCACTTTCAAACTTGAAAAATATTGTCATCCAAATCAAATAAATTTTCAAAATGTTTTCAAAACTATATCTATATCAGATATGTTCAAAATCTATATACTCTTGAAAATTTGAGTGGGAGGTCTCCTTGTAGACAAGCCGAAAAATAAAAAGATGTGTAATCTCAAACTTTCAAGTGTTCGAGTGAGTTGAAGTTCACACTTCCCTCATGCACTTTCCCGAAATAAAAAATAGGAAAAGATCGAGTATGTACCTTGTGCCTGTATGCACTAATACTGCTCTGAACATGTCGATCTAGGATTCTCTTCTAGTTGTCCGCTCTATCGCTCTCTAACTAGGAAATCTGTTTCCGAACTTATAAGAGTCGATGAACCAACTCCAAAAACTAAGTGGGAGGGTTGTACTTGTTGTTTGTAACCCACGATCCCCAACACTAATGAAAGAAGCAATTAACGTGGGACTAAGAGCCGCTCTTGCGACCCTCACTTAAATGGGAGTACTCCAAGGCGTTATTGCTTCGATCATTGCTCAATGAGCTACGTCCGAGAGTGAGACGATGATGGCAAGGCCTCCCCTTGGGGGATTGTTTTTCAAAGTTGATCTTTTGGACTAAGTGGTTGGTTGCACACTTAGGCTCAATCCCTAGTAATCCTCCCTTGAGGCTCTGCGAAAGGATGTGAGTGATCAAACCAATTTAAAAGGTGGCTAGTCAAAATAGATGTATTGACATCTTGGCTTAGCATTAATGATGTGTCATTTACTTATAAAAGGAGATTTTTTGCGGCCTTCTCTTGAGGGAGTAAATTATCGTTTGGTTTATAACACCTTTGGATTTTATAAAAGTCTTAATAAAACTTAAATCCTAAACCAAAGACTAATCATAAACTTGTTTCAACTTTTATAGGCAATATGTCTCTCAACCTTCCCTCAACCATTCTTTCCTCGAATAAACTCGAAGGCGACAATTACGTCGACTGGAAACGTAACCTCGACATAGTCCTTACTGTCGACAAGCACAAATGGGTTCTCACCACCCCCTGTCCTCAAACGAATGATGATTCGACGCAAGAGGAGAAAGATGCCCTGGCGGCCTGGCTTCGATCCGATGAGATTGCGAGATGCTATATTTTGGCATCGATGAACAATGTGTTGCAACAACAACATCGTGATTACAAATCTGCCACCGATATGCTCTACAATCTCCATGAGATGTTTGGAGGGCAAGGACGTCAAGCTAGGCAACAAGCGGTCCGACAATTCATGAACTGTCGTATGAAGGCTGGAACTCCCGTTAGAGATCATATGATGCTGATCATTAGCTATCTCAACGAGATGGAGATCCTTGGATCTGAGATTGATGGGGAGACTAAAATAGATATGATCTTGGAAACTCTCCCCGAAACCTTTGATACCTTCAAGTTGAATTATTCCATGAACAAGCTAGAGTACACTGTTACCGAGCTCATGAAGTAACTTCAAACCGCTGAGGCACTCACTAAGAAAAAGAGGGCTCAAGGAGAAGTACATGCTACTGCTTCCACCTCTGGATCTAAGAAGAGACCTCGCAATGGCGAGAAGAAGAACCAACCTAAAGTTCAAACGAAGAAGAAGGCGCCAAAGGTTCCGAAGGTGGACAAGTCTAAAGACAAGTGCCACCACTGCAATGAGCCTGGTCACTGGCGTAGGAACTGTCCTGCCTACCTCAAAACCAAAGTAAAAGGTATTGTACTTGTTACTGAAGCTTGTTTAGTAGCTGATAATGTATCATCGTGGATTATTGACTCCGCTACTACTAACCATATTTGCTGCTCCTGGACTGGTTTTAGGAAAAGCAAAAGCTTAGAGGATGGCGACTTCTGCTTCAAGTGGGGTGATGGGAGCGTGGTGTCTGCGAAGGCTTTGGGATCCGTGACATTATCTTTTGAAGATCGAACTTTAAATTTGAATAATGTTTATTATTTTCCTTCCTTTGGGAAAAACCTAATATCTGTTGCTCAACTTTTCGAGCAAAATTATTGTTTAAAGTTTATAATGAATGGAATTCGTATTTCTTTTTCTAATTCTTTCGTCACTGATGCATGTATGAAGAATGGTCTTTTTTACATCTATCCCACTCAACCTTCTCTTTTAGACACCGAAATAGATAACGATCTAATTAGGGAGCCAAAGAGGATCAAACTTTCTGAATCCTCCGATCTAACAAAATCAACATACCTATGGCACTTAAGACTTGGTCATATCAGTCTAGATAGGATTAAGAGACTTGTGAGGGACGGTCCACTCCAAGCCTCTGCAATAGGTTCACTACCTACTTGTGAATCCTGCATAGAAGGAAAAATGACTAAGCGACCTTTCTCCGATAAGGGTCGAAGAGCCACTGAGTTGCTGGAACTAATACATTCTGATGTATGTGGTCCGCTCAGCCAACAGGCACGTGGAGGATACGAATACTTCGTTACCTTCACTGATGATTACTCGCGATATGGGTTTGTCTATTTGCTTAAACACAAATCCGAGACCTTTAACGTATTTAAGGTCTTTAGGGCTTTAGTGGAAAAGCAAACTGGCAAAGTGATCAAAATCCCTTCGATCTGATCGAGGTGGTGAGTATATGTCTGAAGAGTTCGATGACTTTCTTAAAGAAGAAGGTATCACTTCTCAGCTTACCGCACCTGGCACACCTCAACAAAACGGAGTGTCAGAGAGAAGAAACCGAACTCTTATGGAGATGGTTAGATCAATGATGAGTTACTCATCACTCCCTCTTTCCTTTTGGGGATATGCCCTTGAAACAGCCGCCTATATTCTGAACCAAGTTCCGTCCAAAACGGTTCCTGGTACTCCTTATGAACGATGGACTGGCCGTAAAGTGAATCTTGGCCGCATCCGAATTTGGGGTTGCCCTGCACACGTGCTGAGGCAAAAGACTAGCAAGTTGGCTAGTAGGTCAGAATTGTGCCTGTTTGTGGGATATCCAAAGGAAACCAAAGGTTTTACTTTCTATAGTCCCGAGGACGATAAGACTTTCGTTAGCACGAATGCTCGTTTCCTCGAGGAGGACTTTATGAAAGATGCAAAACCTAGAAGCAAAATTGTGCTTGAAGAAAACTAAGGTGAGGAAGCTTCTACCTCATCTGTAAGAACTGTTCTTACCCCAACTGAAACACAACCTAACTCATCAGAATCTCGTCAAGTAGTACTTAGACGTAGTGGGAGGGCTACTCAAAAGCCTGACAGGTACATGCCATGAAAGTTGAAATGCACTCGATGTATGTCAACAATGTCTGGAAACTTGTAGACCTTCCTGAAGGGATTAAACCCGTAGGGTGTAAGTGGATATACAAGAAGAAAAGGGGTCCTGATGGGAACGTCGAGACGTTCAAAGCACGACTTGTGGCGAAGAGTTATACCCAACAAGAAGGGATTGACTATGAAGAAACCTTCTCGCCAGTCGCGATGCTTAAATCCATCCGCATACTCCTATCCATAGCTGCAGCTCTCGACTATGAGATCTGGCAAATGGATGTCAAGACAGCCTTTATGAATGGCAATCTTGACGAGCGCATTTACATGGCTCAACCAGACGGTTTCGTGGATAAAGGTCAAGAGACCAAGGTTTGTGAGTTGCTTAAATCCATTTATGGACTAAAGCAAGCATCTAGGTCATGGAATATTAGATTCGATGAAACTGTAAAGAGCTTCGGCTTTGAACAGTCAATAGATGAGCCTTGTGTTTACAAGTTAATACACGAAGGCAAAGTTGTGTTTCTGGTACTATATGTCGATGATATACTACTCATTGGTAATGACGTGGGTAAGTTATCTGAGGTTAAGGTCTGGCTGGCAAAGCAATTCGATATGAAGGATCTAGGAGAAGCCGCGTACATTCTGGGGATCCAAATCTTTCGAGATAGGAAAAACCGGAACCTGTCGCTCTCTCAAGCATCTTATATTGATAAGGTAATGGATCGCTTCTCGATGCAAGACTCCAAGAAGGGCCAAACACCCTTTAGGCATGGAGTTTCACTCTCTAAGGACCAGTCTCCCAAGACTGCAGAAGAGATTGAAGACATGAGGAAAATTCCTTACGCCTCTGCCGTAGGAAGCCTCATGTATGCCATGCTTTGCACTAGACCTGATATATGTTTCGCCGTTGGCGTAGTTAGCCGTTTCCAATCCAACCCTGGACCCGAGCACTGGATTGCTGTTAAGCATGTTCTTAAGTATCTTCGAAGAACTAGGAACTTGATGCTTACATACTCAGGTACTGACCTGACTATGACGGGATATACCGACTCCGATTTTCAAGCGGATAAGGATTCCAGGAAATCCACTTCGGGATCTGTGTTCATCCTTAATGGTGGAGCTATTGTGTGGAGAAGTATTAAGCAATCTTGCATTGCTGACTCCACAATGGAAGCAGAATATGTGGCTTCTTGTGAAGCATCCAAAGAGGCTGTATGGCTTAGAAAATTCCTTAAGTATTTGGAAGTTGTTCCAAACGTCGACGAGCCCATGACCCTTTATTGTGATAATAGTGGGGCTGTCGCTAACTCAAAGGAACCTAGAAGCCATAAGCGCTCTAAGCATATTGAGAGGAAATACCATTTGATTCGAGAGATCGTGCAGCGCGGAGACGTGGAAGTGAAGAAGATCTCAACGGTGGACAACCTCGCAGATCCATTCACCAAGGCCCTAGCGAACAAGGTCTTCGACCAACATCGTGAATGATTAGGCTCATATGAAAGTCTTCTTTGAGTCAAGTGGGAGTTTGTTGTCAATGGTGCCCACAAGAAGAGTTGTAATCTTTATTTTGTACATTTGATGTAATAAAGTCTCATGAAGACTCTTGCTTGTAATTGCCTATTCATTCATTAATAAAGTTGAAACGTTCATTCATCCTTTCTTTGTTTGAAGCTTTATGATAAAACCTTAGTCTTTTAGTCCATAAACAAACTAAACAACTTACGAAGAGACAAATGTAGATTTGCATGAACAAACTCTTCGTACTTTGCTTAAAACGATATATTCGCAATCTTAGGGTCAAATGACTATTGACCTCAGTACGATTGTTAGAAGAATCTATGATGTCTGGTTATGAGGCATCGAAGTGGATTTCCTGGAATCCTTATCCGCTTGAAAATCAGAGTCGGTATATACCGTCATAGTCAGGTTAGTACCAGAGTATGTAAGCATCAAGTTCCTAGTTCTTCGAAGATACTTAAGAACATGCTTAACAGCAATCTAGTGCTCGGGTCCAGTGTTGGATTGGAATTGGCTAACTACGCCAACGGCGAAACAGATGTCAGGTCTAGTGCAAAGCATGGCATACATGAGGCTTCCTACGGCAGAGGCGTAAGGAATCTTCCTCATATCTTCAATCTCTTGTGCAGTCTTGGGAGACTGGTCCTTAGAGAGAGTGAGACTCCATGCCTAAAGGGTGTTTGCATAGAGAAGCGATCTATCACCTTATCAATATAAGATGCTTGAGAGAGCGAGAGGGTCCGGTTTTTCCTATCTCGAAAGATTTGGATCCCCAGAATGACGCGGCTTCTCCTAGATCCTTCATATCGAATTGCTTTTCCAGCCAGACCTTAACCTCAGATAACTTACCCACGTCGTTACCAATAAGTAGTATATCATCGACATATAGTACCAGAAACACAACTTTGCCTTCGTGTATTAACTTGTAAACACAAGGCTCATCTATTGACTATTCAAAGCCGAAGCTCTTTACAGTTTCATAGAATCTAATATTCCATGACGTAGATGCTTGCTTCAATCCATAAATGGATTTAAGCAATTCACAAACCTTGGTCTCTTGACCTTCTGCTGTCGCACGAAAATGAACAACGATTAAATACCTCGGGCGGTTCGATCGAAGGTCGGACCAAGTGATCGCGCCCGGGCCAAAAATGGGAGCTCGTAGACCGAGCTGCACCCTCCAGACCCTGAGGTGTGTTTTGGGGGGTGTGACCGTGCCAAAGGTTGGCTGCCTACGTACCCTTTAGTCGGGATCAGGTCAGAACGTAGTTCAATTTGTGTGGGAAGGCTCTCTTGGGCTCGGAGGCTTTGGGAATCCGAGGATTTAGAGTAGGACCCGGCTCGTAGCTTCTAGCGAAGACTTTAGAGGGGTCGCGTGCTCGTAGCTCGGAGTTCTAGCTCAAGGGCCAAGAAGCTGGAGAGCAGTGTGTACTGCAGAAGCTCGGGTCGTAGAAGAGGAGCGCGCTCCCTCTCGTGGAGGGGGGTCCTTGTTTCTGAGCCGAGGGAAGAGGAGTGCGCGCTCTTGGAATGTCACAAGAGCACGAGAGAATTCTTCAGAGAAGAGAAGTATTGTTCTCGAAATGTATGAATTGTGTTTTTTAACATATCCATCCTCCTCATTCCTCCCCTAGGGGGGGTATTTATAGTATTTGAGGGGAGGCCTTGGGCCGGCCCCTTGAGGCCCACCGGGTGGCCGGGGAGGGCGCAGGGCGCGCGGGACATGTCGCCTGGACGGGCGCGGGGCGTGCCAAGCGCGGGACTTGGCCGGGCGCGGCGTGCCCGGCAGCGGGCCGAGGTGGCAAAGACGCTCGGGTGAGGTGGCAAAGACGCTCGGCCGAGGTGGCGAAGACGCTCGGCCGAGGCGGCCGAACTGGCGAAGGCGCTCGGCCGAGGCGACCGAGCTGACGAAGACGCTCGGTCGAGCTGACGAAGGCACTCGACAGAGGTGGACGAGCTGGCGAAGGCGCTTGGCCGAGACGGCCGAGCTGGCGAAGGCGCTAGACCGAGACGGCCGAGCTGGCGAAGGCGCTAGACCGAGGTGGCCGACGTGGCGAGGGCGCTCGGCCGGGGTGCCGAGGCGCGTGCAGGCCGGGAGGCCGGGGTGCGCGGGAGTGTGCACGCGGGCCGGGAGGCCTGGGCGCAAGGTGCGCGCGAGCCAGGCGCGATAGGGCGCGCTGAGGCCCATTGGGCCGGGGGCCTCAGGGCCGGGGGCGCAGGTACGCACGCGCCGGCCGTGCTGGGCCGTGGGTGCGTCGGGGCGCTCGGGCCCGGTTGGCCAGGGCCCGTTGGGCTTCCGGTCGGCAAAGCCCGGCCGGCCTTGAATCATTTTTGAATTTCTGGTGTTCCGAAAACGACCGGTAACATTAGCCCCCCAAGTTTATGGCTTACGGGACGTAAGTCGTGAACTTTAGAAAAGAAAAGGGTGTTGAGGTGATTTCACCTTCGATCACATGTGACCGTCCGCACGCATATCTTTTGTGGCCGGACCCCTGGGGGCCGGACCGGGTCGGTCGGGCAGCAAGACCCGCGCGCGGCCTGGCGCAGGGGGACTGGCGCCCGCGCGAGGCCGGCCCGCGGGCTGGGCCTTGCGTCGCGTGCGCAGGGGGAAGGAGCAGGGTTTGCTCCTCCTCTCTATAAATAGGAGAGTCCCCGCTCTCTCTGTTCACACTGGCGGCTTGCGGGTAATCGGAATATTCCTTTGAATTTGAAATTTCCGCCGGACAGTTGACTTTTTTCCTTTTTCTTGATGGGGAGTGAGCTTGTTTCCCATGTTGATGATTACGAGGTTAACCCTACCTGTCCTCTCCCAAATTTTGGGGAAGCGGCCAAGGGTCCCTTTGAGGAACTCGACAGGATTCCCATCTTTGTCGAGGAAGACTCTGGCGCGGCCGACAAATGGCTCGCGGAGTTGGAGACCGACGCTGCGGCGATCGCCGAGCTGGCGGGGCCCGGGAGCGGCCCACCTGCTAGGTGCGGCCCCGAAGGGGAGGACGAAGGGTCCAAGGACCCGCGTTCGTCAAGGTTGGTGATCAACCTAGTCTCTCGCGAGGCGTCCTTTGACGCCCCCTGCTCAAGCAGCGGGGTGAAGCGGCGGTGAGCGCCGAGCTCCCCCGGGCATCTAACTTGGACGCCTCGGGTGTTGAGCTTGCGATAGTGCCGTCCGAATCTTTCTTGGACGAGATTTACTCCGACGATCCCCAAGGGTCGGGCTCGGAGGGCCCTGAAGAGGACTCGGAGGCTCCTCCCACGAGGGGGAAGGAGAAACATAATGGCAAGGTGCTGGCGACAGCATGGCCGGCCCTCGAGTCTGCGGAGGCTTCGGGCTACACTTATGCCCGATCGCTGGAGAGGACTCGTATGTACGGAGTAGGCGACTCTGTCGCCCCCGTCGGCTTAGACTGCAAGGGAATCGATGCTGCGAGCACACTCACTTCCCGAGTCTTCAGCACGCTTCGGGAAACGTATAACATCCCTCCCTTGGTGGGATTGCTTAGACCCGTTCCCGAGGACAGGCCCTGTCGCCCCAGGGACGGGTATGCGGCCGTGACGATCGGGAGTCTTGTCTGCGGGTTCCGTCTCCCGTTCCCCACGATCATCCAGCAGATCCTGACCCGACTAGGGGTCCATGCATGTTAGATGAGCCCGACGTTCTATCGCCTGTTGGCTACATGTTTCATGGAGTGGCACTGCCAGACGCAGCGTGCCATGACCGTGGACGACTTCCGTAACCTGGTCGACGTCTTCCCGGTGCCGGGGCAGCCGGGATTTCATATGGCCCGTGCTCGGGGCAATGTGAGGCTGGTCGAAGATTGTGACCCGCCTAGCCGCCGGCCGTGGGTGTGGGTCACCTCGGACGCTTTTGGCGAGGCGCCCCTTCGCTTCGGTCGTCTGGCCGAATTTCCAGCGGACGAGGGGGCAGCGGAGCTCCCCTTCGTGAGAGAAATATCGGGGATGTTGGAAGCCCGTAAGGTTGGCGAGCGGTTCCGTTCCCCCGAGCTTATGGCGCTCATTGGGTGGTTCCCGCCCTTTGCTCCGGGCACCGAGAAGGCGCTCCGGGCGAGCAGGCCCCCGAGTCCCGTGGTTCAGCCAGCCGCTCCTGCTTCTCGAGGTAACTTTTACGGTTTTGTAAAAAATTTTAGTTCGGCAGAACTTGACTTTCGTTACTTTGCCTTGCGTAGCTGCGAAGAGGCGAGCTAGGAGGTTGGCTCTCGCTTCTCGGGACCCCGAGTCGATGGCGGAGATTCGCTCTAGGGTCGCTGATCGCAAGGCGAAGGGAGAGCGCGTCGAGACCGCCGGTCTAGTCGAACCGGAGTCTCAGGCTTCTTTAAAGAGGGCTTCGAAATCGGCACCTCCCGACGAGCGTTCCGAACCCAAGAGGGCGAACTCGGCGGTGGAGCTGGAGGCGATAGAGGCTCGAGGGGATTGTTTCCGCCACCTCGAGGGATCCCCACTATCCTGGTGGAAGGGCGTGGTGTCGAAGGGCGACAGTGCTTTCTTCCAGGCGGGGGTTACTGACGCTCAGAGGGTCAGTATTTCTGTTTTTGTTGTAAGCGTAGGTTTTAGTTTTAACCATTGCTTCTTTGTCGTCACAGGCGTATGTGAGGGCCGTGCGAAGCGACAGGATTTTGCACGACTTCATCCGGCGCTTAGGGGCATCTCAGGAGGAGCTCGCCCGGACGAAGGCTAGGTTGGCTCAGGTCGAGCGAGGTTCACACCCGGGGGCGGAGACCGAGATGCTTCGAGACCAGCTTCGAGAGGCCAAGGTGGAACTCCAGATCGCACAAGGCCAGCGCGACGGAGCCCAACTGTCAGTGGCCAAGATGGCGGGCGAGCTCACCGAAGAACGGCGAGCTTGCGAGGTGGCGACCCGATCAGCGGAGATTTTTCGCACTGAGGTTACCGACCTTCGGAGGCAACTGGACGCTCGATCCGATGCCTTGGAGACGTCGCACCACCAGCTCACCTCGAGCGAAGCGGCGCGTGTTAGGGCGGAGCGCGAGCGCGACTCTATGGCGGAGGAAAACGCTCGACTCTCGTCCCAGCTTGCTGAAGCGGAGCGGAGAGCGTCCGACTTGCAGATTACTACGACATAGGCGAGGAAGCCCGTCGTGCCGGAGCGGTGGAATGTCGAGACGCGACCGCGACCGAGAACGAGGCCCGGGGGGCCACTTTTGACTTCTTCGACACCTTGTTCCCTCTGTTGGACGAGGGTGCTCCTTGAGCCGAGTGGCTTTCTTTTACAGCGCGCAGGTTTAGCGCTTTGCTTTATCTTCCTATTTCTAGGATTTTATTTATTTTTCACGCACTTTTTGTACAGCACGTGTTTATCAGAGCCGTGGCTCTTTTTATTTATGAGTTATTTTAGTTGCTTTCATGTTGAATGCTATCTCATTTTCCAAGCAATTTTTACTCGCATGTGCCTTCTTTGTGGGCTATCGTGGCCCAGTGACTTTGCTTCGTGCCTTTCGGCGATCGAAGAGGTCGTACCGAGTAGTCCCCGGGGGCTTTGCATCCGTGCCATTGGCGACTGGACGTGTAAGTCGCGCCGGGTTGGGCTGGCGTCTTTTGGAGTCTGTGCTTTTAAGCGACCGAGCTCGCCGGGTTAGGCCGGCGTCTTCGAGTTCACACTGTTTGAGCGACCGAGCTCGCCGGGTAAGGCCGGCGTCTTTGAGCTTGCGCTGCTGAGCGACCGAGCTCGCCGGGTTAGGCCGGCGTCTTTTAGCTCGTGCTGTTTGAGCGACCGAGCTCGCCGGGTTAGGCCGGCGTCTTTGGGTTCGTGCCCAAAAGCAAGCGAACGCGCTTTGCGTCGGGTTTAGGCCGACGTCTTTTTAGTGTTCGCGCCCTGGAGCGTCGGAACGTAGGTGCGCCGGGTTAGGCCGGCGTCTTTTTAGTGTTCGCGCCATTGAGCGTCGGAACATAGGTGCGCCGGGTTAGGCCGGCGTCTTTTTGGGTGTTCGCACCCTTGAGCGTCGGAACGTAGACGCGCCGGGTTAGGCCGTCGTCTTTTTAGTGTCCGCGCCATTGGGCGTCGGAACATAGGTGCGCCGGGTTAGGCCGGCGTCTTTTTTGGTGTTCGCGCCCTTGAGCGTCGGAACGTAGGTGCGCCGGGTTAGGCCGGCGTCTTTTTAGTGTTCGCGCCCTGGAGCGTCGGAACATAGGTGCGCCGGGTTAGGCCGGCGTCTTTTTGGTTGTTCACGCCCTTGAGCGTCGGAATGTAGGCGCGCCGGGTTAGGCCGGCGTCTTTTTGGGTGTTCGCACCCTTGAGCGTCGGAACGTAGACGCGCCGGGTTAGGCCGTCGTCTTTTTAGTGTCCGCGCCATTGGGGGTCGGAACATAGGTGCGCCGGGTTAGGCCGGCGTCTTTTTTGGTATTCGCGCCCTTGAGCGTCGGAACGTAGGTGCGCCGGGTTAGGCCGGCGTCTTTTTGGGCTCGCTCACCCTGGAGTGAGCGAACGCGGGTGCGTCGGGTTAGGCCGATGTCTTTTGGGCTCGCTCACCCTGGAGTGAGCGAACGCGGGTGCGTCGGGTTAGGCCGATGTCTTTTGGGCTCGCTCACCCTGGGGTGAGCGAACGCGGTTGCGCCGGGTTAGGCCGGCGTCTTTTACTCAAACCACATGCACCGGGTTAGGCCGGCGTCTTTTGGTGTTCGTGCCCTGAGGCTAGCGAACTTTAGTTTGGCTCAAATTTGGCCTTTTTTTGGGTTTGAGGCAGCGCCTTTACGCGACTTACATGCGTCTCAGAAGACGTCTTTCACCTGCGCCTTTACGCGTCTTACGGCACGTCGGGAAGGCCGACGTTTTACTCGAACCCGTATGCACGAAGGGCCGTCGGGGTCCGAGCTTCCTAAGTCTGTATCCCCGTGGGGGACTTAGGCCTTGTGCGTCGGGTTAGGCCGACGTCTTTTGGGCCCGCTCACCCTGGAGCGAGCGAACGCGGGTGCGTCGGGTTAGGCCGACGCCTTTTGGGCCAGCTCACACCGGAGTGAGCGAACGCGGGTGCGTCGGGTTAGGCCGACGTCTATTCTTGGACCCGTAAGTCTGATGGGCCATCGGGGGCCCGAGCTTCTTAAGCCTTTGTCTCCCATGAGTGAGGGCCTTAAGGGTTTTTATTTTCGAAGAGTCGGCACGAGGAGTGTCAGTCGACTCGTAGACTCGGAGCTCGACTCGAGGAGGCGTAGATTCGGTGTGGGGAGTACCAGTCGGCTTGACGGACTCGGAGCTCGTCTCGAGGAGCGAACTCGACTCGAGGAGCGAACTACACTTAAGGAGCGAGCTCGACTTGAGGAGCGAGCTCGACTCAAGGAGCGAGCTCGACTTGAGGAGCGAACTGGGCTCGAGGAGCGAATTGGACTCAAGGAGCAAGCTCGACTTGAGGAGCGAACTGGGCCGGGTAGCGAGCTCGACTTGAGGAGCGAACTTGAGCTCGACTCAAGGAGCGAGCTCGACTTGAGGAGCGAGCTCGACTCGAGGAGCGAACTTGAGCTCGACTCAAGGAGCGAGCTCGACTTGAGGAGCGAACTGTACTCAAGGAGCGAGCTCGACTTGAGGAGCGAGCTCGACTTGAGGAGCGAGCTCGACTCAGGGAGCGAACTAGACTCGAGGAGCGAGCTCGACTCTAGGAATGGCGTGGAAAGTCCGCACGAGGAGTATCAGTCGACTCGCGGACTCGGGGCTCGACTCGAGGAGCGAACTGGACTCAAGGAGCGAGCTCGACTTGAGGAGCGAGCTCGACTCGAAGAGCGAACTGGGCTCGAGGAGCGAGCTCGACTTGAGGAGCGAGCTCGACTCAAGGAGCGAAATGGACTCGAGGAGCGAGCTCAACTCGAGGAATTGCGTGGAGAGTCGGCACGAGGAGTATCAGTCGACTCGCGGACTCGGGGATCGACTCGAGGAGCGACCTCGACTCGAGGAGCGAACTGGACTTAAGGAGCGAGCTCGACTTGAGGAGCGAGCTCGACTCAAGGAGCGAGCTCGACTTGAGGAGCGAGCTCGACTTGAGGAGCGAGCTCGACTCGAAGAGCGAACTGGGCTCGAGGAGCGAGCTCGACTTGAGGAGCGAGCTCGACTCAAGGAGCGAACTCGACTGGAGGAGCGAGCTCGACTTGAGGAGCGAGCTCGACTTGAGGAGCGAGCTCGACTTGAGGAGCAAGCTCGACTCCAGGAGCGATCTGGACTCGAGGAGCAAGCTCGACTTGAGGAATTGCGTGGAGAGTCGGCACGAGGAGTATCAGTCGCCTCGCGGACTCGGGGCTCGAGTACTCGAGGAGCAAGCTCGACTCGAGGAGCGAACTGGAATTAAGGAGCGAGCTCGACTTGAGGAGCGAGCTTGACTCGAGAAACGAGCTCGACTCAAGGAGCGAACTCGACTTGAGGGGCGAGCTCGACTTGAGGAGCGAGCTCGACTTGAGGAGCGAGCTCGACTCGAGGACCGAACTGGGCTCGAGGAGCGAGCTCGACTCGATGCCGGCCTCGTTGAGCTTGCTCTGGTGAGCGACCGAGCTCGCCGAGTTAGGTCGACCTAAGCCTCATCCCAGAAGTGGGGAGCTTAAGGTTTTTACCTTTTTTTTTTTTTTTTTTTGGCCGTGAATTCTTGAGTGTATGTCGCAGGACCCATTAGCCCCCCAAGTTTTTAGTTCACAGGCCGTGCCGTGATGACTAAAAACTTTTTTATTTATTTATAAAGTGGGTAAAAAAGACCGCAAACTTTATTTTTTATTGATTTTTGCTAACAGGGAACATCCTTGAACTTTGGCACATAGGCCTTTATTGAATAAGGGAAATCAGAGCAATAATGAGGGGACTTGATCACTGGTGGTACTACCTCAAGTGTTCGGCGTTCCACGGGTGCCGGATAGGAGTTCCGTCCGTGTGTTCGATGTAGTAGGTCCCGTCGTGTATGACTTGTCGGACTCTATACGGTCCTTCCTAATTTGGGCCTAGGACTCCGGCGCCTTGCACTTGGGTGTTCTGGAACACGCGTCTGAGTACAAGGCTGCCGACGGCGAAGATCCGCCTTTTGACTTTGGCGTTGTAGTATCTCTCGACCTTTCGCTTTTGTGCAGCGAGTCTGGTGAGAGTCTCGGATCTTTTCTCGTCGATTAGATCCAGTTCGAGGCGCATGGCTTCATCATTTTCTTTTTCGTCGAAAGTGTCAACCCGATAGGTGGGGACTTCCATTTCCACGGGGACCACCGCCTCCACCCCAAAAGCTAGGGAGAAGGGGGTCTCTCTGGTGGCGTTTCGAACGGTCGTTCGATAGGCCCATACGATGAAAGGCAGTTCCTCAGCCCAGGCGCCTTTTTTGGCTTCGAGCTTTTTCTTGAGGTTGCTCTTAATCGTCTTGTTGACGGCTTCCACTTGGCCATTAGCCTGTGGATGTCGCGGGGATGAGAATGTCTTGCTTATCCCTTGTTGGCCGCAGATCTCTCTAACCCTCGCGTTGTCGAACTGCGCCCCGTTATCGGTCACGATTGACGCGGGGATGCCGTGGCGGCATATTATGGACTTCCAAATGAAGTTTGTAGTGTTGGCCTCGGTGATCCTGGCCAGAGGCTCGGCTTCGACCCACTTGGTGAAGTAGTCGATAGCGATGATGGCGTATTTGTATTGCCTCGGGGCTTTGGGAAGCTTGCCGATAATGTCTACGCCCCATTTTGCGAAGGGGCGTGGAACAACGATGCTATTTAGGGGAGATGGCGGCTGTCGTGGAACGTTGGAGAAACGTTGACCACTTGTCGCACTTTCTCGCCCAGTCGTAGGCGTCTTTTTTCATAGTTGGCCAGAAGTAGCCTTGTCGAAGCGCTTTGAACGCGAGGGACCTCCCAGCGGCGTGGTTTCCGCAGAGGCCTTCGTGGATCTCGTGGAGGACCTTGGTCGACTCGACGCTGTTGAGAGATCGGAGCAGCGGGGTTGAATACCCGCGCTTGTATAAGGCTTCGCCTCTCAACACGTATTTGGATGCGAGGGCTTTTAGCCTTTCGGCTTCTTTGCGGTCTTCGGGAAGTACTCCTCTTCGCAAGAAGTCTGTAAGCGGGGTCATCCAAGTTGGATGAGCGGCGCTCTCAATCGTTCCCACCTCATCACGTGGGACGGATGGTCGCGAGAGAGACTCGATTGGATGGTTCCCAACCCATCTTCGGTGATACCGGATCCGAGGCGAGCTAAGGCATCAGCCTCGGAGTTCTCTTATCGTGGGATCTGGATGATCTCGAACCAGGAGAAGGCATCTAGCTTGGCATTTGTCTTTGCCAAGTAGGCGATCATGTTAGGTTCTTTGGCAACGTAGTCGCCTTTAACCTGATTTACGATTAACTGCGAGTCATAGTGTATTCGTAAATTCTGTACGTTGAGCTTTTGAGCGAGCTCCAGCCCTACAATGAGGGCTTCGTACTCGGCCTCATTGTTTGAGGCCTGGAATCCGTAGTGGAGGGCGTAGCATAACTTTTCCCGGTCGGGGTTTGTCAGAATCACGCCGGCGCCTGCTCCATGGGCATTAGATGCTCCGTCTACGTGTAGTTCCCAGATGGGACCCGTAGGGTCGACCTTTCTCTTTCGAGGCGACAAGTCGTCGGTCGAGCCGTCTTCTGCTCTTCCCATGTCGGGAGTGTAGGAGAATTCTGCCACGAAGTCAGCTAAGGCTTGAGCCTTTATTTCCGGCCTCGGATGAAACTCAATCCCGTACTCGCTCAATTCTTGGGACCAGACCGCCATGCGAGTCGATGTTCCCTTTTGAAGAGCCATACCGATTGGGTGTCCGGTTCGGACAACGATTGGGTGAGCCTGGAAGTAGGGGCGTAGCTTTTTGGCGGCTACGAGGAGAGCGAGAGAGAGCTTCTCTATCTCTGTATAACGCGTTTCGGCGTAAAGTAGGGCTTTGCTTATGTAGAAGATGGGCCATTGAGCCCTATCTTCTTCACGGATCAGCACAGCGCTCACAGCTCGTTCGGAGACGGCGAGGTAGATGTAAAGCGTCTCGCCTTCTTTTGGCTTGGAGAGGAACGGAGGTGTCCCGAAGTAGGCCTTCATTTCTTGGAAGGCCTTTTCGCACTCGTCCGTCCATTCAAAGCCGTCCGTCTTCTTAATCGCTTTGAATAACGGTTGACACTTGTCGGTTGCTTGGGCCACAAAACGTGATAGGGCGGCAATCCAACCGGTCAGACTTTGGACTTCCTTGACACGTCGCGGGAACTTCATGTCAAGGAGTGCCTTGATTTTCTCGGGGTTCGCATCGATACCTCGACGGCTAACTATGTAGCCTAGGAACTTCCCGGACTCGACCCCGAACACACATTTGTTGGGGTTGAGCTTCATTTTGTACCGGCGGAGGATTAAGAACATCTCCCTCAGGTTGTCTACGTGGTTGGTAGCCAGTAGGCTTTTAACGAGCATGTCGTCCACGTACACTTCCATGGTCTTGCCGATTAGGTCGGCAAAGATCCGGTTTACCAATCGTTGGTAAGTAGCTCCTGCATTCTTAAGGCCGAAAGGCACGACCTTGTAGCAGTAGAGGCCGCTATCAGTGACAAAGGTTGTCTTGATCTGATCGGGCTCGTGCATTCGTATCTGGTTATACCCCGAGTAGGTGTCCATGAAACTTAGGAGTTCATGTCCTGCCGTGGCGTCGACCAGTTGTTCGATGCGTGGAAGTGGAAAGCAATCTTTCGGGCAGGCTTTGTTAAGATCTTTGTAATCTATGCAAATGCGCCACTTCCCGTTGGGCTTTTTGACCATGACCACATTGGCCACCCACTTTGGGTACTTGGCTTCTCGGATGAAACCAGCGGAGAGAAGTTTTTCGACTTCCTCGTTTGTTGCTAGGTACCGTTCGGGGTTGAACGCACGTCTAGCTTGTACCTTTTCAGCGATGGTTTTATCGTCATTCAATCGGTGCACAATCACATCGGGGTCTATGCCGGGCATGTCTGCATATGTCCATGCAAAGACATCCTTAAACTCTCGAAGGAAGGACGCGAGTTGAGTTTTGATGGCGAGAGGGAGTTGTGCACCGATCTTTACTACCTGGCCAGGTTTAGCTTCCTCGAGAACGATCGAAGTGAGATCATCGGGGGTGTCAACTTTCAACCTCTCGATATCGTCGCGGGGATCTAATTCCCCGAGTTGCCGTGCGTCTTTTTGATCACATGGGTAGTCGTCTTCCAGTTGGTAGATCGTGTTAACCCTTTTTTCAGCGGGCTTTCCGTCCACGCCTTGGGCGTAGCATATCCTCGCCTGGGTTTGATCACCGGCCATGACGCCAATTCCCTCTTCGGTGGGGAATTTCACTAGTAGGTGATAAGTGGACGTGATAGCCCTTAATCTGTTCAACGTGGGTCACCCAATGATAACATTGTAGCGCGACTCCTGGTCGACCACAAGGAAAGGGACCATGTGAACGACTTCGATGCATCCGGTAGTTCCGAAGGTGACTGGTAAATCAATGATTCCTTCAGTCATGACCTTTTCTCCCGTGAACCCAAACAGGGGTGTCTGAGTTGGGATAAGGCGGAGCCCCCCGAGCTTCATGCGCTCGAGGGCGGTCTTAAAGATTATATCGGCCGCACTGCCGTTATCAATAAGAACTATTTTTACCAAGTTGTTGGCCACCTGGGCCTTAAGGACTATAGCGTCATTGTGCGGGTGCACAACTCGCTTGGCCACTTCATTGGTGAATTGTATTGTCTCGTAAGGTACGGACGGAGGTTCCTCGTAGGTGAGGTTAACCTGCCCGGCAAGGCCTTATTGGGAGGCAGCTCTGAGGAGCTTTTTCCTTTGCTGGGCCGAGTCCCCGTCTTGCAAGCCACCTAGTATGGTGGTAACGACGTGGAGTTGCGCATCAACCGTAGCTGTGACCGCCGTGCGGTCGGCGTTTGGGTTGGTCCCTCCACCTTTTTCAGGCTGTGTCCTGTTGTCGGTGAGGGCTGCCGCTCCTTCCAAGCGAAGGACAAACTCTTTGAGCTCTCCCTTCTGGATTAACGTCTCAATTTGTTTCCTAAGATGGAAGCACTGAGCGGTCGTGTGACCGTAATCCCGGTGGAACCCGCAATAGCGGGACCGGTCGCGAGACGCGGGGTTGCCCCTTATTGGAGCTGGAGCGACGAACTTGTCACGCGCCACAGCGTAGATTTGCTCTACCGGGGCATTCAAGGGAGTGTAACCCGAGTAGTCTCTAAAATTGCTCGCAAGACGCGGCTTTTGAGACGTAGGGGGTCGGCTAGCGGGAGTGTGACCGCCCTTGTTCACCCTTTTGCGGGGGTTACTCGGCTCGCTACCGGACTCATCTCGACGGCGGGAACTTTGGTGGCCGCTCCTACGGCCGTCGAGGTAATCTTCTACCCCCATAAAGGTTTTGGCTCGGTTCATACTCTGCCGACGACGGACTTTAGGAAGTCTCCAGTGCGCAAGCCCTCGATGATGGCTGTAATTGTGTCACTGTCGTCAAAGCAATCGACCTTGTTCGATTCTGTGGTGAATCGAGTGAGATACTGTCTCAAGGACTCGTTATTCTCTTGCCTGATTGGCCATAAGTACATCTTGGTCTTCTTTTGGACCATGGATGTAGCAAATCGTGCCAGGAACATGTCCTTCAGGTCTTTGAATGATTGGACGCTCCCTAGTCTTATATTCTTAAACCACTCGAAACCGGGTCCGGTGAGGGTAAGACTAAAAGATTGGCATAGAGCCCCAGGTGAGACGCCCTGCATCGTTATCCAAGTTTCGTAATGTTGGATGTGATACGTGGGATCAGATTTCCCATTGTATGGAGGGAGATTCGGGAGTTTGAAGTTTCCCGTGCACACCTCAGAAAGGATTTGGGCGGTGAAGGGAGAGGAATGTTCTTCCACGACCCCGTATGTATCACCGGCCAAGCCGCCTTCACGCAGGTCACGCACCTCGTTACGAAGATTGTGAATCATGGTGACGATGTCGAGGCCAGTCTTGGGGGTCACTCCTTGTTCAGGAGGAGTCACCTGTCGCCTTTCGTTCGACCCTTGAGCCATGCGAGGGTCCCCATTGATTGGGGCCGTAGGATTATGACCCTTACGAGCGCTCAGCTTCTCTCGGAGGTCTTCGCCACGGTTGTTCCGTTGGGCGGTAAGTCGATCTCTAAGATCCGGCCTGGCGGTATGGGGGTGTGAGCTTCGAGACACGCACCTTACTCGCCGAGTCGTTGTACCTTCCCTGACATTGCCTCTTTGACCGAGTCGGTCATGGGCCGAACGTCGGGAGGTCTCTTCTTGAGAAGAGACCGGTATTGCTTTCGTTTTCGACGGACCGGCTTCGATCTCAACAGGGAGTTCCCCGTCCTTGGTGAGAGAAGTCTCGACATCCACAAAAATTTCCAAGCCTTCATAGTCGGGGTCATAATCATGTCCCTCGTCCATGAGGTCTTCAGATTCCCCGTGGGGGGCGCCATGTGGAGGTGCCTTGCCCGCAAGTTGGCGGTGGTACCTTGCATTGGCTATCTTCAGCTAGCGGATTTTCTCCTCCATTTCAAGGATGCGGTCGTCCCGACTGTCTTGAAGAGGAGGGGGCGAGGGAGTGTGGCTCTCGTCGTTGAGAGACTCCTCGTCGCCTTGCGCTCGGGAGCGCAAGAAGTATTTCTTCACCGCGGTTGCGTTTTCGGGGTTGTTCACGCCCTCAGAACGAACGGGTGGTTGACCACTCATGTCTTTCTCGAGTCGAGAAGAAAGGGGTCGAGCTGTAGAAGGGATTTCGGGCTGTGTAAGTCGGGAAGTCCCCTCCTTCTAGCGCCAAAATGTTGTCGAACGAAAATGAACAACGATTAAATACCTCGGACGGTTCGATCCAAGGCCGGACCAAGTGGTCGCGCCCGGGCCAAAAATGGGAACTCGTAGACCGAGCTGCTCCCTCCAAAACCTGAGGTGTGTTTTGGGGGGTGTGACCGTGCCAAAGGTTGGCTGCCTACGTACCCTTTAGTCGGGATCAGGTCAGAACGTAGTTCAATTTGTGTGGGAAGGCTATCTTGGGCTCGGAGGCTTTGGGAATCCGAGGCTTTAGAGTAGGACCCGTCTCGTAGCTTCTAGCGAAGACTTTAGAGGGGTTGCGTGCTCGTAGCTCGGAGTTCTAGCTCAAGGGGCAAGAAGCTGGAGAGCAGTGTGTACTGCAGAAGCTCAGGTCGCAGAAGAGGAGCGCGCTCCCTCTCGTGGAGGGGGGTCCTTGTTTCTGAGCCGAGGGAAGAGGAGTGCGCGCTCTTGGAATGTCACAAGAGCACGAGAGAATTCTTCAGAGAAGAGAAGTATTGTTCTCGAAATGTACGAATTGTCTTTTTTTACATATCCATCCTCCTCATTCCTCCCCTAGGGGGAGGGGGGGAGGTATTTATAGTATTTGAGGGGAGGCCTTGGGCCGGCCCCTTGAGGCCCACCGGGTGGCCGGGAGCGAGGCACGCGAGGCCTCACGCCCAAGAGGGCGCAGGGCGCGTGGGACATGTCGCCTGGACGGGCGCGGGGCGTGCCAAGCGCAGGACATGGCCGGGCGCGGCGTGCCCGGCAGCGGGCGTGCCCGGCCGAGGTGGCAAAGATGCTCGGCCGAGGTGGCCGAGATGGCGAAGACGCTCGGCCGAGGCGGCCGAGCGGGCGAAGGCGCTCGGCCGATGCGGCAGAGCTGACGAAGATGCTCGGCCGAGGAGGCCGAGCTGGCAAAGGCGCTCGGCCGAGGCGGCCGAGCTGACGAAGGCACTCGACCGAGGCGGCCGAGCTGGCGAAGGCGCTTGGCCGAGACGGCCGAGCTGGCGAAGGCGCTCGATCGAGGTGGCCGAGGTGACAAAGGCGCTTGACCGAGGTGGCCGAGGTGGCAGGGACACCCAGCTGAGGCAGCAGGTGCGCTCGACCGGGGTGCCGAGGCGCGCGCAGGCCGGGAGGCCGGGGTGCGCGGGAGTGTGCACGCGGGCCGGGAGGCGGGGGCGCAGGGTGCGCGCGAGCCAGGCGCGATAGGGCGCGCTGAGGCTCATTGGGCCGGGGGCCTCATGGCCGGGGGCGCAGGTGCGCGCACGCCAGCCGTGCCGGGCCGCGGGTGCGTCGGGGCGCTCGGGCCCGGTGGGCCGGGGCCCGTTGGGCTTCCGGCCGGCCTTGAATCGTTTTTGAATTTTCGGTGTTCCGAAAACGACCGGTAACAGCTTCTTCCACGAAATCGTTTGGTTAAGCCATGTAAATGGGCTCGTCAAGATTGCCATTCAGGAAGGCTGTCTTGACATCCATTTTCCAGATCTCATAGTCGAGAGCTGCAGCTATGGATAGGAGTATGCGGATGGATTTAAGCATCGCGACTGGCGAGAAGGTTTCTTCATAGTCAATCCCTTCTTGTTGGGTATAATCCTTCGCCACAAGTCGTGCTTTGAACGTCTCGACGTTCTGATCAGGACCCCTTTTCTTCTTGTATATCCACTTACACCCTACGGGTTTAATCCCTTCAGGAAGGTCTACAAGTTTCTAGACTTTGTTGACATACATCGAGTGCATTTCAACTTTCATGGCGTCAAGCCAAAGGTTTGATTCAGAACAAGCCATCGCTTGGCTATAGGAAATAGGATCATCCATGTTAGAGACGGCTACGAGAGAGTCTCCATAAGACATTTACCTGTCAGGCTTTTGAGTAGCCCTCCCACTACGTCGAAGTACTACTTGACGAGATTCTGAAGAGTTAGGTTGTGTTTCAATTGGGGTACGAACAGTTCTTACAGATGAGATATAAGCTTCCTCACCCAACTTTTCTTCAAGCACAATTTTGCTTCTAGGTTTTGCATCCTTCATAAAGACCTCCTCAAGGAATGGAGCATTCATGCTAACGAAAGTCAGTCTTATCGTCCTCGGGACTATATAATGTGAAACCTGTTACCGGTCGTTTTCAGGACACCGGAAATTCAAAAAGGATATAAGACCAGCCGGTCTTTGCCGGCCGGAAGCCCAGCGGGCCCCGGCCCACGAGGCCCGAGTGCCCTGACGCACCTGCGCCCCCGGCCCTGGGGCTCCCGGCCCGCGCGCGTCTCCCGCGCAACGGCCGTCCCAGCCCGCGCGCACCCTGGCACCCCGGCCGAGCGCCCCTGCTGCCTCGGCCGGGTGCTCCTGCTGCCCCGGCCGAGCGCCCCTGCTGCCTCGGCCGGGTGTCCCTGCCGCCTCGGCCGGGTGTCCCTGCTGCCATGGCCGAGCATTCCTGCTGCCCCGGCCGAGCCCCCCTGCTGCCTCGGCCGGGTGTCCCTGCCGCCTCGGCGCCCCGGCCGAGCATCCCTGCTGCCCCGGCCGAGCGATCCCAACGCCTCGGCCGGGTAAGCCTGCTGCCGGGCACGCCACGCCCGGCCAAGTCCCGCGCCTGGCGCGCCCCGCGCGCATCCAGGCGACACGCCCCGCGCACACCTCGCCCTCCTGGGCGTGATGCCTCGCGCGCCCCGCTCCCGGCCACCCGGTGGGCCTCAAGGGGCCGGCCCAAGCCCTCTCTCCACAACTATAAATACCCCCCCCCCCTTGGGGAAGGAAAATTCATTCCAAAACATCCCAATTCTCACACAACACTCCTCACACAAGAATTCTCTCCTCTCCTGCACTCTTGTGATATTGCCAAGAGCGCGCACTCCTCCTCCCTCGGCTCAGAAATACAAGGACCCCCCTCCACGAGAGGGAGCGCTCTCCTTTTCTGCGACCCGAGCCTCCGCAGTGCACACTGCTCTCCAGCTTCTTGGCCATTGAGCTAGAACTCCGAGCTACGAGGCAAGCGACCCCTCTAAAGTATTCGCTAGAAGCTACGAGCCGGGTCCTACTCTAAAGCCTTGGATTCTCAAGCCTCCGAGCCCAAGATAGCCCTCAATATACAAATTGAACTACGTTATGACCTGATCCTGACTAAAGGGTACGTAGGCAGCCAACCTTTGGCACGGTCACACCCCCCAAAACATACCTCAGGGTCTGGAGGGTGCAGCTCGGTCTACGAGCTCCCATTTTTGGCCCGGGCGCGGTCACTTGGTCCGGCCTTGGATCGAACCGCCCGAGGTATCTAATCGTTGTTCTTTTTCGTTCAACAACATTTTGGCGCTAGAATGAGGGGACTTCCTGACTTACACAGCCCGAAATCCCTTCTACTGATCGACCCCTTTCTTCTCGACTCGAGAAAGACATGAGTGGTCAACCACCCGTTCGTTCTGAGGGCGTGAATAACCCCGAAAACACAACCGTGGTGAAGAAATACTTCTTGCGCTCCCGAGCGCAAGGCGATGAGGAGTCTCTCAACGACGAGAGTCACACTCCCTCGCCCCCTCCACTTCATGACAGTCGGGACGACTGCATGTTTGAGATGGAGGAGAAAATCCGCCAACTAAAGATAGCTAACGCAAGGTACCACCGCCAACTGGCGGGCAAGGCGCTTGCGCAAGGCACCCCCCACGGCGAATCTAAGGACCTCATGGACGAGGGACATGACTATGACCCCGACTATGAAGGCTTGGAAATTTTAGCGGACGTCGAGACTTCTCTCACCAAGGACGGGGAACTCCCTGTTGAGATCGAAGCCGGTCAGTTAATCCCGCCGCCTAAATCAAAGGCAATATCGATCTCCTCTCAAGAAGAGACCTCCCGACGTTCAGCCCATTACCGACTCGGTCAAAGAGGCAACGTCAGGGAAGGTCCAACAACTCGGCAAGTGAGGCGTGTGGCTCGAAGCTCACGCCCCTATACCGTCGGGCCGGATCTTAGAGATCGACTTACCGCCCAACAGAACGACCGTGGCGAAGACCTCCGGGAGAGGCTAAGTGTTCGCAAGGGTCACAACCCTGCGGCCCCAATCAATGGGGACCCTCGCACGGCTCAGGGGTCGAATGAAAGGCGCCAGGTGACTCTTCCTGAACAAGGAGTAACCCCTAACACTGGCCTCGATGTTGTCACCATGATTCACAATCTTCATAATGAAGTGCGTGACTTGCGTGAAGGCGGGCTTGGCCGGTGATACATACGGGGTCGTAGAAGAATATTCCTCTCTCTTCACCGCCCAAATCCTTGCTGAGGTATGCACGGGAAACTTCAAACTCCCGAATCTCCCTCTCTACAGTGGGAAAACTGATCCCACGTACCACATCCAACATTACGAAACTTGGATGACGATGCAAGGCGTTTCACCTGGGGCTCTATGCCAAGCTTTTAGTCTTACCCTCACCGGACCCGGTTTTGAGTGGTTTAAGAATTTAAGACCAGGGAGCGTCCAATCATTCAAAGACCTGTAGGACATGTTCCTAGCACGATTTGCTACATCCATGGTCCAAAAGAAGACCAAGATGTACTTATGGTCAAACAGGCAAGAGAATAACGAGTCCTTGAGACAGTATCTAACCCGATTCACCGCAGAATCAAATAAGGTTGACCGCTTTGACGACAGTGACGCAATCACAGCCATCATCAAGGGCTTGCGCACCGGAGACTTCTTAAAGTTCGTCGTCGGCAGAGTCCCTTCTACGATGGCGAGTTAATGAACCGAGCCAAAACCTTCATGGGGGTAGAGGATTACCTCGACGGCCGCAGGAGCAGCAACCAAAGCTCCCGCCGTCGGGATGAGTCCGGCAACGAGCCTGGCAACCCCCGTAAGAGGATAAACAAGGGAGGTCAAGCTTCCGATAGCCGACCCCCTACGTCTCAAAAGTCGCGTCTTGGGAGCAATTTTAGAGACTACTCGAGTTACACTCCCTTGAACGCCCCGGTAGAACTAATCTACGCTGTGGCACGTGACAAGTTCGTCGCTCCGGCTCCGATAAAGGGCAGCCTCGCATCTCGCGACCGGTCCCGTTATTGTGAGTTCCACCGGGATTACGGTCACACGACTGCTCAATGCTTCCATCTTAGGAAGAAAATTGAGACATTAATCAAGAAAAGAGAACTCAAAGAGTTTGTCCTTCGCATGGTGGGAGCGGCAGCCCCCGCCAGCAAAGGGCCGCAGCTTGAGAAAGGTGGAGGGGCCAACGCAAACACCGACCGCACGGCGGTCGCGGCTACGGCTGATGCGCAACTCCACGTCGTCACCACCATACTAGGTGGCTTGCAAGACGGGGACTCGGCCCGGCAAAGGAAAAAGCTCCTCAGAGCTGCCTCTCAAGAAGGCCTTGCTGGGCAGGTTAACCTCACGTATGAGGAACCTCCGTCCGTACCTCACGAGACGATCCAATTCACCAATGCAGAGGCCAAGCGAGTTGTACACCCGCATAATGACGCTACAGTCCTCAAGGCCCAGGTGGCCAACAACTTGGTAAAAAGAGTTCTTATTGATAACGGCAGCGCAGCCGATATAATCTTTAAGACCACCCTAGAGCGCATGAAGCTCGGGGGGCTCCACCCTGTCCCGACTCAAACCCCTCTTTTTGGGTTCACAAGGGAAAAGGTCATGACTGAATGAATCATTGATTTACCAGTCACCTTCGGAACTACTGGAGGTATCGAAGTCGTTCACATGGTCCCCTTTCTTGTGGTCGACCAGGAGTCGCCCTCTAATGTTATCATTGGGCGACCCACGTTGAGTAGACTAAGGGCTATCACGTCCACGTATCACCTACTATTAAAATTCCCCACCGAAGAGGGAATTGGCGTCATGGCTGGTGATCAAACCCAAGCGAGGATATGCTATGTCCAAGGCGTGGACGGCAAGCCCGCTGAAAAAAGGGTTAACACGATCTACCAACTAGAAGACGACTACCCGTGTGATCAGAAAGACGCACGGCAACTCGGGGAATTAGACACCCGCGACGATATCGAGAGGTTGAAAGTTGACACCCCCGATGATGTCACTTCGATCGTTCTCGACGAAGCTAAACCTGACCAGGTAGTGAAGATCGATGCACAACTCCCTCTCGCCATCAAAACTCAACTCGCGTCCTTCCTTCGGGAGTTTAAGGATGTCTTTTCGTGGACACATGCAGACATGCCTGGCATAGACCCCGATGTGATTGTGCACCGATTGAATGACGATAAAACTATCGCTGAAAAGGTACAAGCTAGACGTGCATTCAACCCCGAATGATGCCTAGCGATAAACGAGGAAGTCGAAAAGCTTCTCTCCGCTGGTTTCATCCGAGAAGCCAAGTACCCAAAGTGGGTGGCCAATGTGGTCATGGTCAAAAAGCCTAACGCGAAGTGGCGCATTTGCATAGATTACAAAGATCTTAATAACGCCTGCCCGAAAGATTGCTTTCCGCTCCCACGCATCGAACAACTGGTTGACGCCACGGCAGGACATGAACTGCTAAGTTTCATGGACGCCTACTCGGGGTATAACCAGATACGAATGCACGAGCCCGATCAGATCAAGACAACCTTTGTCACTGACCGCGGCCTCTACTGCTACAAGGTCATGCCTTTCGGCCTTAAAAATGCAGGAGCTACTTACCAACGATTGGTAAACCGGATCTTCGCCGACCTAATCGGCAAGACCATGGAAGTATACGTCGAAGACATGCTCGTCAAAAGCCTATTGGCTACCAATCACGTAGATAACCTAAGGGAGATGTTTTTAATCCTCCGCCGGTACAAAATGAAGCTCAACCCCAACAAATGTGTGTTCGGGGTCGAATCCGGGAAGTTCCTAGGCTACATAGTTAGCCGTCGAGGTATTGAAGCGAACCCCGAGAAAATCAATGCACTCCTTGACATGAAGTCTCCGCGACGTGTCAAGGAAGTCCAAAGTCTGACCGGTCGGATTGTCGCCCTTTCACGTTTTGCGGCCAAAGCAACCGACAAGTGTCAACCGTTCTTCAAAGCAATAAAGAAGACGGACGGCTTTGAATGGACGGACGAGTGCGAGAAGGCCTTCCATGAAATGAAGGCCTACTTCGGGACACCTCCATTCCTCACCAAGCCGAAAGAAGGCGAGACGCTCTACGTCTACCTCGCCGTCTCCGAACGAGCCGTGAGCGCTGTGCTGATCCGTGAAGAAGATAGGGCTCAATGGCCCATCTTCTACATAAGCAAAGCCCTACTTGACGCCGAAACGCGTTATGCAGAGATAGAGAAGCTCTCTCTCGCTCTCCTCGTAGCCGCCAAAAAGCTACGGCCCTACTTCCAGGTTCACCCAATCGTTGTCCGAACCGGACACCCAATCGGTAAAGCTCTTCAAAAGGGAACATCGACTCGCATGGCGATCTGGTCCCAAGAATTGAGCGAGTATGGGATTGAGTTTCACCCGAGACCAGCAATAAAGGCTCAAGCCTTAGCTGGTTTTGTAGCAGAATTCTCCTACACTCCCGACATGGGAAGAGCAGAAGAAAACTCGACCGACGACTTGTCGGCTCGAAAGAGAAAGATCGACCCTACGGGTCCCATCTGGGAACTACACGTAGACGGAGCATCTAATGCCCAGGGAGCAGGCGCCGACGTGATTCTAACAAATCCCGATCGGGAAAATTTACGCTACGCCCTCCACTACGGATTCCAGGTCTCCAACAATGAGGCCGAGTACGAAGCCCTCATCATAGGGCTAGAGCTCGCTCAAAAGCTCAACGTACAGAATTTACGAATACACTGTGACTCGCAGCTGATCGTAAATCAGGTTAAAGGCGACTACGTTGCCAAAGAACCTAACATGATCGCCTACTTGGCAAAAACAAATGCCAAGATAGATGCCTTCTCCTGGTTCGAGATCATCCAGATCCCACGGGAAGAGAACTCCGAGGCTGACGCCCTGGCTCGCCTCGGGTTCGGTATCACCGAAGACGGGTTGGGAACTATCCCGATCGAGTCTGTCTTGCGACCATCCGTCTCACGCGACGAGATTGGAACGATTGAGAGCACCGCTCATCCAGCTTGGATGACCCCACTTACGGACTTCTTGCGAAGAGGGGCACTTCCCGAAGACCGCAAAGAAGCCGAAAGGCTGAAGGCCCTCGCATCTAAATGCGTGCTGAGAGGCGAAGCCCTATACAAGCGCGGGTACTCGACCCCGCTGCTCCGATGCCTCAACAACGTTGAGTCGACTAAGGTCCTCCGCGAAATCCACGAAGGCCTCTGCGGGAACCACGCCGCTGGGAGGTCCCTCGCGCTCAAAGCGCTTCGACAAGGCTATTTCTGGCCAACGATGAAAAAAGACGCCTACGACTAGGCAAGAAAGTGCGACAAGTGTCAACGTTTCTCCAACGTTCCACGACAGCCGCCATCTCCCCTGAGTAGCATCGTTGTTCCACGCCCCTTCGCAAAATGGGGCGTAGACATTATCGGCAAGCTTCCCAAAGCCCCGAGGCAATACGAATACGCCATCGTCGCTATTGACTACTTCACTAAGTGGGTCGAAGCCGAACCTCTGGCCAGGATCACCGAGGCCAACACTACAAACTTCATCTGGAAGTCCATAATATGCCGCCACGGCATCCCCGCGTCAATCGTGACCGATAACGGCGCGCAGTTCGACAACGCGAGGGTTAGAGAGATCTGCGCCCAACTAGGGATAAGCAAGACATTCTCGTCCCCGCGACATCCACAGTCTAATGGCCAAGTGGAAGCCGTCAACAAGATGATTAAAAGCAACCTCAAGAAAAAGCTCGAAGCCAAAAAAGGCGCCTGGGCTGAGGAATTGCCTTTCATCCTATGGGCCTATCGAACGACCGTTCGAAACGCCACCGGAGAGACCCCCATCTCCCTAGCCTTTGGGATTGAAGCAGTGGTCCCCGTGGAAACGGAAGTCCCCACCTACCGAGTCGACACTTTCGACGAAAAAGAAAATGATGAGGCCATGCGCCTCGAACTGGATCTAATCAACGAGACAAGATCCGAGGCCCTCACCAGACTCGCCGCACAAAAGCGAAATGTTGAAAGATACTACAATGCCAAAGTCAAAAGGCGGATCTTCGCCGTCGGCAGCCTTGTACTCAGACGCGTGTTCCAAAACACCCAAGTGCAAGGCGCCGGGGTCTTGGGCCCATATTGGGAAGGACCATATAGAGTTCGACAAGTCATACACGACGGAACCTACTACATCGAACACACGGACGGATCTCCAATCCGGCACCCGTGGAACGCCGAGCACTTGAGGCAATACCACCAGTGACCAAGTCCCCCCATTTATTGCTCTGATTTCCCTTATTCAATAAGGCCTACGCGCCACTGTTCAAGGATGTTCCCTGTTAACAAAACTTAATAAAAAATAAAGTTTGCGGTCTTTTTACCCACTTTATCACAGTTTTTAGTCATCATGGCACGACCTGTAAACTAAAAACTCGGGGGGCTATGGGTCCTGAGACGTACACTCGAAGAATTACGGCATAAAAAAAAACCTTAAGCCCCCCACTCACGGGATACAAAGGCTTAAGAAGCTCGGACCCCGATGGCTCATCAGGCATACGGGTCCGGGAGAAGACGCCGGCCTAACCCGGCACAAAAGTTCAGTCGCTCAAACAGCACGAACACTTCTACCCAGGCGTAAGTCCCCCACGGGGATACAGACTTAGGAAGCTCGGACCCCGACGGCCCTTCGTGCATACGGGTTCGAGTAAAACGTCGGCCTTCCCGGCGTGCCGTAAGACGCATAAAGGCGCAGGTGAAAGACGTCTTCCGGGACGCATGTAAGTCGCGTAAAGGCGCTGCCTCAAACCCTAAAAAGGCCAAATTTGAGCCAAACAAAGGTTCGCTAGCCTCAGGGCACGAACACCTAACACGCCGGCCTAACCCGGCGCAATAGGGTTTGAGTAAAAGACGTCGGCCTAACCCGGCGCAACCCGCGTTCGCTTACTCCAGGGCAAGCGAGCCCACAAGACGCCGGCATAACCCGGCGCAACCCGCGTTCGCTTGCTCCAGGGCAATCGAGGCCACAAGACGCCGGCATAACCCGGCCCAACCCGCGTTCGCTTGCTCCAGGGCAAGCGAGCCCACAAGACGCCGGCATAACCCGGCGCAACCCGCGTTCGCTTGCTCCAGGGTGAGCGAATCCAAAAAAACGTCGGCCTAACCCGACGCACCGGCGTTCGCTTGCTCTAGGGTCAGCGAACCCAAAAAGACGTCGGCCTCACCCGACGCACCCTTATTCGCTTGCTCCAGGGTGAGCGAACACAAAATGATGTCGGCCTAACCCGACGCACCAGCGTTCGCTTGCTCCAGGGTGAGCGAACCCAAAAAGACGTCGGCCTAACCCGACGCACCCGCGTTCGCTTGCTCCAGGGTGAGCGAACCCAAAAAGACGTCGGCCTAACCCGACGCACCCTTGTTCGCTTTCTCTAGGGTGAGCAAACCCGAAAAGACGTCGGCCTAACCTGACGCACCCTTGTTCGCTTGCTCCAGGGTGAGCGAACCCGAAAAGACGTCGGCCTAACCCGACGCACCCGCGTTCGCTTTCTCCATGGTAAGCGAACCCATAAAGACGCTAGCCTAACTCCGGCGCAGTTTTCGTTCGCCTGCTCCACGGCGCGAACTCAAAAGACGCCGGCCCAACCCGGCGCGACATACACGTCCAGTCGCCAATGGCACGGACGCAGAGCCCCCGGGAACTACCCGTTACGACCTCTTCGATCGCCGAAAGGCACGAAGCGAAGTCACTGGGCCACAGCCACACTAGGCACGCTGAATCGTCGGTCTAACCCGACAGGCCGATACCACTGTTCAAACACGGGTCGGCCCATCGCCTAGCTGGACACAAACGCCCTCTCACCTCGAACGTTTAAACGACGACGAGTCGTAACGATGAAACGAGCGGAGGATGAACCCCAGTTAAGGACGCAAAACCTGCCAAAACTATTGGTAAGGATACAAGCCCTTTGGGCCACGTTAGCCCGCGAAAAAGGCGCATACGAGTAAAATTGAGATAAGCATTCAACACGAAAGCGACAAAAATATCTCATAAATAAAAAGAGCCACGGCTCTAAATCCAATAAACACATGCTGAACAAAAAGTGGGTGAAAAATAAATAAAATCCTAGAAAAGGAAAAGAAAGCAAAGCGCTAAACATACGCGCTAAAAAAGAAGCCACACGGCTCAAACATCACCCTTATCTAGCAGGGGAAACAAGGTGTCGAAAGAGTCAAAAGTGACCCCCCGAGACTCGTTCTCGGTCGCGGTCGCATCTCGACACTCTACCGCTCCGGCACGACGGGCCTCCTCGGTTCCTACATCGTAGTCATCTTGCAAGTCGGACGCTCTTCGCTCCGCTTCAGCAAGCTGGGATGAGAGGCGAGCGTTCTCCTCCGCTAGAGAGTCGCGCTCGTGCTCCGCCCGAACACGCGCCGCTTCGCTCGAAGTAAGCTGGCGGTGCGACGTCTCCAAAGCATCGGATCGAGCATCCAGTTGCCTCCGAAGGTCGGTAACCTCAGTGCGAAAAATCTCCGCTGATCGGGTCGCCACCTCGCAAGCTCGCCGTTCTTCGGTGAGCTCCCCTGCCATCTTGGCCACCGACATTTGGGCTCTGTCGCGCTGATCCCGAGCGATTTGGAGTTCCACCCTGACCTCACGAAGCTGATCTCGAAGCGTCTCGGTCTCCGCCTGCGGGTGTGAACCGCGCCCGACCTGATCCAGCCTAGCCTTCGTCCGAGCAAGCTCCTCCTGGGATGACCCCAAGCGCCGGATGAAGTCATGCAAAATCCTGTCGCTCCACACGGCCCTCGCATACACATGCGGCGACAAAGAAGCAAGGGTGAGAACTAAGACCTGCGCTTACGACAGAATAAACAGAAATACTGACCCTCTGAGCATCGGTAACCCCCGCCTGGAAGAAGGCATAATCGTTCTTCGATACCACGCCCTTCCACCAGGAAAGTGGGGATCCCTCGAGGTGGCGGAAGCAATCCCCTCGAGCCTATATCGCCTCCAGCTCCAACGCCGAGTTCGTCCTCTTGGGCTCAGAACGTTCTTCAGGAGGCGCCGATGTCGAAGCCCTCTTCAAAGAAGCACGGGGCTCTGGTTCAGCTACAGCAGCGGTCTCGACACGCTTCCCCCTCGCCTTACGGTCAGCGACCCTAGAGCGGATCTCCGCCATCGACGTAGGGTCCCGAGACGCGGAAGCCAGCCTCCTAGCTCGCCTCTTCGCAGCTACACAAAACAAAGCAACGAAGGTCAGGTTCTTGTCAAAACAAATTTTTTTTTACGAAACCATAAAGTTACCTCGAGAAGCAGGAGCGACTGGTTTAGCCACGGGACTCGGGGGCCTGCTCGCCCGACGCGCCTCCTCGGTGCCCGGAGCAAAGGGCGGGAACCACCCGATGAGCGCCATCAGCTCGGGGGAACGGAACCGCCCGCCAGCGTTGCGGGCATCCGACATCCCCGATATTTCTCTCACAAAGGGGAGCTCCGCTGCCCCCTCATCCGCTGGAAAGTCGGCCAAACGACCGAAGCGAAGGGGCGCCTCGCACCCACACCCACGCCCGGTGGCTAGGCGGGTCACAGTCCTCGACCAGCCTCACGTTGCCCCGAGCACGGGCCACATGAAATCCCGGCTGCCCCGGCGCCGGGAAGACGGCGACCAGATTACGGAAGTCGTCCATGGTCATGGCGCGCTGCGTCCGACAGTGCCACTCCATGAAGCATGTAGCCAACAGGCGATAGAACGCCGGGCTCATTTGACATGCATGGACCCCTAGTCGGGTCAAGATCTGCTGGACGATCATTGGGAACGGAAGACGCAACCCGCAGACAAGACTCCCGATCGTCACGGCCGCGTACCCATCCCTGGGACGAGAGGGCCTTTCCTCGGGGGCAGGTCTAAGCAATCCCACCGAGGGAGGGATGTTATACGTCTCCCAAAGCGTGCTGAAGACTCGGGAAGTGAGCGTGCTCGTGGCATCGACTCCCCTGCAGTCTAAGCCGACGGGGGCGACAAAGTCGCCTACTCCGTACATACGAGTCCTCTCCAGTGACCTGGCATAAGTCTAGCCCGAAGCCTCAGCGGACTCGAAAGCCGACCAGGCCGTCGCCAACACTTTCCCGTTGCGTTTCTCCTTCCCCCTCGCGGGAGTTGCCTCCAAGTCCTCTTCAGGGCCCTCTGAGCCCGACCCTAGGGGATCGTTGGAATAAATCTCGTCCAAGAAAGATTCGGACGGCACTATCGCAAGCTCAGCACCCGAGGCGTCTAAGTTAGACGCCCGGGGGAGCCCAACACTCACCGTCGCTTCACCCCACTGCTTGAGCAAGAGGGCGTCAAAGGACGCCTCACGGGAAACTAGGTTGATCACCAACCGTGACGAACGCAGGTCCTTGGACCCTTCGTCCTCCCCTTCGGGGCCGCACCTTGTAGGTAGGCCGCTCCCGGGCCCCGCCAGCTCGGCAATCGCCATGGCGTCAGTCTCCAACTCTGCGAGCCATTTGTCTTCCGCACCAGAGTCTTCCTCAACAAAGATGGGAATCTCGTCGAGTTCCTCAAAGGGACCCTTGGCCGCCCACCCCAAAATTTGGGAGAGGGCAGGAAGAGTCAACCTTGGGATCATCAACGTGGGAAACAAGCTCACTCCCCATTAAAAAAGAAAAAAGTCGAATGCCTAGGGGAAATTTCAAACTCAAAGGAATTTTCCAATTACCCACAGGTTGCCAGTGTGAACAGAAGGGGAGGGGGGCTCTCATATTTATAGGAGAGGAAGGAGCAAACCCAGCTCCTTCCCCCCCCCCCCTGGGCGCGCGACATCCCCAGCGCCAGGCCACGCGCGGGCCCTGCTGCCCAGCCGGCCCGGTCCGACCCCCAGGGGTCCGGCCAACAAAAAAAAAAGAGAGAAAGAGATATGCGTGCGTACGGTCGCGCGTGACCGACATCCCCCGGCCCAATGGGCCTCAGCGCGCCTGGCTCGCGCGCACCCTGCGACGCGGTCGTCCCGGCCCGCGCGCGCTCCCGCGCCCCGGCCTCACGGCCCACGTGCGCCCTGGTACCCCGGCCGAGCGCCCCTGCTGCCTCGGCCGGGTGCTCCTGCTACCCCGGCCGAGCGCCCCTGCTGCCTCGGCCAGGTGTCCCTGCCGCCTCGGCCGGGTGCCCATGCTGCCCCGGCCGAGCATTCCTGCTGCCCCGGCCGAGCGCCCCTGCTGCCTCGGCCGGGTGTCCCTGTCGCCTCGGCCGGGTGCCCCTGCTGCCCCGGCCGAGCGATCCCAACGCCTCGACCGGGCACGCCTACTGCCGGGCACGCCATGCCCGGCCAAGTCCCGCGCCCGGTGCGACCCGCGCCCATCCAGGCGACACGCCCCGCGCACACCGCGCCCTCCCGGGCGTGATGCCTCGCGCGCCCTGCTCCCGGCCACCCGGTGGGCCTCAAGGGGCCGGCCCAAGCCCTCTCTCCACAACTATAAATACCCCCCCCCGCCCCCTTGGGGAAGGAAAATTCATTCCAAAACATCACAATTCTCACAAAACACTCCTCACACGAGAATTCTCTCCTCTCCTGCACTCTTGTGATATTGCCAAGAGCGCGCACTCCTCCTCCCTCGGCTCAGAAATACAAGGACCCCCCTCGACGAGAGGGAGCGCACTCCTTTTCTGCGACCCGAGCCTCCGCAGTGCACACTGCTCTCCAGCTTCTTGGCCATTGAGCTAGAACTCCGAGCTACGAGGCAAGCGACCCCTCTAAAGTCTTCGCTAGAAGCTACGAGCCGGGTCCTACTCTAAAGCCTTGGATTCTAAAGCCTCCGAGGCCAAGACAGCCCTCAATACACAAATTGAACTACGTTCTGACCTGATCCCGATTAAAGGGTACGTAGGCAGCCAACCTTTGGCACGGTCACACCCCCCAAAACACACCTCAGGGTCTGGAGGGTGCAGCTCGGTCTACGAGCTCCCATTTTTGGCCCGGGCGCGGTCACTTGGTTCGGCCTTGGATCGAACCGCCCGAGGTATCGAATCATTGTTCTTTTTCGTGCGACAACGAAACCTTTTGTTTCCTTCGGATATCCAACATACAGACACAATTCTGACCTACTAGCCAACTTTCTAGTCTTTTCCCTTAGCACGTGTGCGGGGCAACCCCAAATTTTGATGCGGCCAAGATTTACTTTACGGCCAGTCCATCGTTCATAAGGAGTACCAGGAACCGTTTTGGACGGAACTTGGTTCAGAATATTAGCGGCTGTTTCGAGGGCATATCCCCAAAAGGAAAGAGGGAGTGATGAGTAACTAATCATTGATCTAACCATCTCCATAAGAGTTCGGTTTCTTCTCTCTGACACTCCGTTTTGTTGAGGTGTGCCAGGTGTGGTAAGCTGAGAAGCGATACCTTCTTCTTTAAGAAAGTCATCGAACTCTCTAGACATATACACACCACCTCGATCAGATCGAAGGGTTTTGATCACTTTGCCAATTTGCTTTTCCACTAAAGCACTAAAGACCTTAAATACGTTAAAGGTCTCGGATTTGTGTTTGAGCAAATAGACAAAACCGTATCGCGAGTAATCATCGGTGAAGGTAACGAAGTATTCGTATCCTCCACATGCCTGTTGGCTGAACAGACCACATACATCAGAATGTACTAGTTCCAGCAACTCAGTGGCTCTTCGACCCTTATCGGAGAAAGGTCTCTTAGTCATTTTTCCTTCTATGCAGGATTCACAAGTAGGTAGTGAACCTATTGCAGAGGCTTGGAGTGGACCGTCCCTCACAAGTCTCTTAATCCTATCTAGACTGATATGACCAAGTCTTAAGTGCCATAGGTACGTTGATTTTGTTAGATCGGAGGATTCAGAAAGTTTGATCCTCTTTGGCTCCCTAATTAGATCATTATCTATTTCGGTGTCTAAAATAGGTTGAGTGGGATAGATGTAGAAAAGAGCATTCTTCATACATGCATCAGTGACAGAAGAATTATCTGGAAACGAAATACGAATTCCATTCTTAATGAACTTTAAACAATAATCTTGCTCAAGAAGACGAGCAACGGATATTAAGTTCTTCCCAAAGGTAGGAACAAAATAAACATTATTCAAGTTTAAAGTGCGGTCTTCAAAAGAAAGCGTCACGGATCCCACAGCCTTCGCAGACACCAGGCTCCCATCACCCCATTTGAAATAGAACTCGCCTTCCTCTAAGCTTTTGGTTTTCTTGAAACCATTCAAGGAACAACAAATATGGTTAGTAGCAGCGGAGTCAAGAATCCACGTTGATACATTATCAGCTACTAAGCATGCTTCGGTAACTAGTACAATACTATGTTCCGTTGCTTTGAGATAGGCAGGATAGTTCTTTTTATTGGCCTTGTGAGGTCTCTTCTTAGTTCCAGAGGCGGAGGCTTTGTGCTCAGTAGCATGTGCCTCTCCTTTATTCCTCTTTCTCTTAGTGAGACCTACAGCAGTGTGAAGTTCCTTCATAAGTTTCTAAGATCATATCTATGACATTCTTCCCATCAATCTCAGATCCTAGGATTTCCATTTTATTCAAATAACTAATGATCAGTATCATAAAGTCTCCAACAGGATTCCTAGCCTTCATGTGACAATTCATAAACTATCGGACTGCTTGTTGCCTTGTCTGACGCCTTTGCCCTCCAAACATCTCAAGGAGATTGTAGAGCATGTCGGCGGCAGTCTCGAAGTCACGATGTTGCTCTTTCAGCATATTGTTCATAGATGCTAACATATAGCACCTCACAATCTCATCGGATCGAAGCCAGGCCGCTAAGGCGCTATTGTCCTCTTGAGTCGAATCATTTTTAATTTATTCGAATTTATTAATTTCTTTAATTACGATATATTAAATAATATTATTTAATTTTTTCGTATGATCCTACATTTTAACATTCGTCAGAGGAGGACAAGGGGTGGTGAGTACCCTTTTTGTGCTTGTTAACGGTAGGTATTATGTCGAGGTAATGTTTCCAATTAACGTGTTACCAGTCGTTTTCGAGACACCTGAAATTCAAAAACGATTCAAGACCGGCCGGGCTTTGCCGGCTGGAAGCCCAACGGGCACCGGAACCACCAGGCCCGAGTGTTGGGCTCCCCCGGGCTCCCCCGGCACGGCCGGCGCGCGCGCCCCCGGCCCTGGGGCCTCCGGCCCACGCGCGCTCCCACGCCCCGGCCGTCCCGGCCCGCGCGCGCGCTCCCTCGCCCCCGGCCTCCCGGCCAGCGCGCGCCCTGGCACCCCGGCCGAGCGCCCCTGCTACCTCGGCCGGGTGCTCCTACTGCCCCGACCGAGCGCCCCTGCAGCCTCGGCCGGGTGTCCTTGCCGCCTCGGCCGGGTGCCCCTGCTGCCCCGGCCGAGCATTCCTGCTGCCCCGGCCGAGCGCCCCTGCTGCCTCGGCCGGGTGCCCCTGCTGCCCCGACCGAGCAATCCCAGCGCCTCGGTCGGGCACGCCTGCTGCCGGGCACGCCACGCCCAGCCAAGTCCCGCACCCCGCGCCCATCCAGGGGACACGTCCCGCGCACCCTGCGCCCTCCTGGGCGTGATGCCTCGCGCGCCCCGCTCCCGGCCACCCGGTGGGCCTCAAGGGGCCGGCCCAAGGCCTCTCTCCACATCTATAAATACCCCCCCCTGTGGGGAAGGAAAATTCATATTCCACAACATACCAACACATCTCTACTTCTCTTCTCTTGAGAACTCTCTCTCGTGCTCTTGTGACATTCCAAGAGCGCGCACTCCTCCTCCCTCGGCTCAGAAACACAAGGACCCCTCTCCACGAGAAGGTGCGCGCTCCTTTTCTGCGACTCGAGCTTCAGCAGTCCACACTGCTCTCCAGCTTCTTGGCCATTGAGCTAGAACTCTGAGCTACGAGGCAAGCCACCCCTCTAAAGTCTTCACTAGAATCTACGAGCCGGGTCCTACTCTAAGGCCTTAGATTCTCAAGCCTCCGAGCCCAAGATAACCCTCAATACACAAATTGAACTACGTTTTGACTTGATCCTGACTAAAGGGTACGTAGGCAGCCAACCTTTGGCACGGTCGCACCCCCCAAAACACACCTCAGGGTCTGGAGGGTGAAGCTCGGTCTACGAGGTCCCATTTTTGGCCCGGGCGCGGTCACTTGGTCCGGCCTTGGATCGAACCGCCCGAGGTATCTAATCGTTGTTCTTTTTCGTGCGACAACATTTTTGCGCTAGAAGGAGGGGACTTCCCGACTTACACAGCCCGAAATCCCTTCTATAGCTCGACCCATTTCTTCTCGACTCGAGAAAGACATGAGTGCTCAACCACCCATTCGTTCTGAGGCGACGAGGAGTCTCTCAACGACGAGAGTCACACTCTCTCGCCCCCTCCACCTCAGGGCAGTCGGGACGACCACATCCTTGAGATGGAGGAGAAAATTCGTCAGCTAAAGATAGCTAACGCAAGGTACGACTGCCAACTGGCGGGCAAGGCGCCTGCGCAAGACACCCCCCATGGGGAATCCGAGGACCTCATGAACGAGGGACATGGCTATGACCCCGACTATGAAGGCTTGGAAATTTCTGCGGACGTCGAGACTTCTCTCACCAAAGACGGGGAGCTCCCTGTTGAGATCGAAGTCGGTCCGTCAAAAACAAAGGCAATACCGATCTCCTCTCAAGAAGAGACCTCACGACGTTCAGCCCGTGACCGACTCGGTCAAAGAGGAAATGTCAGGGTAGGTCCAACGACTCGGCGAGTGAGGCGTGTGGCGCGGAGCTCACGCCCCCATACCACCGGGCCGTATCTTAGAGATCGACTTACCGCCCTACGGAACGAGCGTGGCGAAGACCTCCGGGAGAGGCTAAGTGCTCGCAAGGGTCACAACCCTGCGGCCCCAATCAATGGGGACCCTCGCACGGCTTAGGGGTCAAATGAAAGGCGCCAGGTGACTCCTCCTGAACAAGGAGTGACCCCTAACACTGGCCTCGATGTCGTCACCATGATTCACAATCTTCGTAACGAAGTGCGTGACTTGCATGAAGGCGGCTTGGCCGTTGATACATATGGGGTCGTAGAAGAACATTCCTCGCCCTTCATTGCCCAAATCCTTGCTGAGGTGTGCACGGGAAACTTCAAACTCCCGAATCTCCCTCCGTACAATGGGAAAACTGATCCCACTTATCACATCCAACATTACGAAACTTGGATGATGATGCAGGGTGTTTCACCTGGGGCTCTATGCCAAGCTTTTAGTCTTACCCTCACCGGACCCGGTTTTGAGTGGTTTAAGAATTTAAGACCAGGAAGCGTCCAATCATCCAAAGACCTGAAGGACATGTTCCTAGCACGATTTGCTACGTCTATGGTCCAAAAGAAGACCAAGATGTACCTATGGTCAATCAGGCAAGAGAACAACGAGTCCTTGAGACAGTATCCCACCCGATTCACCGCAGAATCAAATAAGGTTGACTGCTTTGACGACAGTGACGCAATCACAACCATCATCGAAGGCTTGCACATCGGAGACTTCTTAAAGTCTGTCGTCAGCAGAGTCCCTTCTATGATGGCCGGGTTAATGAGCCGAGCCAAAACCTTCATGGGGGTAGAGGATTACCTCGACGGCCGCAGGAGCAGCAACCAAAGCTCCCGCCGTCGGGATGAGTCCGGCAACGAGACGAGTAACCCCCGCAAGAGGATAAACAAGGGAGGTCAAGCTTCCGATAGCCGACCCCCTACGTCTCAAAAGCCGTGTCTTGCGAGCAATTTTAGAGACTACTCAAGTTACACTCCCCTGAACGCCCCAGTAGAGCAAATCTACGCTGTGGCGTGTGACAAGTTCGTCGCTCCGGCTCCGATAAAGGGCAGCCTCGCATCTCGCGACCGGTCCCGTTATTTTGAGTTCCACCAGGATTACGGTCACACGACCGCTCAATGCTTCCATCTTAGGAAACAAATTGAGACATTAATCGAGAAGGGAGAGCTCAAAGAGTTTGTCCTTCGCATGGTAGGAGCAGCACCCCCCGCCGACAACAGGCCACAGCCTGAGAAAGGTGGAGGGGCCAACGCTAACACCGACCGCGGCTACAGTCGATGCGCAACTCCACGTCGTCACCACCATCCTAGGTGGCTTGCAAGACGGGGACTCGGCCCAGCAAAGGAAAAAGCTCCTCATAGCCGCCTCTCAAGAAGGCCTTGCCGGGCAGGTTAACCTCACCTACGAGGAACCTCCGTCCGTACCTCACGAGATGATACAATTCACCAATGAAGAGACCAAGCGAGTTGTGCACCCGCACAATGACGCTATAGTCCTTAAGGCCCAAGTGGCCAACAACTTGGTAAAAAGAGTTCTTATTGATAACGGCAGCGCAGCCGATATAATCTTTAAGACCACCATAGAGCGCATGAAGGTTGAGGGGCTCCGCCCTGTCCCAACTCAAACCCCTCTGTTTGGTTTCAAGGGAGAAAAGGTCATGACTGAAGGAATCATTGATTTACCAGTCACCTTCGGAACTACTGGAGGTATCGAAGTCGTTCACATGGTCCCCTTTCTTGTGGTCGACCAGGAGTCACCCTACAATGTTATCATTGGGCGACCCACGTTGAACAGACTAAGGGCCATCACATCGACATATCACCTACTGGTGAAATTCCCCACCAAGGAGGCGATCGGCGTCACGGCTGGTGATCAAACCCAAGCAAGGATATGCTATGTCCAAGGCGTGGATGGCAAGCCCGATGAAAAAGAGTTAACACGATCTACCAGCTAGAAGACGACTACCCGTGTGATCAAAAAGACGCACGGCAGTTCGGGGAATTAGACCCCCGCGACGATATCGAGAGGTTGAAAGTTGACACCCCCGATGATCTCACTTCGATCGTTCTCGACGAAGCTAAACCTGACCAGGTAGTGAAGATCGGTACACAACTCCCTCTCGCCATCAAAACTCAACTCGCGTCCTTCCTTCGGGAGTTTAAGGATGTCTTTGCGTGGACACATGTGATTGTGCACCGATTGAATGACGATAAAACTATCGCTGAAAAGGTACAAGCTAGACGTGCGTTCAACCCCGAACGATACCTAGCGATAAACGAGGAAATTGAAAAACTTCTCTCCGCCGGTTTCATCCGAGAAGCCAAGTACCCCAAGAGGGTGGCCAATGTGGTCATGGTCAAAAAGCCTAATGGGAAGAGGCGCATTTGTATAGATTACAAAGATCTTAACAAAGCCTGCCCAAAAGATTGCTTTCCGCTCCCACGCATCGAACAACTGGTCGACGCAACGGCAGGACATGAACTGCTAAGTTTCATGGACGCCTACTCGGGCTATAACCAGATACGAATGCACGAGCCCTATCAGATCAAGATGACCTTTGTCACTGATCGCGGCATCTACTGCTACAAGGTCATGTCTTTCGGCCTTAAAAGTGCAGGAGATACTTACCAAAGATTGGTAAACCGGATCTTCGCCGACCTAATCGGCAAGACCATGGAAGTATATGTGGACGACATGCTCGTTAAAAGCCTACTGGCTACCAATCACGTAGACAACCTGAGGGAGATGTTCTTAATCCTCTACCGGTACAAAATGAAGCTCAACCCCGACCGGGAAAAGTTACGCTACGCCCTCCACTACGGATTCCAGGCCTCCAACAATGAGGCCGAGTACGAAGCCCTCATCGTAGGGCTAGAGCTTGCTCAAAAGCTCAACATACAGAATTTACGGATACACTGTGACTCGCAGTTGATCGTAAACCAGGTTAAAGGCGACTACGTTGCCAAAGAACCTAACATGATCGCCTACTTGGCAAAGACAAATGCCAAGCTAGATGCCTTCTCTTGGTTCGAGATCATCCAGATCACACGAGAAGAGAACTCTGAGGCTGACGCCCTAGCTCGCCTCGGATCCGGTATCACCGAAGACGGGTTGGGAACTATCCCAATCGAGTCTCTCTCGCGACCATCCGTGTCACGTGACGAGGTTGGAACGATTTAGAGCACCGCTCATCCAACTTGGATGACCCCGCTTACGGACTTCTTGCGAAGAAGGGTACTTCCCGAAGACCGCAGAGAAGCCGAAAGGCTGAATGCCCTCGCATCCAAATACGTGTTGAGAGGCGAAGCCTTATACAAGCGCGGGTATTCAACCCCGCTGCTTCGATGTCTCAACAGCGTCGAGTCGACTAAGGTCCTCCGAGAAATCCACGAAGGCCTCTGCGGGAACCACGCCGCTGGGAGGTCCCTCGCGCTCAAAGCGCCTCGACAAGGCTATTTCTGGCCAACGATGAAAAAATACGCCTACGATTGGGCAAGAAAGTGCGACAAGTGTCAACGTTTCTCCAACGTTCCACGACAGCCGCCATCTCCCCTGAGTAGCATCGTTGTTCCACGCCCCTTCGCAAAATGGCGCGTAGACATTATCGGGAAGCTTCCAAAAGCCCCGAGGCAACACGAATACGCCATCGTCGCTATTGACTACTTCACTAAGTGGGTCGAAGCCGAACCTCTGGCCAGAATCACCGAGGCCAACACCACAAACTTCATCTGGAAGTCCATAATATGCCGCCACGGCATCCCCGCATCGATCGTGACCGATAACGGCGCGCAGTTCGACAACGCAAGGGTTAGAGAGATCTGCGCCCAACTAGGGATAAGCAAGACATTCTCGTCCCCGCGACATCCACAGGCTAATGGCCAAGTGGAAGCCGTCAAGAAAACGATTAAAAGAAACCTGAAGAAAAAGATCGAAGCCAAAAAGGGCGCCTGGGCTGAGGAATTGCCTTTCATCCTATGGGCCTATCGAACGACCGTTCGAAACGCCACCGGAGAGACCCCCTTCTCCCTAGCCTTTGGGATTGAAGCAATGGTCCCCGTGGAAACGGAAGTCCCCATCTACCGGGTCGACACTTTCGACGAAAAAGAAAATGATGAGGCCATGCGCCTCGAACTGGATATAATCGACGAGAAAAGATCTGAGGCCCTCACCAGACTCGCTGCGCAAAAGCGAAAGGTTGAGAGATACTACAACGCCAAAGTCAAAAGGTGGATCTTCGCCGTCGGCAGCCTTGTACTCACACGCGTGTTCCAAAACACCCAAGTGCAAGGCGCCGGGGTCTTGGGCCCAAATTGGGAAGGACCATATAGAGTTCGACAAGTCATACACGACGAAACCTACTACATCGAACACAAAGACGGAACTCCAATCCGGCACCCGTGGAACGCCGAGCACTTGAGGCAGTACCACCAGTGACCAAGCCCCCATTTATTGCTCTGATTTCCCTTATTCAATAAGGCCTACGCGCCACTGTTCAAGGATGTTCCCTATTAGCAAAACTTAATAAGAAATAAACTTTGTGGTCTTTTTACCCACTTTATCACAGTTTTTAGTCATCATGGCACGACCTGTAAACTAAAAACTCGGGGGGCTATGGGTCCTGAGACGTACGCTCGACAAATTACGGCATATAAAAAAAAGAAACCTTAAGCCCCCCACTCACGGGATACAAAGGCTTAAGAAGCTCGGACCCCGACGACTCATCACGCATACGGGTCCGGGAAAAGACGTCGGCCTAACCCGGTGCAACTCATAAGTTCGGTCGCTCAACCCACGAGCTCAAAGACGTCGGCCTAACACGACACAAAAGTTTGGTCGCTAAACCCAGGAGCTCAAAAACGCCGGCCTAACCCGACGCAAAAGTTCGGTCGCTCAAACAGCACGAACACTTCTACCCAGGCCTAAGTCCCCCACGGGGATACACACTTAGGAAGCTCGGACCCCGACGGCCCTTCGTGCATACGGGTTCGAGTAAAACGTCGGCCTTCCCGGCGTGCCGTAAGACGCGTAAAGGCGCAGGTGAAAGACATCTTCCGGGACACATGTAAGTCGCGTAAAGGCGCTGCCTCAAACCCTAAAAAGGCCAAATTTGAGCCAAACAAAGGTTCGCTAGCCTCAGGGCACGAACACCTAAGACGCCGGCCTAACCTGGCGCAACCGCGTTCGCTTGCTCAAGGGCAAGCGAGCCCAAAAGACGTCGGCCTAACCCGACGCACCCGCGTTCGCTTGCTCCAGGGCAAGCGAGCCCAAAAGACATCGGCCTAAGCCGACGCACCCGCGTTCGCTTGCTCCAGGGCAAGCGAGCCCAAAAGACGTCGGCCTAACCCGACGCGTCCGCGTTCGCTTGCTCCAGGGTAAGCGGACCCAAAAAGACGTCGGCCTAACTCGACGCGCCCGCGTTCGCTTGCTCTAGGGTGAGCGGACCCAAAAAGACGTCGGCCTAACCCGACGCGCCCGCGTTTGCTTGCTCCAGGGTGAGCGGACCCAAAAAGACGTCGGCCTAACCCGACGCGCCCGCGTTCGCTTGCTCCAGGGTGAGCGGACCCAAAAAGACGTCGGCCTAACCCGACGCACCCGCGTTCGCTTGCTCCAGGGTGAACGGACCCAAAAAGACGTTGGCCTAACCCGACGCGCCCGCGTTCGCTTGCTCCAGGGTGAGCGGACCCAAAAAGACGTCGTCCTAACCCGACGCACCCGCGTTCCCTTGCTCCAGGGCGAGCGAACCTAAAAAGACGTCGGCCTAACCCGACGCACCCGCGTTCGCTTGCCCCAGGGTGAGCGAACCCAAAATGACGTCGGTCTAACCCGACGCACCCTTGTTCGCTTGCTCCAGGGTGAGCGAACCAAAAAAGACGTCGGCCTAACCCGACGCACCCTTGTTCGCTTGCTCCAGGGTGAGCGAACCCAAAAAGACGTCGGCCTAACCCGACCCACCCGCGTTCGCTTGCTCCAGGGTAAGCGAACCCATAAAGACGCCGGCCTAACCTGGCGCAACCTACGCTCGTCGTTCAAAACCACGAGCTCTTAAGACGCTGGCCTAACTCCGGTGCGATTTTCGTTCGCTTGCTCCAGGGCGCGAACTCAAAAGATGCAGGACCAACCTGGCGCGACATTCACGTCCGGTCGCAAATAGCACGGACGCAGAGCCCCCGGGAACTACCCGGTACGACCTCTTCGATCGCCGAAAGGCACGAAGCGAAGTCACTGGGCCACAGCCACATTAGGCACGCTGAATCGTCGGCCTAACCCGACAGGCCGATACCACCGTTCAAACACGGATCGGCCAATCGCCTAACTAGGCACAAACGCCCCCTCACATCGAACGTTTAAACGACGACGAGTCGTAACGATGAAATGAGCGGAGGACGAACCCTAGTTAAGGACGCAAAACCTGCTAAAACTATTGGTAAGGATACAAGCCCTTCGGGCCACGTTAGCCCGCGAAAAAGGTGCATACTAGTAAAATTGCTCGAAAATTGAGATAAGCATTCAACCCGAAAGCAACAAAGATATCTCATAAATAAAAAGAGCCATGGCCCGGAATCCAATAAACACGTGCTGAACAAAAAGTGCGTGAAAAATAAGTAAAATCCTAGAAAAGGAAAGAAAAGCGCTAAACATACGCGGTAAAAAATAAGAAGCCACACGGCTCAAAGAGTACCCTCATCTAGCAGGGGAAACAAGGTGTCGAAGAAGTCAAAAGAGACCCCCCGGGCCTCGTTCTCAGTCGCGGTCGCATCTCGACATTCCACCGCTCCGGCGCGACGGGCCTCCTCGGTCCAGATGTCGTAGTCATCCTGCAAGTCGGACGCCCTTCGCTCCGCTTCAGCAAGCTGGGATGAGAGGCGAGCGTTCTTCTCCGCCAGAGAGTCGCGCTCGCGCTCCGCCCAAACACGCGCCGCTTCGCTCGAAGTAAGCTGGCGGTGCGACGTCTCCAAAGCATCAGATCGAGCATCCAGTTGCCTCCGAAGGTCGGTAACCTCAGTGCGAAAAATCTCCGCTGATCGAGTCGCCACCTCGCAAGCTCGCCGTTCTTCGGTGAGCTCCCCCGCCATCTTGGCCACCTACATTTGGGCACCGTCGCGCTGATCCCGAGCGATTTGGAGTTCCACCCTGGCCTCACGAAACTGATCTCAAAGCATCTCGGTCTCCTCCCCCGGGTGTGAACCGCGCTCGACCTGGGCCAGCCTAGCCTTCTTCCGAGCAAGCTCCTCCTGGGATGACCGCAAGCGCCGGATGAAGTCATGCAAAATCATGTCGCTCCGCACGGCCCTCGCGTACGCCTGCGACGACAAAGAAGCAAGGGTTAAAACTAAGACCTACACTTACGACAGAATTAAGCAGAAATACTGACCCTCTGAGCATCGGTAACCCCCGCCTGGAAGAAGGCAATATTGTTCTCCGATGTTGAATCCCTCTTCAAAGAAGCACGGGGCTCTGGTTCAGCTACAGCAGCGATCTCGACACGCTCCCCCCTCGCCTTGCGGTCAGCGACCCTAGAACGGATCTCCGCCATCGATGCAGGGTCCCGAGACGCGGAAGCCAGCCTCCTAGCTCGCCTCTTTGCAGCTATACAAAACAAAGCAACGAAGGTCAGGTTCCTGTCAAAACAAAAATTGTTTACAAAACCGTAAAGTTACCTCGAGAAGCAGGAACGACTGGTTGAGCCACGGGACTCGGGGGCCTGCTCGCCCGGCGCGCCTCCTCGGTGCCCAGAGCAAAGGGCGGGAACCACCCGGTGAGCGCCATCACCTTGCCACTACTACAAATACAGTTTTCCGGTGCAGATGACTTTTGGGTGCGACTATTCGATCCTAAAAGTCGCACCAAAAAGACTTTCAGGCGTGAATAGTCGGACCAAAAAATCAATTAAGCGCTGGAAAATTTTCGCGAATTTTTTTGAATTTGGGTGCGACTAGTCGCACCCAAAAGTGTGTTAATACTTTTGGGTGCGACTTAGTTGCACCCAATACTTTCTCCAAAGTAATAGGTGCGACTAAGTCGCACCTAAATGACCTAAATTTTTCATAAATTTTTCCGCGGCCAAACTCTCCCTTTTTTTTTACAAATGTCATTGGGTGCGACTTTCTCGCACCCGAAATCACTGACACAGGTCATTGGGTGCGACAAATTCAAAAGTCTCTATAAATTAAGCAGCAGCTCGGGTTTTCATTCTATCGCCAAAGACCCAAAAAAAAAAAGAACTCGTGCGATTTCTCTCTCCGATTTCTCTCCTGCATTTGCTCCCACCCCCGTCGCCGCCACCACTCCGACCGCCACCACTACCACTCTCTCTCAGCCTCCGACCGCTCTTCCTCGCGCGACCCCTCGACGCCTCTGCACCAACAAGTGGTGGCGCCACCAATACCACTCTCTCTCAGCCACCACTAGTGCGTGACTGAGCCTTACCGTCGCCGCCACACTCTTCTCTCCTCCTTCTTCCTCTCTTCTACCTCGCGAGCTGTTGGCCGAACCCCTCCACCATCGCGCGCGCTCGAGTCGAAGAAGCAACACCTCCGCGAGCTCGCCGTGGCCACCGCCCGAGAAAGAGACGCCGGGAAGGAGAGATAACACGCCAAGGAGTCCAAAATTCACGAGAATCTCGGTAAGAAAATTAAACCCGAAATGGATTTTGAGATCTAGGGTTCTTGGTTTTAATTTTTGGGGGTTTTGAATCCTAGTTGAATTCAGTGAAATTGGTTAGTATTATATGTTGTTTAGACTCGATTGTTGATGTTTATAGCTTGAATTTGTGGATTGAACTCGAATTTCCTTGGTTTGGTAGTGTTTTGGCCGAAAATCTCATGAACTAGGGTTGGTTTTGGGGCTTTTGGAATTTCTGAGTGTGTGTGTGTTTGTGACTGTATTTGGCGTATAATTTATTGTTTTTTTTTCAGTGTCGTTGTCCTGATCGAGCTGCTGTCCGATCGACCCCGACCACGAGCCGCTGTCCCTGTGTGTCTACGTGACTCCGCTTCCCTCGAATTGAGAGTCTCTCCCTCGTAATCAAGCCGGTTAGTCTCAGATTTTCGTATAGTATAATTAGTATAATTAGTCTAATTGTTAATTAGTTAGGTAATTGAATAGTTTTTTATATGTATATATGTATTAATAATGTAGTTAGTTTGATAAAATTGTTAATTATGAAATCGAAATTAATTTGATATAATTATAAAAATTGTTAATTATGTAATTGAAATTAATTTGATATAATTAGTAAAATTGGTAAAATTGTTAATTATGTAATTGAAATTAATTTGATACAATTATAAAAATTGTTAATTATGTAATTGAAATTAATTTGATACAATTATAAAAATTGTTAATTATGTAATTGAAATTAATTTGATATAATCAGTAAAATTGGTAAAATGTTTTATGTAATTGAAATTAATTTAGTTAGTAATTTTTTAAGTTAATATCATATAATTTAAGTTATTTGTTCAATTGTTAATCATGAAATTGAATTTAGTTGAGTTATTGTATAATTTAGTTTTAGTTTACATATTTTTGATAGATGAGTTGATATTGTTGAATTTTTGTTGTAATCGAGCCACGGAGGTTCGATTTAGGGTTTAGTTGATTATTAAGATAGTTTTGGATTATTTGTATATGATTTTTAAATGAGTTTGCAGGTTTTTGGTTTGTTAGAATTATAGGGGAAATTCTGCCGAAATTTCGGTAGAGTTTCCAACCAATTATTCTCAAAACCCTAATTTTTTCAATTCGACTTCAAATAACATAAAATTCATAATTTCACCTTTATAGTTCTTCGTCCCTTAATTAGCAATAACTCTTAAGCCGCACTATGCGGCATCAGCGCCAACATAAGTAATCGATTTCAGTCGTCTTCGTCCCTTAGCAACAACTATTAATAATTGTTAATTTTCTCTTTCGTTTAGCGAAATCAATGTCCAATCCAAGAAGAGATTGGATCACCGAGAACAATCGGTTGTCCTTGCAGTATAAAATCGGAGTTAATGAATTTATCCGCGCTGCAAGAAGATTTCCGAACGATAATTACGAATATCGATGTCCATGCAAGCCTTGCAACAACGTGAGATGGCACGACATTGGGGTTGTAAGGCATCATCTGCTAAACAAAGGGTTTACCCCGGGCTACACAGAATGGTATCATCATGGCGAGGTCGTGCGTTCCGTTGGTCATCTTGAAGAAGTCCCCATCGGAGAAACAGCCCAGAGAGGAGTACGAGGAAATACATGCTGCTGTGGAGGATATAAGAGATCACGAGGATTTCGATGGTGTTACGGAGCCGGCTCCGAGCGATGTGCGTGCGGAGGAGCAAGTGGAAGACTTGTTCGCTGAGTTGGAAGCGGAATTGTACCCTGGATGCAAGGAGTTTTCGTCGTTGTCATTCTTGGTTCAGTTGATGCACCTTAAAGTCACGAACCATTGGACGAACAAGTCGTTCACAGAACCGCTACAGCTTTTGAGGAAGTCTCATCCAGCCGGTAATCGAATACTGGAGAAGCACTACGAGGCAAAAGCGAAGCTGAAGCGTTTTGGCATGGGATACGAGATGATCGACGCGTGCATTAATGATTGTGTCCTATTCCGAAAACATCTCGCGAACGTCGACGTGTGCCCGATATGTAACGAGAGTAGATGGAAGCCAACTGGTAAGAAGATACCGCAGAAGATATTGCGATATTTTCCCTTGAAAGATCGATTGAAGCGACTGTACGCATCTCGACACACGGCGCTTCATATGCAGTGGCACGAAAGAGATCGCGTCAGGGAAGCTGGCGTTCTACGACATCCTGCTGATGGTACAGCGTGGAAGAATTTGGACGAGAGATACCAAGGTTTTGCTGCAGAGCCTCGGAACGTGCGGCTTGGTCTAGCTGCGGATGGATTCAACCCGTTTGGGGATATGAGCCTATCATACAGCAAGTGGCCTGTAGTATTTACGGCGTCAACTTGCCGCCTTGGTTGTGCATGAAGAAAGAGTACGTGATGCTCACGCTTCTGATCCCGGGGCTCCATTCACCAGGAAAAGATATGGACGTTTTTTTGCAGCCTGTGGTTGAAGAGCTTAAAGAACTGTGGGAGAATGGAGTCCGCGTTCGTGATGGAGCCATAGATGAAGTGTTTCGGTTGCGTGCCGCGTTACTTTGGACGATAAACGATTTTCCGGCTAGATCGTATTTATCGGGATGGAGCGGCCAGGGGTTTCTCGCTTGCCCTACGTGCAACTTTGACACGCCGTCCCTAAAAGTCAGAAACAGGATCGTCTACTACGACCATCGTCGGTTCTTAAAAAGGCGTCACCGATTGAGGAAAAGCAACGATCACTATAAAGATAAGCACGAGAAACGAAATAAACCCGAGAAGTTGACTTCGCAAGACATACTCGCTTAGTTGGCTGGTGTTTCTTGCACGACTACTGGCAAACACGTTGCCTCTGTAGGCAAAAAACGAAAGCGAGCTGAGTGCGAACTGAAATGGACCAAGAAAAGCATCTTTTACGAGTTGCCGTACTGTTCTGAGTCGCAGTTGAAACACAACATGGGCGTGATGCACGTAGAGAAGAACGTGTGTGAGAATCTTCTCGGGACGATGCTCAGCTTGGAAAAGAAGAACTATGACACCGAGAAGGGGAGGCTTGACTTGATGGACTTGGGCATCAAGACCGCTTTGCACTTGGAACCAAATGGGGGTGGGTATTACAAACTGCGAGCCTCGTACGTTTTGACCCTTGAGCAGAGACAGCGATTTCCAGAGTACTTAAAATCTGTCAAATTTCCCGATAGTCTCGTTGGGAATTTTAAAAAAAATGTGACAACTGATGGGAAGCTCACAGGTTTGAAGTCGCATGATTGCCACGTGATCTTGCAAAGATTGTTGGCTGTTGGTATTCGTCCTTTTGTGCCACAACCAATACATGATACGATCACTGAGCTTTGCAACTTTTTCAAGTTGATAAGTTCGAGAACATTAAGAGCCGAAGATCTTGAAAGAGCGCAAGAGTCTATCGTCGAGATCTTATGTAAGCTTGAGATGATATTTCCACCTGCTTTTTTCACGATCATGGTTCACGTGGCGATGCATCTACCAGAGGAAGCGTTGCACGGCGGCCCGGTCCATATGCGGTGGATGTACCCTTTTGAGAGATACCTTGGGACGTTAAAACATTTTGTCAAAAATAGAGCTAGACCAGAAGGCTCTTATTGTAGAAGCTTATGTTGTAGAAGAAGCTCTAACGTTCATTGCAAGGTATATTGAAGATAAGAAAGTAGTTGAAGAAGTTCAAGTGCGAGAGCTCTCCGTTTTTCGATCCGAGATGTGTGTGCCTTATGGGATGATGAACGCGATAGTATTAGACGATGAGCAAAGAAAAAAGCGGAGTGGTACATCTATACCAACTGTCCTGAAGTGGATCCGTATTTGGTGTAAGTAATCGATCCACTTGCTTCTCTAACTTATTTCATTGTTGTATTTTCTTTAAGCAATGTTTTAAACATGCAACATCGAGCATTTGGATTTCCTGAACGAATCTGGAGTTCGCGATATTGAAGCGGAGCATAGAAAGGGATTCAAAGATTGGTTTGCGAACAAGGTAATAACACAATAACCCGTTTTTTTATAAACACACAAGTGCTAACCAATACTTTGTTTCGTAATAACCAGATTTTTGAAATGAAAGCTAGTGGCTCTGACGTGTCTGACGAGATCTACTCGCTTTCTATTGGTTCCCTTCAAGTCGCTTATCAATATCCATGCTGCTTTGTTAACGGCGTGAAGTTCATTACTCATCGTCGCGATAATCAACGAGTCACTCAAAATAGCGGTGTATGTGTGCATGTGGATGATTTCACTTACTATGGTCGTATGGAAGACGTCATAGTACTGAATTATAGGTACGACTGTCGTGTTGTATTATTCAAATGTATATGGTACGGTGACAAGCACGATTCTCGGCGACTAGTTCACAACGATAAGACTACTGGAGAAACGAGTGCTTTTACCGCGAAACAGTGGTTTACAGAGGAGCCGTACATACTCGCAATTCAAGCGAAACAAGTCTTTTACATCAAAGATCTTGTTTTAGGTGGTAACTGGGAAATCGTTCAGGAATGCAATCATCGAGGGATTTGGGACGTTCCTGAAGTCGACCCCACCACCTCGGCCTCGATTCCGTTGACAATAGAATTGTCAAACATCGATCGTCTAAATCATCGACATGAAATCGAAGATGCTGAGCTAGTAAATCTCTTTGACGATGGTGAGGAAGACGATGATGATCATGAGGAACGCATCGTTTTTGAGGGAGAATATGTTGATGTTGATGTTGATGTTGATATAGGTAGTGATGACGATGAATGAGAACTATCTATGTAACCACTGTTTTCCTCCGCCATATGTGAGGTTTTATAATAAAATATATCCGTGGTGTCACCCACGTTTTTGTATGATGTTGTTTCCTTTTGTTTTGTGATGTATGTTCACAAATGTTGTTTTATTTTATACGATGTCAATTTACAAATGTTGTTTTCATTTTATAGGATGTCGACCGCTTCAGGTTCTGGTGGAGATTCCCCACAGAGACCGGATTCTCAAGGTCCGCCACAGGAACCTGATTCCCAAGGTCCTAAGAAATCAAGGGGACCAACAACCAGCTCGACGTCGACGCGAGCAACACAGGGTGTACCGGGTGCGAAGGTGGTCAAGTGGGACCTAACAAACCAAACATTCTATCAAGAGGTAAGGAAAGAAAATAAAAAGGTTGGACTATTTAACAACCGCCTCGGTGCTTTGGTGAAAGCACATATCCCGCCTACGACTCGTGATTGGAGTGAAGTGACGCCCCAGATGTTGGCTGCTATTTTGAGCGCACTTCATTCCGAGTTCAGATTTGTGTACACGGATCCTGACACCGGTGAGGATCTGCCTGCGGATTGCTATCAGAATACGATTGATCAGACTATCATTCGGAATGCCAAGATCAGGCGACGCAACCAGAAGTCCAAGCTATCAGAGAAGTTCAGGCTGGAGTTTTGTGGGAGCACAGAAAACGCTAAGGCGGAAACACCACCGGGATATAAGAAAGAGGATTGGGAGGCGGTGGTAGACGAGTTCACAACTGACGATTGGAAGGTACGTAATGTATGATTGTAATAAATCACAATATCTTTATCAGATTGAATAATGACAAAATTAATTATTTGCAGAAAAAATCTAATCGCAACATGGAGAATTCGAAGAAGAAGAAGACGAGGTCGACTCAAGGATCTCTTTCTTTCTTGGCTCATCGTCATTTGAACGTAAGTTATTCTAATTTTGAAATACTTAATTTGAAATAAATTCAGTACTTATATTTTCATAACAGTTGCAGAGTAAGGATGATGGGACTTTGGGCTCCGCGTTAACGACGTGGGAGCAAAAACACCATAATAGAAAAGGTGAATGGACGACAGATTGGGCGAGACGAGCACATGTAAGTCATATGTGATAATTAAGTGTACGTTATTTACATAATAATTAATTTTTAATAATTTTTTTATGTGTAAAGGCGCGGATAGTTACTCTACTGGCGGATCTTCAGCGACAAGCAGAAGAGCAAGGCGTAGTCTTTAACCAGGACGCCGCAGAGGAGCACGCGATGCTAGAAATTCTCGGGAACCGTCAAGATTGGTACGTTGGAATAGGTCCAACGGTCCCGAGAACATCTTGGGCTATTGCTCAGGCTCAGGACGAAAGCTCGTCGTCAGGCTCAGGCTCGTCGCGGCGACGCGTTCCAGATCCAGTGGTTGGCGAGCTCCAAGCTCAGGTGACGGCACAACAACTCGCTATGGATGAGATGAGGCGAGCAGCCCAACAACAGATGGAGGAGGTGCAGCGACAACTGTTCGCGTTCAGGCAACATTTTTCGCCCTTGCCTCAGATGTCGCCCGGCACGATGCCACAAATGCCTCAGATGTCGCCCGGCATGATGCCACAGATGCCTCAGACGACGTCGTCGCCTCAGATGCACCCTATGCATCAGACAACGCCGCCATCAGTTTCAATGGCAGATGCTCAGACGACGCCGCCAGCTTCAGCAGATTACCAGCGAGAGCGTACGAGCGGCAGTGAGCGTACGAACGGCAGTGGACGAGGAGGTAGCAGCAGTTCTGGAGGAAGATTTGGTGGAAGAGGGAGTAAATTGTTCAAGGATTGGTTTACAAACCGAGGAAAAGGAAAGGGAAAAGAATGAACATTTATTTTAATTATTTGTCGTACATTATAATAATTATTGTAATCGAACAACAAATGGTTAGTTTTTATTATTATTATAAATATTAATCAATGAATTTTCTAATTAATAAACTATTTAGTTATTTGATTACAATTATAGAATTCATATGAATAAAAAATAAATAAAAAAAATCTTAAAAAAACTATCGGGTGCGACTAGTCGCACCCATAAATTTGGCGGGTAGGCCAACAGGAGCGACTAGTCGCACCCAAAGACTTGGCGCGAAGGCCATTGGGTGCGACCAGTCGCACCCAAAGACTTGGCGCGAAGGCCATTGGGTGCGACTAGTCGCACCCAAAAACTTGGCGCGAAGGCCATTGGGTGCGACTAGTCGCACCCAAAGACTTTGCGCGAAGGCCATTGGGTGCGACTAGTCGCACCCAAAAACTTGGCGGGTAGACCAACGGGTGCGACTAGTCGCACCTAATGGCCTTCCCGCGGACTTTTTCGCACATCTTTTCTGACTTATGGGTGCGAATATGGGTGCGAAAATCCGCACCTAAAAGTCGCACCTAAAAGTCATGACCATCGGGTGCCACTAGTCGCACCCATGACCTTTAGGTGCGAACTTTCGGGTGCGACTTTGTCGCACCTAAAGTCGCACCTAAAGGTATCAATGGGTACTAGTGTGCGGGCTTCCGACATCCCCGATATTTCTCTCATAAAGGGGAGCTCCGCTGCCCCCTCATCCGCTGGAAAGTCGGTCAAACGACCGAAGCGAAGGGGCGGCTCGCCAAAGGTGTCCGAGGTGACCCACACCCACGCCTGGCAAATAGGTGGGTCACAATCCTCGACCAGCCTCACGTTGCCCCGAGCACGGGCCACATGAAATCCCGGCTGCCCCGGCGTCGGGAAGACGGCGACCAGATTACGTAAGTCGTCCATTGTCATGGCACGCTGCGTCTGGCAGTGCCACTCCATGAAGCATGTAGCCAATAGGCGGTAGAACGCCGGGCTCATCTGACAGGCATGGACCCCTAGTCGGGTCAGGATCTGCTGGACGATCGTTGGGAACAGGAGATGCAACCCGCAGACAAGACTCCCGACCGTCGCGGCCGCGTACCCGTCCCTGGGATGAGAGGGCCTGTCCTCGGGGGCAGGTCTAAGCAATCGCACCGAGGGAGTGATGTTATACGTCTCCCAAAGCGTGCTAATGACTCGGGAAGTGAGTGTGCTCGCGGCATCGATTCCCCTGCAGTCTAAGCGGACGGGGGCGACAGAGTCGCCTACTCCGTACATACGAGTCCTTTCCAGTGACCTGGCATAAGTGTAGCCCGAAGCCTCAGTAGACTCGAAAGCCGACCAGGCCGTCGCCAACACTTTCCCGTTGCGTTTCTCATTCCCCGTCGCGGGAGGAGCCTCCAAGTCCTATTCAGGGCCCTATGAGCCCGACCCCAGGGGATCGTCGGAGTAAATCTTGTCCAAGAAAGATTCGGACGGCACTATCGCGAGCTGAGCACCCGAGGCGTCTAAGTTAGACGCCCGGGGGAGCTCAGCACTCACCGCCGCGTCACCCCGCTGCTTGAGCAAGGGGGCGTCAAAGGACGCCTCGCTGGAAACCAGGTTGATCACCAACCGTGACGAACGCGGGTCCTTGTACCCATCGTCATCCCCTTCAGGGCCGCACCTTGTAGGTAGGCCGCTCCCAGGCCCCGCCAGCTCGGCAATCGCCGCGGCATCAGTCTCCAACTCTGCAAGCCATTTTTCGGCCGCACCAGAGTCTTCCTTGACAAAGATGGGAATCCCGTCGAGTTCCTCAAAGGGACCCTTGGCCGCCCCCCCATAATTTGGGAGAGGGTAGGAAGAGTCAACCTCGGGATCATCAACGTGGGAAACAAGCTCACTCGCCATTAAAAAAGGAAAAAAGTCGGTTGCCCAGGGGAAATTTCAAACTCATAGGAATTTTCCAATTACCCACAGGCTGCCAGTGTGAACAGAAAGAGACGGGGGCTCTCCTATTTATAGGAGAGGGAGGAGCAAACCCTGCTCATTCCCCCCCCCCCGCTTACGCGTGCGCCAGGCCGCGCGCGGGCCCTGCTGCCCATCCGGCCCGGTCCGACCCCCAGGGGTCCGGCCAAAAAAAAAAAAGAAGAGAAAATGATATGCGTGCGTACGGTCACGCGTGATCGAAGGTGAAATTACCGCAACGCCCTTTTCTTTTCTAAAGTTCACGACTTACGTCCCCGTAAGCCGTAAACTTGGGGGGCTAATGTTACCGGTCGTTTTCGGGACACCGGAAATTCAAAAATGATTCAAGACCGGCCGAGCTTTGTCGACCGGAAGCCCAACGGGCCCAGGACCCACCGGGCCCGAGTGCCCTGACACACCCACGGCGCGGCACGGCCCTGGGGCCCCCGGGCCAATGGGCCTCAGCGCGCCCTAGCTCGCTTGGCTCGCGCGCACCTTGCGCCCCGGCCTTCCCGGCCCACACGCGCTCCCGCGCCCCAACCGTCCCGGCCCGCGCGCGCTCCCGCGCGCGCCCTGGTACCTCGGCCGAGCGCCCCTGCTGCCTCGGCCGGGTGCTCCTGCTGCCCTGGCCCAGCGCCCCTGCTGCCTCGGCCGGGTGCCCCTACCGCCTCGGCCGGGCAATCCCAGCGCCTCGGCCGGGCAAGCCTACTACCGGGCACGCCGCGCCCGGCCAAGTCCCGCGCCCGGCCAAGTCTCGCGCCCGGCGCGCCCCGCGCCCATCCAGGCGACACGCCTGCTGCCGGGCACGCCGCGCCCGGCCAAGTCCCCTCCTGGGCGTGATGCCTCGCGCGCCCCGCTCCCAGCCACCCGGTGGGCCTCAAGGGGCCGGCCCAAGGCCTCTCTCCACATCTATAAATACCCCCCCTTGGGGAAGGAAATTCATATTCCACAACATACTGTTGTCGCAGTTTTTCAGACAACGATTTAGCAGTCAAAGGCGGTTAGACCCAAGGCCGGACCAAGTGGTCTCGTCTTGACTCGAGCGTGTCGGACTTGGTATCCCAAGCCGTCCCTTAGCTGTCGGTAGTGTCTATCTCATCCAAGCACCTGAAAAGCAAGCCGAGAGGTGTTAACTACAGAGGGGAAACAGAGGGGTTGCCTTTGTTTACCTCTCTGACGCTCAACATTAGTAGGATTGAGGTGGATATAGAGGGTTTAAGTGCTTAGAGGCAGAGACTTGAGAGAAACGAGCGAGGTACGAGTTCGACAGCGTTTCAGTACTCAAATTCGTATTACCTTCGGAAGAGGGCGGGCCTCTTGTATTTATAGGCGACCAAGGGGTCATTGGGGCACCCCTTGGCCGAGTGAAGCATTAGGCTCGGCCATTGGCATTTGGCTCGTCCAATGGCCGAGTGAAGCATTAGACTCGGCCATTGGCATTTGGCTCGGCCATTGGCCGAGTGAAGCATTAGACTCGGCCATTGGCATTTGGCTCGGCCAATGGCCGAGTGAAGCATTAGACTCGGCCTTTGGTATTTGGCTCGGCCAATGGCCGAGGCAAATCGGGCTGATGGCCGAGGATAGCCGAGGGCCGAGGATAGCCAGGCTCGGCCTTTGGCCAAGGCTATTGGGCCGAGGTCGAGCTCATGAGGCCGAGTGGAGGTTGAGCTCCTGAGGCCAAGGTCGAGCTCATGAGGCCGACTGGAGGTCGAGCTCATGAGGCCAAGGTCGAGCTCATGAGGCCGAGGGCAGATCGATCTCATGAGGCCGAAGTCGAGCTCTTGAGGCCGAGGTCGAGCTCACGAGGCCGAGTGGAGGTTGAGCTCATGAGGTCGAGCTTATGAGGCCGAGTAGAGGCCGAGCCCTGGTGAACCGGAACGGGCCGACAACATTAGCCCCCCGAGTTTGCAGTCGAGCGTAGGTCGAGTGGAAACTCAATGCTTACGCCGGCGTGCGGACGCGGGACGAGGGGATGCGTGTCATATGTTCTCGACATACTATCGTAGTCGATTCGCACGGTTTTGTCGGTGCACGTCTTATTTTCTCGACTTACCAGTGAAGGCGTAATCGATTTGCGCGACTCAGGCCTCGGGGGGCCCCGGTGTCACGTTCGTGTGACCGGGTTTCCCGCGGACGCTGGCTAGACCAGATACGTCCGGCGGACGCATGCCTTTGAAACCCATTTGTGACTCGCTGCCTTTCGACTCACGAGCTGGGCGGCGAACGCGGTGCCAAATTTGTCAGGCCGGGTTTCCCGTGGACGCTGGCTAGACCAGATACGTCTGGCGAACGCAAGCCTTTGAAACCCATTTGTGACTCGCTGCCTTTCGGCTCACGAGCTGGGAGGTGAGCACGGTGCCACATTTGTGTGGCCGACTTTCCCGTGGACGCTGGCTAGACCAGATACGTCCGGCGGACGCAAGCCTTTGAAACTCATTTGTGACTCGCTGCCTTTCGGCTCACGAGTTGGCCGGCGAGCACGGTGCCACATTTGTGTGGCCGGGTTTCCCGTGGACGCTGGCGAGACCAAATACGTCATGTAGACGCAAGCCTTTGAAACCCACTTGTGACTCGCTGGCTATCGGCTCACGAGCTGGGCGGCGAGCGCGGTGCCACTTTGGTGTGGCCAGGTTTCCCATGGACGCTGGCTAGACCAGGTACGTCCGGCAGACGCAAGCCTATGAAACCCATTTGTGACTCGCTGCCTTTCGGCTCACGAGCTGGGCGGTGAGCGCGGTTCCACTTTGGTGTGGCCAGGTTTCCCGTGGACGCTGGCTAGACCAGATACGTCCGGCGGACGCAAGCCTTTGAAACCCATTTGTGACTCGCTTCCTGTCGGCTCATGAGCTGGGAGGCGAGCGCGGTGCCACATTTATGTGGCCGGGTTTCCCGTGGACGCTGGCTAGACCAGATACGTCCGGCGGATGCAAGCCTTTGAAACCCATTTGTGACTCGCTGCCTTTCGGCTCACGAGCTGGGAGGCGAGCGCGGTGCCACATTTGTGTGGCCGAGTTTCCCGTGGACGCTGGCTAGACCAGATACGTCCGGCGGACGCAAGCCATTGAAACTCATTTGTGAGTCGCTGCTTTTCGGCTCATGAGTTGGGCGGCGAGAACGGTGCCACATTTGTGTGGCCGGGTTTCCCGTGGACGCTGGCTAGACTAAATACGTCCGGCGGACGCAAGCCTTTGAAACCCACTTGTGACTCGCTGCCTATCGGCTCACGAGCTGGGCGGCGAGCGCGATGCTACTTTGGTGTGGCCAGGTTTCCCGTGGTCGCTGGCTAGACCAGGTACGTCCGGAAGACGCAAGCCTTTGAAACGTATTTGTGACTCGCTGCCTTTCGGCTCACGAGCTGGGCGGCAAGCGCGGTGCCACTTTGGTGTGGCCAGGTTTCCTGTGGACGCTGGCTAGACCAGATACGTCCGGCGGATGCAAGCCTTTGAAACCCATTTGTGACTCGCTGCCTTTCGGCTCACGAGCTGGGTGGCGAGAGCGGTGCCACTTTGGTGTGGCCAGGTTTCCCGTTGACGCTGGCTAGACCAGGTACGTCCGGCGGACGCAAGCCTTTGAAACCCATTTGTGACTCGCTACCTTTCGGCTCACGAGCTGGGCGGCGAGCGCGGTGCCACTTTGGTGTGGCCAGGTTTCCTGTGGACGCTTGCTAGACCAGATACGTCCGGCGGACGTAAGCCTTTGAAACCCACTTGTGACTCGCTGCCTTTCAGCTCACGAGCTAGGTGGCGAGCGCGGTGCTACTTTGGTGTGGCCAGGTTTCCTGTGGACGCTGGCTAGACCAGGTACGTCCGGCGGACGCAAGCGTTTGAAACCCATTTATGACTCGCTGCCTTTCGGCTCACGAACTGGGCGGCGACCGCGGTGCCACTTTGGTGTGGCCAGGTTTCCCGTGGACGCTGGCTAGACCAGGTACGTCCGGCGGACGCAAGCGTTTGAAACCCATTTGTGACTCGCTGCCTTTCGGCTCACGAGCTGGGCGGCGACCGCGGTGCCACTTTGGTGTGGCCAGGTTTCCCGTGGACGCTGGCTAGACCAGGTACGTCCGGCGGACGCAGGCCTTTGAAACCCATTTGTGACTCGCTGCCTTTCGGCTCACGAGCTAGGCGGCGAGCGCGGTGCCACTTTGGTGTGGCCAGGTTTCCCGTGGACGCTGGCTAGACCAGGTACGTCCGGCGGATGAAAGCCTTTGAAACCCATTTGTGACTCGCTGCCTTTCGGCTCACGAGCTGGGCGGCGAGTGCGGTGCCACTTTTATGTGGCCAGGATTCCCGTGGACGCTGGCTAGACCAGGTACGTCCGGCAAACGCAATCCTTTGAAACCCATTTGTGACTCGCTGCCTTTCGGCTCACGAGCTGGGCGACGAGCGCGGTGCCACTTTGATGTGGCCAGGTTTCCCGTGGACGCTGGCTAGACCAGGTACGTCCGGCGAACGCAAGCCTTTGAAACCCATTTGTGACTCGCTGCCTTTCGGCTCACGAGCTGGGCGGCGAGCGCGGTGCCACATTTGTGTGACCGTTCCACCTCACGAGCGCTTCGGTCGGGCCGTGCGGCGAGCGCTTCGGCTATCGGCCCCATCATCGCTTAGAGTCGTTATCTCCTCGTTGAGGGGCCGTGTCCGGCCGCCTCTTGAAACCGAGGGGGCGAGTCCCCGGGAATGTGACCGTGCCTGTCGTCGCGACGGATGCGACGGGCCGGCCAAGGCACCATTGTGCCTCTCGGGTCGCGCATGGGCGAGGCTAGGAGTCGCTTAGTTGGTCCTTGACTCCCCCACGTAGTCGGGGTCGGAGTCGTCACGGGCGGATCGATCCTCGACGTCGTAGACGAGGAGATCGGCAATGAGCGAGCCGTAGACGCCGGGGCGGTCTAGAAGCTCTGCGAGCCGCCGAGCCGTGTCCTCTCGGAGCGCGGCCTCGGGGTCATTCACCGGGTCTTGGGGCTGGCTCTAGTTATCACGAGGTTGCCCTTCAAGACGTTGAGCGAGGCTTCGGAGACCGTACCTTGAGCTCATTGCTCGAGTGCCGGCGGAGGTCGTGGGAATATGACTCATCTCTCGAGAGTCGTAGACGTATTGTGGGTGAGGAACGAAAGGGAGAGCGTGCAAAGGCTGGTGGTCCCATCCTTCTAGCGCCAAAATGTGGTCGCTGTTTTTTGGACAACCATTTAGGAGCCCAAAGTGCTTAGACCCAAGGCCAGACCAAGTGGTCTCACTTCGACTCGAGCGTGTCGGACTTGGTATCCCATGTCGTCCCTTAGCTGTGAATGTCCCTTGAGTTCGTCAGAGTACCTGAAAAGGAGTAAAGAACAGGTGAACTAGGAAGGGAAAACAGAGGGGGTGCCTCTGTTTACCTCTCCTACGCTCAACATTAGTAGGATTGAGGTGGAGTATAGAAGTTTTAGAGGTGGTGAGAGGCCAAAGATGAGCGAAACGAGTGAAGTACGAGTTCGACAGTGTTTTGGGACTCAAAATTGGATTACCTTTGGAAGAGGGCGGGCCTCTTGTATTTATAGGTGACCAAGGGGTCATTGGAGCACCCCTTGGCCGAGTGAAGCATTAGGCTCGGCCATTGGCATTTGGCTAGGCCAATGGCCGAGTGAAGCATTAGACTCGGCCCTTGGCATTTGTCTCAGCCAATGGCCGAGTGAAGAGGCTCGGCCATTGGCATTTGGCTCGGCCAATGGCCGAGTGAAGCATTAGACTCGGCCCTTGGCATTTGTCTCGGCCAATGGCCGAGTGAAGCATTAGACTCGCCCATTGGCATTTGGCTCGGCCAATGGCCGAGGCAAATCGGGATGATGGCCGAGGATAGCCGAGCTCGGCCTTTGGTCGAGGCTATCGGGCCGATGGCCGAGGATAGCCAAGCTCGGCCTTTGGCCGAGGCTATCGGGCCGATGGCCGAGGATAGCCAAGCTCGACCTTTGGCCGAGGCTATCGGACTGAAGGCCGAGGATAGCCAAGCTCGGCCTTTGGCCGAGGTTATTGGGCCGAGGGCCGAGGATAGCCAGGCTCGGCCTTTGGCCGAGGCTATTGGGCCGAGGTCGAGCTCATGAGGCCGAGTGGAGATTTATCTCATGAGGCCGAGTGGAGGTCGAGCTCATGAGGCCGAGGTCGAGCTCACGAGGCCGAGTGGAGGTCGAGCTCATGAGGCCGAGGTCGAGCTCATGAGGCCGAGTGGAGGTCGAGCTCATGAGGCCGAGTGGTGGTTGAGCTCATGAGGCCGAGGTCGAGCTCATGAGGCCGAGGTCGAGCTCATGAGGCCGAGTGGAGGTTGATCTCATGAGGCCGAGTGGAGGTCGAGCTCATGAGGCCGAGTGGAGGCCGGGCCCTAGTGGACCGATCTTTGGCCTCTCGGCCATGGGACCCCGCGGGCGCCCGCGGGCGCTGTCGACCCGGAACGGGCCGACAACATTAGCCCCCCGAGTTTGCGATCGAGCGTAGGTTGAGTGGAAACTCAATCCTTACGCCGGCGAGCGGACGCGGGATGAACGCTCTCGGGTTTGCGAGCGTGCCGCAAAAGTGCTTTTAATGCATCGCGAGGGAAAGCCTCTGTGTGTCGCGAGGGACGGCCTTTGTGCGTTACGAAGGACGGCTTTATTGCGTCGCAAGGGATGGCTTTATGCGTGTCTTATGTTCTCGACATACTATCGTAGTCGATTCGCACGGTTTTGTCGGTGCACGTCTTATTTTCTCGACTTACCAGTGAAAGCGTAATCGATTGGCGCGACTCGGGGCTCGGGGGGCCTCGGTGTCACGTTCGTGTGACCGGGTTTCCCGCGGACGCTGGCTAGACCAGATACGTCCGGCGGATGCAAGCCTTTGAAACCCATTTGTGACTCACTGCCTATCGGGTCACGAGCTGGGCGGCGTGCGTGGTGCTACATTTGTGTGGCCGGGTTTCTCGTGGACGCTGGCTAGACCAGATACGTCCGGCGGACGCAAGCCTTTGAAACCCATTTGTGACTCGCTGCCTATCGGCTCACGAGCTGGGCGGCGAGCGCGGTGCCACATTTGTGTTGCCGGGTTTCCCGTGGACGCTGGCTAGACCAGACACGTCCGGCACAGGCAAGCCTTTGAAACTCATTTGTCACTCGCTGCCTTTCGGCTCACGAGCTAGGCGGCGAGCGCGGTGCCACATTTGTGTGGCCGGGTTTCCTGTGGACGCTGGCTAGACCAGATACGTCCGGCGGACGCAAGCCTTTGAAACCCATTTGTGACTCGCTGCCTTTCGACTCACGAGCTGGGCGGCGAGCGCGGTGCCACCTTGGTGTGGCCAGGTGTCCCGTGGACGCTGGCTAGACCAGGTACTTCCGGCGGACGCAAGCCTTTGAAACCCATTTGTGACTCTCTGCCTTTCAGCTCACGAGCTCGGCAGCGAGCGCGGTGCCACTTTGGTGTGGCCAGGTTTCCTGTGGACGCTGGCTAGACCAGGGTCGTCCGGCGGACGCAAGCCTTTGAAACCCATTTGTGACTCGCTGCCTTTCGGCTCACGAGTTGGGCGGCGAGCGCGGTGCCACATTTGTGTGGCCATTCCACCTCACGAGCGTGGCACGCTTGGGTGCGCGTGTCGTGTGATAGGCGGGGTTAGGTGTAGACTTGATCTCTCGGCGAGTGCGGCACCTTAGTGCACTGGTCGCGTTTTCGGGTTGAGTCTCTTGGGTTGAGTCTTGTGCCCTTGTGAATACGATGCCATGGCGCGCGCGTCACGCTTGGGGACTCAATTGGCCCATTCTCTCTCTCACGAGAGCGTCGTGGTGGGAATTTTGGTTTACCGTTTAGGGGCGATTTTCGTTGCTTGTGTGAGAGCATTTAGATTTATCATTTAATCTTGTGAGTCTATCGTTGACTGGTGACTTAAGAAGCTGCGTATCTTCGACACAAGGATTCGTAAGTCGAGTCGTGGGTTTGTGACATGACTCGAGGAGAAATGTAGAGTCGGCACGAGGGGTAGCTTGTCAACTCGTGGACTCGGTACTCGACTCGAGGAGTGAACTCAACTCGAGGAGAAATGTAGAGTATGCACGAGGAGTAGTTTGTCGACATGTGGACTCGTCACTCGACTCGAGGAATGAACTCAACTCGAGGAGTGAACTCAACTCGAGGAGTTACGTGTAAAGTCGGCATGAGGACTTGTCGATCGATTCGTGGACTCGAAACTCAACTCGAGGAGTGAACTCAACTCGAGGAGTTACGTGTAAAGTCGGCACGAGGACCTGTCGATCGACTCGTGGACTCGAACTCAACTCGAGGAGTAATGTGTAGTGTTGATTATTTCTCTTTGGGACCTCCGGCCTGACCATCGGCCCCTTGAGACTTCGTTATACTTTTGTTTTTGTTTTTGAGGGTTTCATCGAGTATCGTTCCCCATTAGTTAGCCCCCCGAGTTTCTTGTGTTTGTGAGACGGAGACCCAGAAACTCTCGAGTGGGAGATATACAATAGGATGTCACAACTTGTAGAACAACTTTTATTGGAATGAAAATGTTGTTACAGCTTGTCTTGGCACATGGCCTCTTTAGGAAAAGGGAAATTACATGGCCTCAATGACGAAAGTTGTGTCGGTCGTGGCCGTGAATGTTGGGCGCGTGTTAAACAATGTTCATCATCTCATTGTCTTTGTGCTAGAGGATTCTCCGTTTTGACAAGTCGGTTGCTCGGTCGGGGTCACCTCGCTAGTGAATGTGATGAACTCTTTGAGATGCCCACCTCGGATCAGGGAATCAATTCGCTTCCTAAGCTGGTAGCATTCTATTGTCACGTGTCCGTGATCCCGGTGATATTCGCATCGCTTGCTTCTGTCCCTCGTCGCAGGGTCCGTCTTCAACGGGGGCGGAGATCCTAGCTTCTCCCTCTGTAAGCTCAAGATCCGGCCGGGCGTCGTGTTGAGTGGGATGAAGGATTGCTTCGGGGCTGGAGAAGGATGGTCATTAGGGACTCGACCGTTTCTTCGCCTCTACCTTCGCGAGCCGAGACCGGTGGCCGGTTCCATGAGTGTGGCGGCGCGCTTCTTGTTGGATGCACGGTCAGCAACGTTCGGTGGTTGATGTCCCAAGAAGACTTCTCTCTCGATCCCGCGTTGGGCGTTGAGTTTTTCTCTCAAGTCGCTCCCGTGAGATTCCCTTCGGGAATTGAGGCGATCTCTCAAGTCTCCGGTGGCCGTCCCTATCACTTTAGGCGAGGATACGTCATTCGAGTGACGTCCTCGACAGACGCCATGGCCATTGACGTCGTCATCTCCTCGGGGGTTTTGGACGCGAACGGTGAGCTTCGAGCGTCCCTTTCGGGACCTAGAGGTCGAGCGTCCCCGAGTATTACTCGACACTTGACGCCTTGACGTGGTTGCCCGAGGGTGTCCCCTCGAGGGCGCGTGCGCGTGCTCATGAGAAAGTTGACGTCTCGACGCGGTCGCCCGAGGGTGTCCCCTTGGAAGCGTGCGTGCGCGTCCCCTTTCGTGAATAATCGGGATCTTTCTCGACATGGTTGACGTCGTCGACGTTGTCGGAGTCGAGGAGGTCGGCGACAAGCGCGCCGGTGACGCCGGGGCGGTCTAGGAGCTCGGCGAGCCCTCGAGCCGCGTCCTCTCGGACTGCGGCCTCGGGGTCATTCGCCGGGTCTCGGGGCTGGCTCTCGTTATCATGAGGTTTCCCTCCTAGACGATGCGTAGGGCTTCGGAGGCCGTACCTCGAGCTAGTCGCCCTGGCGCCCACGGAGGTGGCGGGGGCATGACTCATCTCTCGAGAGTCGCAGAAGTAGCAAGAAAGAGGAATGGAAGGGAGAGCGTTGCTCGGGAGACCCCCTCCTTCTAGCGCCAAAATGTTGTCACAGTTTTTCGGACAACGATTTAGGAGTCAAAGGCGGTTAGACCCAAGGCCGGACCAAGTGGTCTCGTCTTGACTCGAGCGTGTCGGACTTGGAATCCCAAGCCGTCCCTTAGTTGTCGGTAGTATCTATCTCGTCCAAGAACTTGAAAAGCAAGCTGAGAGGTGTGAACTACAAAGGGGAAACAGAAGGGTTGCCTCTGTTTACCTCTTCGACGCTCAACATGAGTATGATTGAGGTGGATATAGAGGGTTTAAGTGTTTAGAGGCAGAGACTTGAGAGAAACGAGCGAGGTACGAGTTCGACAGCGTTTCAGTACTCAAATTCGTATTACCTTCGGAAGAGGGCGGGCCTCTTGTATTTATAGGCGACCAAGGGGTCATTGGGGCACCCCTTGGCCGAGTGAAGCATTAGGCTCGGCCATTGGCATTTGGCTCGGCCAATGGCCGAGTGAAGCATTAGACTCGGCCGTTGGCATTTGGCTCGGCCAATGGCCGAGTGAAGAATTAGAATCGGCCGTTGGCATTTGGCTCGGCCAATGGCCGAGTGAAGCATTAGACTCGGCCAATGGCCGAGGCAAATCGGGCTGATGGCCGAGGATAGCCGAGCTCGGCCTTTGGCCGAGGCTATCGGGCCGAGGGTCGAGGATAGCCAGGCTCGGCCTTTGGCCGAGGCTATTGGGCCGAGGTCGAGCTCATGAGGCCGAGGTCGAGCTCATGAGGCCGAGTGGAGGTCGAGCTCATGAGGCCGAGGTCAAGCTCATGAGGCCGAGTGGAGGTCGAGCTCATGAGGCCGAGGTCGAGCTCATGAGGCCGAGTGGAGGTCGAGCTCATGAGGCCGAGTGAAGGTTGAGCTCATGAGGTCGAGCTCATGAGGCCGAGTGGAGGCCAAGCCCTGGTGGACCGGTCTTTGGCCTCTCGGCCATGGGACCCCGCAGGCGCCCGCGGGCGCTGTCGACCCGGAACGGGCCGACAACACATACCAACACATCTCTACTTCTCTTCTCTTGAGAACTCTCTCTCGTGCTCTTGTGACATTCCAAGAGCGCGCACTCCTCCTCCCTCGGCTTAGAAACACAAGGACCCCCCTCCACGAGAGGGACCGCGCTCCTTTTAAGCGACCCGAGCTTCAACAGTCCACACTGCTCTCCAGCTTCTTGGCCATTGAGCTAGAACTCCGAGTTACGAGGCAAGCGACCCCTCTAAAGTCTTCACTAGAAGCTACGAGCCGGGTCCTACTCTAAGGCCTTGGATTCTCAAGCCTCCGAGCCCAAGATAGCCCTCAATACACAAATTGAACTACATTCTGACCTGATCCCGACTAAAGGGTACGTAGGCAGCCAACCTTTGGCACGGTCACACCCCCCAAAACACACCTCAGGGTCTGGAGGGTGCAGCTCGGTCTACGAGCTCCCATTTTTGGCCCGGGCGCGGTCACTTGGTCCGGCCTTGGATCGAACCGCCCGAGGTATCTAATTGTTGTTCTTTTTCGTGCGACAACATAACGTAGTTTTTGTTTTCGAGTTTGTTCGAGGAAAGGATGAACGAGAGAAGGTTGAGAGACATATTGCCTATATAAGTTGAAATAAGTTTATGATTAGTCTTTGGTTTAGGATTTAAGTTTGTTTAAGACTTGATAAAATCCAAAGGTGTTATAAACGAAACGATAATTTACTCCCTCAAGAGAAGGCCGCAAAAAATCTCCATTTATAAGTAAATGACACATCATTAATGCTTAGCCAAGATGTCAATACATAAATTTTAACTAGCCACCTTTTAAATTGGTTTGATCACTCACATCCTTTCGCAGAGCCTCAAGGGAGGATTACTAGGGATTGAGCCAAAGTGTGTAACTAACCACTTAGTCCAAAAGATTGGCTTTGAAAAACAATCCCCCAAGGGGAGGCCTTGTCATCATCATCTCACTCTCGAACGTAGCTCATCGAGCAATGATCGAAGCAAAAACGCCTTGGAGTACTCCCATTTAAGAGAGGGTCGCAAGAGCGGCTCTTAGTCCCACGTTAATTGCTTCTTTCATTAGTGTTGGGGATCGTGGGTTACAAACAACAAATATAACCCTCCCACTTAGTTTTTGGAGTTGGTATATCGACTCTTATAAGTTCGGAAACGGTTTTCCTAGTTATAGAGCGATAGAGCGGACAACTAGAAGAGAATCCTAGATATTCATGTTCAGAGCAGTGTTAGTGCATAAAGGCACAAGGGACATACTCGGATCTTTTCCTATTTTCTATTTCGGGAAAGTGCATGAGGGAAGTGTGATCTTCAACTCACTCGAACACTTCAAAGTTTGAGATTACACATCTTTTTATTTTTCGGCTTGTCTACAAAGAGACCTCCCACTCAAAATTTCAAGAGCATATAGATTTTGAACATATGTGATATAGATATAGTTTTGAAAACATTTTGAAAACTTATTTGATTTGGATGACAAAATATTTTCAAGTTTGAAAACGAAAACGGTTTTTCAAAATTCAAACTAGTTTTGTAAAAATTCAATTTCAATTAAACATTCAAAAATCAAAACATTTTCATCTTTCAAATCATATTTATAATCTTATGAAAAACATTTTTTCTCAAGAAATTTTTCTCATTAGAGTTCTATAACTCATGGTATTGGGCTGAAAATCCGGAATTCTAAAAAACTGGACTTTCGGAACAGCCGCGCACCTCGGAGTAAAATCGCCATAACTGGCGGCTTCGATGTCCTTTTGACCTGAAACTGGTGGAATTGGACAGAGGACATACAGAGCTTTAACTTGATTCAAGAATAATTAAATTTCGATTTCTGAGCAGAGAGTTATGCGACTTTTACTGCGGGTTTTACTATAGCTCGAAGAAAAAGAAATAATTAAAGCTTGGTCATTTTTAAGTGCGAAAAAGAATCGAGTGTAACGGAACGTTTTAGGAGGTTGTTAAAGATTTTATTTGTATTTTATTAGCAAGGTAATAAAATGGTATAAAAGAAATAACAACATGCATAAAACGATTCAAGTAAATAAAAGAAACTAGCAAGACAATATAACTAGTCACAAAATTACTCGAAATTTTTTCAAACCATTAAAACACGTTTTTCAATATAAAAATTAAAAACTTTTAGAACTGATTCTAATGTGTTTTAATAACATCCCAAACTCATAGAAAATCAACATAATTTTTAATTTAAAGGCATGAGCAACAAATTAAAAAAAAATCTAAGAAAACAATTCTAACTTGTCACAAAATTAGTAAACTTTCGAAAATGATTTTCAAGCTCATAATTTTAAATACATGTACATGCATATCTTTGACCATAGCTCTGATACCATTTGTTGGAATTGATCTAGGGTTTAAGAAAAAGTTTAACGCTTCGGTAAGCGGCGGAATTTTAAAAATTTTCTTTTTCAAGTAAAAAAGTTTTTACTAACCTAGACAAAGAGCAAGTACATATAAATAAAACTATTATGAGTATAGAAGTTTACTAACTTTTTAGATGCTTGAACGTTGAGAAACTTTTGGAAAAAGGTTGCAACGTTCGTCTCCCCTCGCAGCACGTCTCTCTTCCTTCCTCGGCAACTCGAGCAACCATGAAAGTTTCTATCACTAAATCACTCGAGAGAAAATGAATTAGTGTGTGGGCACTTTTAAACACTACGACTTAAGAAAGAGTCTTGAAGTCGCAGAGCTAAACACTAGGTCAAATGAGGACCTAGGTGCCAAAACAATAAAATGAAATTGACTAGAGAGAGAGAGAGAGAGGAGTCGGCCACAAGGTCTAGACAGAGAGGCTCTCAATCTCTAACTTATGTGGAATGAGAAAAATGAGAAGAATAAGGGCTCTATTTATAGGAGAGGTTTTACCTTCAATAAGGTAGTTTCCTCTTCTATAGAATATCACATATTCATGAGCAAAAATCCCTTATTTCCCATTCTCTACTTGGACGTGTGGCAGCCTTCTAGAAACAAGATTGTTTCCTATTTTGCTTGCATTGACATTCATTTCATGCCATGTCCAAAAAGACAAAATTACCCTTTCGACAATTTTCGTTCTTGTTTTGACTTAGCTTCCAGTTTAACTATTCCTACTCGATGTGATTCGTGACAGTGACCTCATGGATCCAAATGAACAAAGCTTGAGCCAAACACTTGGACTCAAAAGTTCACAAAACCTTTTCCAAGTTTAGCTTAATGTCAACTGACTCCACTAAAGAATTGACACTGAAAATCTCTCGGTTCAAATGAATTTATTTTCTACTCAAGAATTCAACCTAATTGTAATGAGTGGATCCACAGAATATTATCAGTGTTTACCCTTCATGAATATCATCAGCTAGTCGGGATTTACAAAATTACCATTTTACCCTTCTAGCTGTTATTTCCTCAACTTCTTTGTCGCTTGTGAATAAGTTAGAAACAATGTATTGACGAGGAGCTAATAAGTCACATTTTTTCATCCAAAAGAGTCAAGACTCAATTAGGATACTGGCCAGTTCATTTATTCACACTCTGAGGTGATATACATTGCATTTCAGCAATCTTGTACATGAATTCCATATCTATGAGAACTTCACAAAGTTACTCATGACATTCTCACAACTTAGTACTTCACCAATAGGCCTTGTTCGGAATCACATAGTGAGTCTGAACTCTGACTTTCTCAAATGAGAATACGTAAGGTGTGAAATGGCATGTCTCATTTTAGGATTAAGGTAAGCACGATGCAATTCATACGTAGTGACTTCGAGACATAAAAGGTTAAATGGTTTGTTCTTATCGTGTCTCTAGAAGTGCACTGGTCAATTCAGTACCTTCGGAAGATACCTAGAAGAACTATAGAGTCTCCAACTCTCAATGTCTCATGACCAGACATCATAGATTCTTCTACCAATCATACTGAGGTCAATAGTCCTTTGACCCTTAGATTGCGAATATATCGTTTTAAGCAAACTACGAAGAGTTTGTTCATTCAAATCTACATTTGTCACTTCGTAAGTTGTTAAGTTTGTTTATGGACAGATTAAGGTTTTATCATAAAGCTTCAGACAAGGAAGATTGAATGAACGTTTAAACTTTTATTAATAAATAAGCAGTTACAAGCAAGAGTCTTCGTAAGACTATATGACATCAAATGTAGATAAATACAAACTACAACTCTTCTTGTGGGAACCATTGACTACAAGCTCATCGTCAATACATTGTTTCTAACTTATTCACAAGTGACAAAGTAGTTGAGGAAATAACAGCTAGAAGGGTAAAATGGTAATTTTGTAAATCCCGACTAGCTGATGATATTCATGAAGGGTAAACATAGATAATATTCAGTGGATCCGCTCATCATAATTTGGTTGAATTCTTGAGTAGAAAATAAATTCATTTAAACCGAGAGATTTTCAGTTTCAACTCTTTAGTGGAGTCAGTTGACATTAAGCTAAACTTGGAAAAGGTTTGTGAACTTTTGAGTCCACGTGTTTAGCTCAAGCTTTGTTCATTTGGATCCATGAGGTCACTGTCACAAATCACATCGAGTAGGAATAGTTAAACTAGAAGCTAAGTCAAAACAAGAACGAGACAAGTTTTACGAAAATTGTCAAAAGGGTATTTTTGTCTTTTGAGACATAGGATGAAATGAATGTCAATAAATTTTTTGACATGGTCATTTAATGACATGAATCACTCGGCCAAAATTAGTTTTATTGTGCCTTGTGGATTAATTTCATTTCATAAGAATTTTATTGAAAATTCTTAATGGACCTTTTTCATGTTGTCATGAACAAATGGAAAAGCTTCTTGATGGTGTTGGGCACCCACTACCCAAAAGAAAGAGAGATTATTTTGTGCATGAATGTATCAAGATACTTGCCAAAAGAAAAAGAGGAAACAAATTTCCTCTGCAAGGCATAGGGAATTTCGGCCAAGGCAAAGAAGAGGAAACAAATTAGGAAACAAATCCCTTAAGGGAATGAGACATGGGCGCATATAGGAGAAAATGGGCAATAAGGGATTGCTCATGAATGCTTGGAAAAAAGAGGAAACTTCTCTTTCTAAGGCCAACCCTTCTCCTATAAATAGGGCTCTCATTCTCATTGTTTTATCATTCCACATAAGTTAGAGATTGAGAGACTCTCTCTCTCTAGACCTTGTGGACGATTTCTCCTCTCTCTCTCTCTCTAGTTATTTTTCGTTTTGTTTTGGCACCTAGGTCCTCATTTGACTTAGTGGTTTTAGCTCTTCGACTTTGAGACTTGTTCTCAAGTCGTCGTGTTTAAAAGTGCCCACTCACTAATTCCTTTTCTCTCGAGTGATTCTTGTGATAGAAACCATTGTGGTTGCTCGTGTTGCCGAGGAAAGAAGAGAGACGTGCTGCGAGGGAGACGAACGTTATCAACCTTCCGAAGGCTCATCAACGTTCAAGCTTCTAAAAAGGTTAGTAATTTTTTTTGCTCATAATAGTTTTTATTTACATGTGCTTGCTCTTTGTCTAGGTTAGTAAAAAACGTTTTACTAGTTAAAAGAAAATTTTTAAAATTTCGCTGCTTACCGAAGCGTTAAACTTTTTCTTAAACCCTAGATCAATTCCAACAGGCGCCACCCCAAAGGCGTCTTCAGACACCCACACCCAAGGATATCGATGCTTGGAGGACAGCTTGGTGAGTATGGGGAAGCATTTACGGTGCTGAACATTGTAAAAACCCGGCTTCCCGGGGACATCGTAGACAGACACGAGGTTCCTGACATCGTCAGCCATCAGGGCCCTGTTCCTCCCTCGGTAGAACATCATGTGACACGAGGCCACCACGCGGTAGAAGGATGGAGACATCTGGGTTGAAAGGGTAGCCGCAGCCCCCCGCGAAGACTCGCCTCGTGAACGGCGGCATACCCCTTCTGCGGGCGAGTCGGAAGATCGTCAGGTAGCGGTCACAAGAGCGATACGGATAACAGGATGTGAAATTGCTTCCTCAAGCCTCTGAAGCTTGCGAGTGAAAGGGAGCTCGAGTAGTCGACTCCGAAGCAGTCAAAGCCACCTCGAATCGCCGATTGGCCGATGGGGAATGATGAGGCGCGCTCCTCCTCTCAAGCGGTCAAGGTACGCATCTCGGCCGTAGGCAAACGAAATAGAAGGGACTCACCTGAGCCTTCCGAGTTCGCTGAGCCTTCGGGACCGGTCAATCGTGTTTCCTCGTCCGCGCCCGGGCCGGCCGGTTAGGTCCCCTCGCCCGCGCTAGGGCGGGCCGGATGGTTTTCCACGCCGGCACCCGGGCCGGCCGGACGTGCTTTCTCGCCCACGCCCGGGCCAGCCAAAACCTCCTCCTTGATCGCGCTTGGCCCTGTCGGACGAGCCCCTTCACGTGCATTCTCCCCGACGGGCCCATCCGGGCCCCCATGTTGAGCTCCCAAGGCCATTGGGCCGGCCTCACCAGCGCCGGGCCTAGCGAGGCCTGACTCCCGGGCATCAGGGCCGGCTGGGGCACTCCCTCGCGCGCCCAGGCCGTCTGGGCCTCCTTGGCTCTACCCCGGCCCAATGGCGCGTCTCCGCGGCCTGTGGACGCATCCCTCCGGCCCGGCAGTATGTTGTCAATGGTGCCCACAAGAAGAGTTGTAGTCTTTACTTTGTACATTTGATGTAATAAAGTCTCATGAAGACACTTGCTTGTAATTGCTTATTCATTAATAAAAAGTTGAAACGTTCATTCCTTCTTCCTTGTCTGTTTGAAGCTTTATGATAAAACATTAGTCTTTAGTCCATAAACAAACCTAACAACTTACGAAGAGACAAATGTAGATTTGCATGAACAAACTCTTCGTAGTTTGCTTAAAACGATACATTCGCAATCTAAGGGTCAAAGGACTATTGACCTCAGTATGATTGTTAGAAGAATCTATGATGTCTGGTTATGAGGCATTGAGAGTTGGAGACTCTACAGTTCTTCTAGGTATCTTCCGAAGGTACTGAATTGACCAGTGCACTTCTAGAGACAAGATAAGAACAAACCATTTAACCTCTTATGTCTCGAAGTCACTACGTATGAATTGCATCGTGCTTATCTTAATCCTGAAATGAAACATGCCATTTCACACCTTACGTATTCTCATTTGAGAAAGTCAGAGTCCGGAATCACTATGTGATTCCGAACAAGGCCTATTGGTGAAATACTAAGTTGTGAGAATGTCATGTGATGAGGACATCACCACGAACATGCATTCGCATTCAATCAAGGATACACCGGAGGGCCCAATGACGCGAGCCAGAACCAAGAGATTCAAAGAGCAAGTGACCAGCCTACTTCACAAGTGTGGAGCCCAAAATATTGCCATAGAAGAGCCCAGAATCGTCAACATGATCTCAGCCCAAACTCAAGGCAATAATCCGAAATAGAGTCAAGCCCAAAGGGATAAACGAATTTTATGTGTGTGTGAGACTGTTGGTTTTCTTGTAACCGTTTGTGAGTTTATGGTCTGAGAGTTATTTCCTTTTTGTGTTAAATTCGAGATTTATGGCGTCTCTTTGGTTTTTGTAACCATAATCTCGAATTGAGTATTTGTAGTAATTGTGTGGAAGTAGAAGGCAGACCATCTTTTATGTGTGTGTGAGACTGTTGGTTTTCTTGTAACCGTTTGTGAGTTTATGGTCTGAGAGTTATTTCCTTTTTGTGTTAAATTCGAGATTTATGGCGTCTCTTTGGTTTTTGTAACCATAATCTCGAATTGAGTATTTGTAGTAATTGTGTGGAAGTAGAAGGCAGACCATCTTTGATTATCAAACAATTGTGTGAGGATTAGTTCTCTGAAATTTTAAGCCCTAAACGAAGAACTTATCAAGGCAATCCCTTGTGGCGTTCTTGATTATCCAATCTTATCAATAGTTCGCACCATAAACTATTGTGGCGATTTTCATTCCATACAACCTCTACGACCCTTATCTGAATTCAACACAAACCATAAATCCACAAACAACATCCGAAATTGCATATTCAAGGCCAAGCTGATCAGGTATTTCGACTCTCGAGACGACTCCACGTTCATTCCGCTTTGATCCGAGGCTCCTTTCATTCTCTCGAAGGGATTCTCTATCATCATGAGTAACTTTGTGAAGTTCTCATAGATATGGAATTCATGTACAAGATTGCTGAAATGCAATGTATATCATCTCATGCTTTGTTCCTTGGAATGTGAATAAATGAACTGGCACGTGTCCAAATTGAGTCTTGACTCTTTTGGATGAAACAATGTGACTTGTTAGCTCCTCGTCAATACATCGTTTCTAACTTATTCACAAGCGACAAATGAGTTGAGGAAATAACAGCTAGAAGGGTGAAATGGTAATTTTGTAAATTCCGACTAGCTGATGATATTCATGAACGGTAAACACTGATAATATTCTGTGGATCCGCTCATTACAATTAGGTTGAATTCTTGAGTAGTAAATAAATTCATTTGAACCGAGAGATTTTCAGTGTCAACTCTTTAGTGGAGTCAGTTGACATTAAGCTAAACTTGGAAAAGGTTTGTGAACTTTTAAGTCCAAGTGTTTAACTCAAGCTTTGTTCATTTGGATCCATGAGGTCACTGTCACAAATCACATCGAGTAGGAATAGTTAAACTAGAAGCTAAGCCAAAACAAGAACGAGACAAGTTTTGTGAAAATTGTCAAAAGGGTAGTTTTGTCTTTTGAGACATATGACATCACTCGGTCAATAATTTTTTTTTTGACATGGTCATTTAATAGGCATTTTTCATGTTGTCATGAATAAATGGAAAAGCTTCTAGAAGGCCTTTCTAGAACATGTTGGGCGCCTACTACCCAAGAGAAAGAGAGAATATTTTGTGCATGAATGTATCAAGATACTTGCCAAAAGAAAAAGTAGAAACAACTTTCCTCTAGAAGGAGAATGCATTTTCAGCCAACTAAGAGAGAATAAATGAGGAAACAAATCCAAGGACTTGCATGACATGTCATGAACGTCCAACATGGGTAGAAAAGAGGAAATAAGATTTGCTCATGAATATATGATATTCTATAGAGAAGAGGAAACTACATTTATGAAGGAAATCTCTCCCCTATAAATAGAGACCTCATTCCTCTCATTCTAGTCATTCCACATAAGTTAGAGATTGAGAGACTCTCCCTCTAGACCTTGTGGCCAAACTCCTCTCTCTCCCTCTCTAGTTATTTTTCGTTTTTGTTTTGGCACCTAGGTCCTCATTTGACCTAGTGGTTTTAGCTCTTCGACTCTTAGACTTCTTCTAGAGTCGTCGTGTTTAAAAGTGCCCAAACACTAATTCCTTTTTCTCTCGAGTGATTTAGTGATAGAAACTTTCATGGTTGCTCGAGTTGCCGAGGAAGGAAGAGAGACGTGCTGCGAGGGAGCCGAACGTTGCAACTTTCTAAAAGCTTCTCAACGTTCAAGCTTCTAAAAAGGTTAGTAATCTTTAATACTCATAATTGTTTTTATTTACATGTGCTTGCTCAATGTCTAGGTTAGTAAAAAAGTTTTACTTGAAAAAGAAAATTTTTAAAATTCCGCCGCTTACCAAAAAGCGTTAAACTTTTTCTTAAACCCTTGATCAATTCCAACAAATGGTATCAGAGCAATGGTCAAAGATATGCATGTACATGTATTTAAAATTATGAGCTTGAAAAACGTTTTTGAAAGTTTACTAATTTTGTGACAAGTTAGAATTGTTATCTTAGTTTTTTTTTTTATTGCTCTTGCCTTTAAATTAAAAATCATGTTGATTTTCTATGAGTTTGGGATGTTATTAAAACACATTAGAATCAGTTCTAAAAGTTTTTAATTTTTTATATTTAAAAACGTGTTTTTATGTTTAAGAAAATTTCGAGTAAATTTTGTGACTAGTTTTCTTGTCTTACTAGTTTCTTTTATTTACTTGAATCGTTTTGTGCTTGTTGTTATTTCTTTTATATCACGTTGTTACCATGTTAATTAAACACAAATAAAAGCTTTAACAACTTCCTAAAATGTTCCGTTATACTCGATTCTTTTTACGCACTAAAAGATCGAACTTTAATTATTTATGTTTTCTTCGAGCTGGAGTAAAACCCGCAGTAAACGTGGCATAACTCTCTGCTCAGAAATCTAAATTTAATGATTCTTAAATAAAGGACATCCGAGCCGTCAGTTATGGGTCAAAAGGACATCGGAGCCGTCAGTTATGGCGATTTTACTCCGAGGTGCGCGGCTGTTCCGAAAGTCCAGTTTTTTAGAAATCCGGATTTTCAGCCCCACTACCATGAGTTATAGAACTCTAATGAGAAAACTTTCTTGAGAAAAAATGTTTTTTAAGATTGTAAACATAATGTGAAAGATTGAAATGTTTTGATTTTTGAAAGTTTAATTTAAATTGATTTTTACAAAACTAGTTTGATTTTTGAAAAACCGTTTTCATTTTCAAACATGAAAATATTTTGTCATCCAAATCAAATAAGTTTTCAAAATGTTTTCAAAACTATATCTATATCACATATGTTCAAAATCTATATGCTCATGAAAATTTGAGTGGGAGGTCTCCTTGTAGACAAGCCGAAAAATAAATACATGTGTAATCTCAAACTTTCAAGTGTTCGAGTGAGTTGAAGTTCACACTTCCCTCATGCAATTTCCCGAAATAGAAAATAGGAAAAGATCCGAGTATGTCCCTTGTGCCTTTATGCACTAACACTGCTCTGAACATGAAGATCTAGGATTCTTTTGTAGTTGTCCGCTCTATCGCTCTATAACTAGGAAAACCGTTTCCGAAGTTATAAGAGTCGATGTACCAACTCCAAAAACTAAGTGGGAGGGTTATACTTGTTGTTTGTAACCCACGATCCCCAACACTAACGAAAAGTGCAATTGTCGCTAGACTAAGAGTCACCCTCGTGGCCCTCTCTTAAATGAGAGTACTCAATGAGCTAAGTCCGAAAGTGAGACAATGAGACAAGACCTCCCCTCGGTGGATTGTTTTTCAAAATCGATCTTTTGGACTAAGTGGTTGGTTACACACTTAGACTCAATCCCTAGTAATCCTCCCTCGAGGCTCTGCGAAAGGAGGTGAGTGATCAAACCAATTTAAAAGGTGGCTGGTCAAAATTGGTGTATTGACATCTTGGCTAAGCATTAATGATGTGTCATTTACTTATAAATGGATATTTTTTTTGCGGCCTTCTCTTGAGGGAGTAAATTATCGTTTGGTTTATAACACCTTTGGATTTTATGAAGTCTTAAAGAAACTTAAATCCTAAACCAAAGACTAATCATAAATTTTTTTCAACTTTTATAGGCAAAATATCTCTTAAACCTCTCTCGATCATCCTTTCCTCAAACAAACTCGAAACCAAAAACTACGTTAATTGGAAACATAACCTCGACATAATACCTACCTTTAACAAGCACAAATGGGTACTCATCACCCCGTGTCCTCCTCTGACGAATGATGATTCGACTCAAGAGGACAAAGACGGCTTGGCGGCTTGACTCTGCTCCGATGACATTGTGAGGTGCTATATCTTAGCATCAATGAACAACGTGTTACAACAACAACATCGTGACATCGAGACTCCCGCCGACATGCTCAAAAATCTCCATGAGATGTTTGGAGGGCAAAGGCGTCAAGAAAGGCAACAAGCAGTCCGACAGTTTATGAACTGTCATATGAAAGCTAGGACTCCTATTTGAGACTTTATGATACTGATAATTAGTTTTCTGAATAAAATGGAAATCCTAGGATCTGAGATTGACGGGAAGAATGTCATAGATATGATCTTAGAAACTCTTGTTACCGGTCGTTTTTGGGTAACGGAAATTCAAAAACAATTCAAGGCCGGGCGGGCTTCGCCGGCCGGAAGGCCCAACGGGCCCCGGCCTACTAGGCCCGAGTGCCCTGACGCGCCCCCGGGTGTCCCGGCCAGCGCGCCCTCCCGCGCGCCCGGGTGTCCCGGCCAGCGCGCGCCCCGCGCCCCGGCCGTCCCGGCCCGCGTGCGCTCCCGCGCCCCCTGGCGTCCCGGCCCGCGCGAGATCCAGCGCCCCGGCCGAGCATGCCTGCTGCCTCGGCCGGACGTCCTTGCTGCCCCGGCCGAGCGCTCATGCAGCCTCAGCCGGGCGCTCCTGCCGCCCCGGCCGAGCGCTCATGTTGCCTCGGCCGGGTGCTCCTACTGCCCCGGCCGAGCGCTCCTGTTGCCTCGGCTGGGTGCCCCTGCCGCCTCGGCCGGAGGCTCTTGCTCCCCTGGCCGAGAACCTTGCTGCCTCGGCCGGGCACACCTGCTGCCGGGCATCCCGCGCCCGGTCAGGCCTCACGCCATGCGCGCCCCGCGCCCCTCGCCCCTCGCCCATCCAGATAGCGCGCCCCGCGCCTGCCAAGACGTTAGGCCTCACGCGCCCCGCTCCCGGCCACCCGGTGGGCCTTGAGGGGGCCGGGCCAAGGTCTCCTCCAAACGCTATAAATACCCCCCATTAGGGGAAGGAAAATCACCCTGGTTCATACCAACACATCTCTACTTCTCTCTTACTCGAGAATTATCTCCTCTCCCGTGCTCTTGTGACATTCCAAGAGCGCGCGCTCCTCCTTCCTCGGCTCAGAAAGACAAGGACCCCCCCTCCACGAGAGGGAGAGCGCTCCTCTTCTGCGACCCGAGCTTCTGCAGTATACACTGCTCTCCCGCTTCTTGGCCCTTGAGCTAGAACTCTGAGCTACGAGTTAAGCGACCCCTCTAAAGTCTTCACTAGAAGCTACGAGCCGGGTCCTACTCTAAAGCCTTGGATTCTCAAGCTTCCGAACCCAAGATAGCCCCCAACATTCAAACTGAACTATGTTCTGACTTGATCCCGACTAAAGGGTACGTAGGCAGCTAACCTTTGGCACTGTCACACCCCCCAAAACACACCTCAGGGTTTGGAGGGTGCAGTTCGATCTACGAGCTCCCATTTTTGGCCCGGGCGCGGTCACTTGGTCCGGCCTTGGATCGAACCGCCCGAGGTATTTAATCGTTGTTCATTTTCGTGCGACAACATTTTTGCGCTAGAAGGAGGGGACTTCCCGACTTACACAGCCCGAAATCCCTTCTACAGCTCGACCCCTTTCTTCTCCACTTGAGAAAGACATGAGTGGTCAACCACCCGTTCGTTCTGTGGGCGTGAATAACCCCGAAAACGCAACTGGAGTGAAGAAATACTTCCTGCGCTCTCGAGCGCAAGGCGACGAGGAGTCTCTCAACGACGAGAGCCACACTCCCTCGCCCCCTCCACCGCAGGACAGTCGGGACGACCGCATCCTTGAGATGGAGGAGAAAATCCACCAACTAAAGATAGCCAATGCAAGGTACCACCGTCAACTAACGGGCAAGGCAGCTGCGCAGGGCACCCCCCACGGGGAATCCGAGGACCTCATGGACGAAGGGCATGACTATGACCCCGACTATGAAGGCTTGGAAATTTTAGCGGACATTGAGACTTCTCTCACCAAAGACGGGGAAATTTTAGCGGACATTGAGACTTCTCTCACCTAAAACAATGGAAATACCGATCTCCTCTCAAGGAGAGACCTCCCGACGTTCAGCCCATGACCTACTCGGTCAAAGAAGCAATGTCAGGGAAGGTCCAATGACTCGGCGAGTGAGGCGTGTGGCTCGAAGCTCACGCCCCCATACCACCGGGCCAGATCTTAGAGATCGACTTACCGCCCAACGGAACGACCGTGGCGAAGACCTCCGGGAGAGGCTAAGTGCTCGCAAGGGTCACAACCCTGCGGCCCCAATCAATGGGGACCCTCGCACGGCTCAAGGGTCGAATGAAAGGCGCCAGGTGACTCCTCCTGAACAAGGAGTGACCCCCAACACTGGCCTCGATGTCGTCACCATGATTCACAAGCTTCGCAACGAAGTGCGTGATCTGCATGAAGGAAGCTTGGTCGGTGATACATACGGGGTCGTAGAAGAACATTCCTCGCCCTTCACTGCCCAAATCCTTGCTGAGGTGTGCACGGGAAACTTCAAACTCCCGAATCTCCCTCCATACAATGGGAAAAACTGATCCCACGTATCACATCCAACATTACGAAACTTGGATGACGATGCAGGGCGTTTCACCTGGGGCTCTATGCCAGACTTTTAGTCTTACCCTCACCGGACCCGGTTTTGAGTGGTTTAAGAATTTAAGACCAGGGAGCGTCCAATCGTTCCAAGACCTGAAGGACATGTTCCTAGCACGATTTGCTACATCGATGGTCCAAAAGAAGACCAAGATGTACTTATGGTCAATCAGGCAAGAGAGTAACGAGTCCTTGAGACAGTATCTCACCCGATTCACCGCAGAATCAAATAAGGTTGACCGCTTTGACGAGAGTGACGCAATTACAGCCATCATCGAGGGCTTGCGCACCGGAGACTTCTTAAAGTCCGTCATCGGCAGAGTCCCTTCTACAATGGCCGAGTTAATGAACCGAGCGAAAACCTTCATGGGGGTGGAAGGTTACCTCGACGGCCGCAGGAGCAACAACCAAAGCTCCCGCCGTCGGGACGAGTCCGGCAATGAGCCAAGCAACCCCCGCAAAAGGGTGAACAAGGGAGTTCAAGCTTCCGATAGCCGACCCCATATACCTCACAAGCCGCGTCTTGCGAGCAATTTTAGAGACTACTCAAGTGACACCCCTTTGAACGCCCTGGTAGAGCAGATCTACGTTGTGGCGCGTGACAAGTTCACCGCTCCGACTCCGATGAAAGGCGGCCCCGCATCTCGCGACCGGTCCCGTTATTGTGAGTTCCACCGGGATTACGGCCACACGACCGCTCAATGCTTCCATCTTAGGAGGCAAATTGAGACATTAATCCAAAAAGGAGAACTCAAAGAGTTTAACCTTCGCATGGTAGGAGCTGCAGCCCCCGCCGACAACAGGCCACAACCTGAGAAAGGTGTAGGGGCCAACGCCAACACCTACCGCACTGCGGTCGCGGCTACAGCCGATGCGCAACTCCGCGTCATCACCACCATCTTAGGTGGCTTGCAAGATGGGGACTCGGCCCGGCAAAGGAAAAAGCTCCTCAGAGCTGCCTCTCAAGAAGGCCTTGCCGGGCAAGTTAACCTCACCTAAGAGGAACCTCCGTCCGTACCTCACGAGATGATACAATTCACCAATGAAGAGGCCAAGCGAGTTGTGCACCCGCATAATGACACTATAGTCCTTAAGGCCCAGGTGGCCAACGACTCGGAAAAAAGAGTTGTTATTGATAACGGCAGCGCAGCCGATATAATCTTTAAGACCACCCTAGATCGCATGAAGCTCGGGGGGCTCCGCCCTGTCCCAACTCAGACACATCTGTTTGGGTTCACGAGAGAAAATGTCATGACTAAAGGAATCATTGATTTACCAGTCACCTTCGGAACTACCGGAGGTATCGAAGTCGTTCACATGGTCCCTTTCCTTGTGGTTGACCAGGAGTCGCCCTACAATGTTATCATTGGGCGACCCACGTTAAATTGACGGCCATCACATCAACATATCACCTACTGGTGAAGTTCCCCATCGTGGAGGGGATCGGCGTCATGGCTGGTGATCAAACCCAAGCGAGGATATGCTATGTCCAAGGCGTTGACGGCAAGCCCGCTGAAAAAAGGGTTAACACGATCTACCAACTAGAAGACGACTACCCGTGTGATCAAAAAGATGCACAGCAACTCGGGGAACTAGACCCCCGTGACGATATCGAGAGATTGAAAGTTGACACCCCCGATGATCTCACTTCGATCGTTCTCGACGAAGCTAAACCTGACCAGGTAGTGAAGATCGGTGCACAACTCCCTCTCGCTATCAAAACTCAACTCGCGTCCTTCCTTCGCGAGTTTAAGGATGTCTTTGCATGGACACATGCAGACATACCTGGTATAGACCCTGATGTGATTATTGTAATGTATAAACTTTTGTAACCGCTCGACTTGTGAATTTGAATAAAATGGACGAGTTTTAATTCAAATTCTTGTTGCATATGAGACGTCCTTAAATTTTAAATATCTTGGAATATGATAATATTTAAGGTCGATGAAATTTCGGAATGAAAATGTTCGAGTAATCCAATATTATTATTCGAAACATACTCGGAGATTTAAAAATCTCAAGAGTAAAAATGAATTCCGAAATCCCTTAAATATATTCAAAATAACGAGAAATAATAATAATTTTCTCGGTTATTTTTCAAGATTATTTTTAATTAATTAAGGACAGAATTGTGAGAGTTTATTTTGAAAGGACTTATATGCAATATTTTGAAGGACGAAAGTGAAAGAAAAAGAGAAGCTGGGGTTGATTTGAGAGAGTTGTGGCAGAATGGGATTGGTCCACGTATGCACGCGTGGCAATGTATGAGGGTGCCACATGGCCACTTCCTCCTCAAATCCTTGCCACCTCACCCTTCTCTCTCTCTTCTCTATTTCTCCTTCTTCTTCCTTGCGTTTCTCGGCCGAAACCCACACGAACAAACCAGGAAAAACGAAAAAAAAAAGAGAAGAAAAGGAAAAACTCTCGGCCGCTCCTCTGCTCGTCGCCGACAACCATCATCACCGCCATCACCCTCGTTCTTCTCCTTCTCTTCTTCTTCTTCTCCTTCGCGCGCCATCACCCAGCACCGAGCACCACCGCGCGCTCCGGCCCGAGGAAGCACAGCGCCGCCGAGCCCCCGACGTCGCCATCGCCACCTCCCACTCGTCTCTCTCTCGCCTTCGCGCGTCACCGATCGCTGAGCCACCGCGCGCGCGTAGACCGAGCGACACACCGCCGCCACGAGCTCGCCGTGACCGCCGCCGAGGAAGGAGACGCCGGGAACACACAATCGAGCGACGAGGACACCGAATTCGTGAGAATTTCGGTAAGAACAAGCTAAACCCAATTGATTTTTCTGAGAAATTAGGGTTTGAAATTCTGAATTGGGGATTTCTGAATCCGAGTTGATTTCGGTTAAATTGATTGGTTTTTATCGTTCATTGAACTCGATTGATGTTGTTTGTAACCTGAATTTGAAGTTTTGATTCGGATTTTTCCTAATTTATCCGAAAATGATGAACTAGGGTTTGAATTGGGGGTTTTTGATTTCGGGTTCGATTTCGGTGCAATTGCTCGGTTTGTTATGTTGTCTGAGCTTGATTGTTGTTGTTGTTGTGGTTTATGATCAGAATTATTGAGGCTATATTGAATTGTGGGATTTTGATGAGTTTTGGTTTGGATTGTGGTTTTGGCCGTGTGGATTTCTTGGCCGTGGGTTGTGTGATGTGTTTGGTTTGGTCATTTGAATTGTTGATGTTCTGATTGTGTTGAGGCTATGATGAATATCAGGATAAAATTGGATTGGATTGTTGCTTTGGCCGTGTGGTTGTTCATGGCCGTGTGACCTATTTTGATTGTGTGATTTATTTTGACTGAGTTGTGATGATAAAGTCTGAGCCTCGGTTTGAGTTTTGTGGTCGTTTCCGGTCAGTTGGATTTATGTTGAGTTCGCTTGTTTGAGTTATGGGTTCGGGTTTTGAGTTATGTGATATCGGAATTTGGTTTTAAGATGTTAACTCGTCGTTGGGTTCCAGGTTTGATTTACAGACATTGACGGACGGACGGGAACCAGACGAGTCGAGAGCGTTGAGATTAGCCTCTGAAGATCTCAAGTTGATAGAGTTATCGAAGTAAAGCTCGATTAACTCGTGAGTTTTAAATCGCTTACAGCGTTTAAATACTCTTATATATGTACTCTCAGTATTTAAATAAATAATATAGAATTATTTATTTAATAATGTTTATGAATTTAATTTAATTATTCATTTGGAATTCTCGGTTATTTTTAATTTCGGATTATTTGATTTATTTAAGACTCGTGATTACTCGTTGAACATTATCTCGTATCACTCTCGATATGAGGATACGCGAGTCTTGAATAAACCTCCGAAAAACCGGGGAATAATAAATTAAATTCTCGAATTCCGAACCGACTCTAATCCCGACAACGAACCCTACTCTCTTTAAGTAAACTCGAATCCAATAACTAATGGATGTTCAACTCCGGATGCTAGTTCTTCCGACGTTTCGACAAGCGCCAGGTGCCTCAAAGAACGTGTGAAGCAAGACGTCTTCAGGACTTGTCAAGCGTTCTATCGAACAATTCCGGGTAAGTGTGGAGACATAAGTCAACTACTTACCAAGGGTATAATCCTGCTTGTTTGTGCATATGCTTGCTAGTAAACAAGAGTAGGTAAAAGCCTAAAAATGAATAAACTCGAAAGTTAAGGCTTCGGCCACTCTTGCTTGAAAACTTAGCTCGGGTTCGCCCGTTAGGTTCAAACGCTAACTTGAACCAGCCTTGCTTGCTTTGTGTGTGGTTAGACTTCTCTTCTAACTCTAGGAAGTAGGTTAGAATCGAGAGGACGGAAGAGCGATAGACTCTCAAATTCAATCGAGAGTAGAGAGTTCGAAAGTCACATTTCGAGCTTTCAACTTAAAACACTAAACGAGCTTCAAAGGGAAACAATAATTTCTTTCGGGGTTTATCCCGTCACGCTCTTCCGTATATAAGTTTAACGTGTACGCTGCTAGCTGCAGTGTACCCAAACTTTAAACTCGTGTCGGTGGTACTCACAAGTCCCTGACTTGTGCTTGGCGGGCCATGTCGGTCCGTGCGCCGAGTACTCGAAGCAATGGGTGAAGGTCGCGCATCGCGAGCTCATTGCTTGCTGGAAGACTCACCGGAAGCTGCCTTGAGCACACCGGGGCGTAGTGGGTGATGGTCGCGGTTCGCGAGCTCACTATGCCAGAGACCAGTGGCGCTGACGTCATGATGAAGGAAGTACCACTAGTGGATCCCAGACATGTGTAAAACTTAGATCGGTTAACGACTGCTGCTCGAAGTCGGGAACTGGTCTCTAGTCGGACCAGAGGTTATAGCAGTGTGGAGTGTATAACCTTGCGGGACGGCTAGTATTCTAGGATGCGCGCTCATTAGTCACTTTTAGGTGATAGCTGCATCCTGCATTCTTGTTTGCTTGTTCGCACGTCACATGCTTTGCATTAGCTGCTTTTCTGTCATAAGCTAGACTCCCGCTTGCTGAGTCTTTCGACTCATAGTTTTATGTCCCTTGGTAATGTAGATAAGGGCAAGGCGGCAATGTAGACGACCGAGAAGGAAACTGAGACGGAACGCGTATCTCTTGACCTACGGGCTATGGGTTCTGGCTCGGGAAGTAGACCTCTATATGTATAATGTTTTGAATAATATCGACTCTTCCTTAAATAATATCCCGTGTATATATGTAAAGTCGGGAGCTTTTATGTACATATGTATGTATGTATAAGGGTCGATATACGACTTCTAGTTTTAAAGAAAAACGAAAAATTTCCCGAGATTTCCGATAACCACTTTTGATGTAAACGTTTCCACACTTTTAATAATATCGTATTTCGTATATTTTATGTTTCATAAATTATGTATTTACTTTAAATGTTTTGTTTACATTATATTATTCATATATGTTATGCTCCCGCTACGTGATGTTGGTTCCGTCGAGTCGCGGCTTGCGGGCGAGGTGACGACGCTCGCGGGTCGTGACAATTATGCACCGATTGAATGACGATAAAACTTGTTACCGGTCCATCTCGGTCCGGTAGAGCAGCGACGGCCGCGATAGCGACCACCCTGGGACTCCTCAGCTCGATGGCCGACCTCCAGCCTCATGAGCTCGGCCTCCAGCTCCATGGCCGACCTCCGGCCTCATGAGCTCGACCTCGAGCTCCATGGCCGACCTCTAGCCTCATGAGCTCGGCCTCCAGCTCCATGGCCGACCTCCGGCCTCATGAGCTCGGCCTCCAGCTCCATGGCTGACCTCCGACCTCGTGAGCCCGGCCTCCAGCTCCAATGGCCGAGTGAGCCCTCGAGCAGTTCACTCGGCCAATGGCCGAGTGAACCTTCCAGCAGTTCACTCGGCCATTGATCGAGTGAACCTTCAAACCGGCCATGCAGTTCACTCAGCCAATGGTCGAGTGAACCTCCAAAACAGTTCACATGGCCATTGGGCGAGTGAACCTCAGCCGGCCCAAGCTTTTCACTTGGCCAATGGCCGAGTGAACCTCACCACCATGTTCACTCGGCCATTGGCCGACCCAACCAATGAGGGGGTCAATGGCCGACTCAAGCATGCTCACTCGGCCAAAGGGTCTTCAAACCACTTCTTGGCCGCCTATAAATACATGGGTCCCTCCCTTGACCCAGGTAATCCATTCTTGAGTACTGAAACGCTACCGAACTCGTACCTCGCTCGTTTCTCTCAAGTCTCGGCCTCTAAACCCCTAGACCCTCTTTATCCACCTCAATCCTACTAATGTTGAGCGTCGGAGAGGTAAACAGAGGCAACCCCCCTGTTTTCCCTTTGTAGTTCACACCTTCTTGCTTGCTTTTCAGGTGAATGGACGAAATAGACATCACCAACACCTAAGGGACGACTTGAGATATCAAGTCCGACACGCTCGAGTCAAGACGAGACCACTTGGTCCGGCCTTGGGTCTAACCGCCTTTGACTCCTAAATCATTGTCCGAAAAACTGCAACAACAAAACTATCGCTGAAAAGGTACAAGCTAGACGCGCGTTCAACCCTGAACGATACCTAGCGATAAACGAAGAAGTTGAAAAGCTTCTCGTCGCTGGTTTCATCCGAGAAGCCAAATACCCTAAGTGGATGGCCAATGTGGTCATGGTCAAAAAGCCTAATGGGAAGTGACACATTTGTATAGATTACAAAGATCTCAACAAAGCCTGCCCAAAAGATTGCTTTCCATTCCCACGCATCGAACAGCTGGTCAACGCCACGGCAGGACATGAACTGCTAAGTTTCATGGACGCCTATTCGGGCTATAACCAGATACAAATGCACGAGCCCGATCAAATTAAGACGACCTTCGTCACTGATCGTGGCCTCTACTGCTACAAGGTCATGCCTTTTGGCCTTAAAAACGCAGGAGCTACTTACCAACGATTGGTAAACCGGATCTTCGCCAACCTAATTTGCAAGACTATAGAAGTTTACGTGGACGACATGTTGGAATCGATCTAGGGTTTGAGAAAAAGTTTAACGCTTCGTTAAGCGGCGGAATTTTAAAAATTTTCTTTTTAAGTAAAACTAGTTTTTACTAACCTAGACAAGAGCATATGCATGTAAATAAAAACTAATATGAGCTATAAAAGTTACTAACCTTTTTGATGCTTGAACGTTGATGAGCCTTTGGAAGGTTGGCAACGTTCGTCTCCCCTCGCAGCACGTCTCTCTTTTCTTTCCTCGGCACCTCGAGCAACCACGAAAGTTTCTATCACTAAATCACTCGAAAAGAAGGAATTAGTGAGTGGGCACTTTTAAACACTACGACTTGAGAACGAGTCTCGAAGTCGCAGAGCTAAAGACTAGGTCGAGTGAGGACCTAGGTGCCAAGACAAGAGAAAACCGAAAATAAACTAGAGAGAGAGAGAAGAGGACTTCGGCCAAGTTCTAGAGAGAGAGTCTCTCAAATCTCTTAAACTTGGATGAATGAATTGTGAGGAAATGAGGCTCCTATTTATAGGAGAGGTCTCACCTTCAATAAGGTAGTTTCCTCTTCTATAGAATATCACATATTCATGAGAAAATATTGCCTTATTTCCTCATGAGTCACTCGGCCAAGGCAGCCTTCTAGAAGGCTTGGATTTGTTTCCTTTTTTGTTCCTTGCCTTGCCTTTGACTCACTTGGCCGAATTCCCTTAAGCATCCTCATGCAAATTTGTTTCCTCTTTTTCTTTTGGCAAGTATCTTGATACATTTATGCACAAAATATTCTCTCTTTCTTGGGTATTATGGGCGCCCAACATTTCTAGAAAAGACTTCTAGAATTTTCTTCACTTGTTCATGACAACATAAGAAAAGGCCCATTTAGAATTTTCAAATAAAATTCTTATGAAATGAAATTAATTCACAAGGCCCAATGATCAAGTCATGGCTGAGTGAAACATGTCACAAAATGACCTTGTCAAAAAAATTTATTGACATTCATTTCATCCTTTGTCTCAAAAGACAAAAATACCCTTTTAACTATTTTCGTTCTTGTTTTGGCTTAGCTTCCAGTTTAACTATTCCTATCGATGTGATTCGTGACAGTGACCTCATGGACCCAAATGAACAAAGCTTTAGCTAAACACTTGGACTCAAAAGTTCACAAACCTTTTCCAAGTTTAGCTTAATGCCAACTGACTCCACTAAAGAGCTGACACTGAAAATCTCTCGGTTCAAATGAATTTATTTTCTACTCAAGAATTCGACCTAATTATGATGAGCGGATCCACTGAATATTATCTATGTTTACCCTTCATGAATGTCATCAGCTAGTCGGGATTTACTAAATTACCATTTTACCCTTCTAGCTGTTATTTCCTCAACTCCTTTGTCGCTTGTGAATAAGTTAGAAACAATGTATTGACGAGGAGCTAACAAGTCACATTGTTTCATCCAAAAGAGTCAAGACTCAATTTGGACACTGGCCAGTTCATTTATTCACACTCCAAGGAACAAAGCATGAGGTGACATACATTGCATTTCAGCAATCTTGTACATGAATTCCATATCTATGAGAACTTCACAAAGTTACTCATGACAGACTCACAACTTAGTACTTCACCAATAGGCCTTGTTCGGAATCACATAGTGAGTCCGAACTTTGACTTTCTCAAATGAGAATACTAAGGTGTGAAATGGCATGTCTCATTTCAGGATTAAGGTAAGCATGACGCAATTCATACATAGTGACTTCGAGACATAAGAGGTTAAATGGTTTGTTCTTATCTTGTCTCTAGAAGTGCACTGGTCAATTCAGTACCTTCGGAAGATACCTAGAAGAACTATAGAGTTCCTAACTCTCAATGCCTCATAACCAGACATCATAGATTCTTCTAACAATCATACTGAGGTCAATAGTCCTTTGACCCTAAGATTGCGAATATATCGTTTTAAGCAAACTACGAAGAGTTTGTTCATGCAAATCTACATTTGTCTCTTCGTAAGTTGTTAAGTTTGTTTATGGACTAAAAGACTATGGTTTTATCATAAAGCTTCAGACAAGGAAGATTGAATGAACGTTTCAACTTTATTAATGAATGAATAGGCAATTACAAGCAAGAGTCTTTATGAGACTTTATTACATCAAATGTTCAAAATAAAGACTACAACTCTTCTTGTGGGCACCATTGACAACACGACATGCTCGTTAAAAGCCTACTGGCCACCAATCACGTAGACGACCTAAGGGAGATGTTCTTAATCCTCAGCCGGTACAAAATGAAGCTCAACCCCAACAAATGTGTATTTGGGGTCGAATCCGGGAAGTTCCTAGGCTACATCGTTAGCCGGTGATGAATCGAAGCGAACCCCGAGAAAATCAAGACACTCCTTGACATGAAATCTCCGTGACGTGTCAAGGAAGTTCAATGTCTGACCGGTCGGATTGTCGCCCTCTCGCGTTTTGTGACCAAAGCAACCGACAAGTATCAACCGTTCTTCAAAGCAATAAAGAAGACAGACGGCTTTGTATGGACGGACGAGTACGAGAAAGCCTTTCAAGAGATGAAGGCCTACTTCGACACACCTCTGTTCCTTTTCCAAGCAAAAAAAAGGCGAGACGCTCTACGTGTTACCGGTCGTTTTCGGTACCCCGGAAATTCAAAAACGATTCAAGGCCGGCCGTGTTTTACCGGCCGGAAGCCCAACGGGCCCAGGCCCACCAGGCCCGAGCGCCCTGGCGCACCCACGACCCGGCACGGCCGGCGCGCGCGCACCTGCGCCCCCGGTCCTGAGGCCCCCGGCCCAACGGGCCTCAGCGCGCCCTAGCGCGCCTGGCTCGCGCGCACCCTGTGCCCCGGCCTCCCGACCCGCGCACGCTCCCGCGCCTCGGCCACCTCAGCCGAGCGTCCTAGCCACCTCGGCCACCTCAGCCGAGTGTCCTTACCACCTCGGCCGAGCAGCTTTACCACCTCGGCCACCTCGGCCATGCGGCTTTGCCACCTCGGCCGAGCAGCTTTGCCACCTCGGCCACCTCGGCCGAGCGTCTTCGCCACCTCGGCCACCTCGGCCGAGTGTCCTTACCACCTCGATCGAGCACCTCGGCCACCTCGGCCGAGCATCCTTACCACTTCGGCCACCTCGGCCGAGCCTCTTCGCCACCTCGGCCGAGCGTCCCGCGCGCCCTGCGCCCTCTTGGGCGAGAGGCCCCGCGAGCCCTGCGCCCTCTTGGGCGTAAAGCCTCGCGCGCCCCGCTCCCGGCCACCCGGTGGGCCTCAAGGTGCCGGCCCAAGGCCTCTCTCCACAACTATAAATACCCCCCCCTAGGGGAGGAAATAAGGATCCGGGTTCACGCGAACACAACACTTTTCTTCTCTCGAGAATTCTCTCTTGCACTTTTGTGATATTCCAAGAGCGTGCACTCCTCCCTCGGCTCAGAAACACGAGGACCCCCCTCCACGAGAGGGAGCGCGGTCCTCTTCTGTGACCCGAGCCTCTGCGGTATACACCCATCTCCCGCTTCTTGGCCCTTGAGCTAGAACTCCGAGCTACGAGCAAGCGACCCCTCTAAAGTCTTCACTAGAAGCTACGAGCCGGGTCCTGCTCTAAACCCTTGGATTCCCAAAGCCTCTGAGCCCAAGACAGCCCCTGATGCCCAAATTGAACTACATTCTGACCTGATCCCTACTAAAGGGTACGTAGGCATCCAAACCTTGGCACAGTCACACCCCCCAAAACACACCTCAGGGTCTGGAGGGTGCAGCTCGGTCTACGAGCTCCCATTTTTGGCCCGGGCGCGATCACTTGGTCCGGCCTTGGATCGAACCGCCCGAGGTATTTAATCGTTGTTCATTTTCGTGCGACAACATTTTGGCGCTAGAAGGAGGGGACTTCCCGACTTACACAACCCGAAATCCCTTCTACAGCTCGACCCATTTCTTCTCGACTTGAGAGAGACATGAGTGGTCAACCACCCGTTCGTTCCGAGGACGTGAACAACCCCGAAAATGCAACCGCGGTGAAAAAATACTTCATGCGCTCCCGAGCGCAAGGTGACGAGGAGTCTCTCAACGTCAAGAGCCACACTCCCTCGCCCCCTCCTCTTCAGGACAGTCGGGATGACCGCATCCTTGAAATGGAGGAGAAAATCCGCCAACTGAAGATAACCAATGCAAGGTACCACCGCCAACTGGCGGGCAAGGCACCTGCACACGGCGCTCCCCACGGGGAATCCGAGGACCTCATGGACGAGGGACATGATTATGACCCCGACTATGAACGCTTGGAAATTTCGGCGGACGTCGAGACTTCTCTCACCAAAGACGGGGAACTCCCTGTTGAGATCGAAGCCGGTCCGTCGAAAACAAAGGCAATACCGGTCTCCTCTCGAGAAGAGACCTCCCGACGTTCAGCCCATGACCGACTCGGTCAAAGAGGCAACGTCAGGGAAGGTACAACGACTCGGCGAGTAAGGCGTGTGGCTCGAAGCTCACGCCCCCATACCGCCGGGCCGGATCTTAGAGATCGACTTACCGCCCAACGGAACGGCCGTGGTGAAGACCTCCGAGAGAGGCTGAGCGCAGACCTCCTTGAGACAGTATCTCACCCGATTCACCGTAGAATCAAATAAGGTTGACCACTTTGACGACAGTGACGCAATTACAACCATCATCGAGGGCTTGCGCACTGGAGACTTCTTAAAGTCCGTCGTCGGCAGAGTCCCTTCTACGATGGCCGAGTTAATGAACCGAGCCAAAACCTTTATGGGGGTAGAAGATTACCTCGACGGCCACAGGAGCAGCAACAAAAGCTCCCGCCGTCGGGACGAGTCCGGCAATGAGTATGGCAATCCCCGTAAGAGGATAAACAAGGGAGGTCAAGCTTCCGATAGCCGGCCCCCTACATCTCAAAAGCCGCGTCTTGCGAGCAATTTTAGAGACTACTCAGGTTACACCCCCTTGAACGCCCCGGTAGAGCAAATCTAAGTTGTGGCGCGTGACAAGTTCGTCGCTCCGGCTCCAATAAGGGGCAGCCTCGCATCTCGCGACCGGTCCCGTTATTGCGAGTTCCACCGGGATTACGGTCACACGACCACTCAATGCTTCCATCTTAGGAAACAAATTGAGACGTTAATCCAGAAGGGAGAGCTCAAAGAGTTTGTCCTTCGCCTAGTAGGAGCGGCAACCCCCACCGACAACAGGCCACAGCCTGAAAAAGGTGGAGGGACCAACGCAAACACCGACCGCACAGCGGTCACAGCTACGGCTGATGCGCAAGTCCACGTCGTCACCACCATACTAGGTGGCTTGCAAGACGGGGTCTCGGCCCGGCAAAGGAAAAAGCTCCTCAGAGCTGCCTCTCAAGAAGGCCTTGCCGGGCAAGTTAACCTTACCTACGAGGAACCTCCGTCCGTACCTCACGAGACGATACAATTCACCAATGAAGAGGCCAAGCGAGTTATGCACCCGCACAATGACGCTATAGTCCTCAAGGCCCAGGTGGCCAACAACTTGGTAAAAAGAGTTCTTATTGACAACGGCAGCGCAGCCGATATAATCTTTAAGACCACCCTCGAGTGCATTAAGCTCGGGGGGCTCCGCCCTGTCCCGACTCAGACAACACTGTTTGGGTTCACGGGAGAAAAGGTCATGACTGAAGGAATCATTGATTTACCAGTCACCTTCGGAACTACCGGAGGCATCGAAGTCGTTCGCATGGTCCCCTTTCTTGTGGTCAACCAGGAGTCGCCCTACAATGTTATCATTGGGCGACCCACGTTGAACAGATTAAGGGCTATCACGTCCACATACCGCCTACTGATGAAATTCCCCACCGAGGAGGGGATCGGCGTCATGGCTGGTGATCAAACCCAAGCGAGGATATGCTATGTCCAAGGCGTGGACGGCCCGCTGAAAAAGGGTTAACACGATCTACCAATTGGAAGACGACTACCCGTGTGATCAGAAAGACGCACGGCAACTCGGGGAATTAGATCCCCGCGACGATATCGAGAGGTTGAAAGTTGACACCCCCGATGATCTCACTTCGATCGTTCTTGACAAAGCTAAACCTGACCAGGTGGTGAAGATCGGTGCACAACTCCCTCTCGCCATCAAAACTCAACTCGCGTCCTTCCTTCGGGAGTTTAAGGATGCCTTTGCATGGACACATGCAGACATGCCCGGCATAGACCCCGATGTGATTGTGCACCGATTGAATGACGATAAAACTATCGCTGAAAAGGTACAAGCTAGACGTGCGTTCAACCCCGAACGATACCTAGCGATAAACGAGGAAGTCGAAAAACTTCTCTCCGCTGGTTTCATACGAGAAGCCTGATAGGGTGTTAAATCTATAAATATTTCATATTGGATTCATAAGCATTTTAATTATAAAATTATATTTATGAATCTAAATGATGTGTTTATGATGTTATAGATTTATTTGGAGATAAAGAATTAAAAGGGTGTGAAAGTCTAGCAAATAGAGACAAAAATAAAGATGGACAAGTTTGGAAGAGTTCTTGCTGGAGAGATTGCACATGCTGCCTCAACATTCTAGAAGTTCACGTTTTTTTCTATTAATCACCAAATAGCTAGAGATTCATTTTAATCTTTAATAGCTAATGTGAATAATGATTATGGGCCTAATATCTAAACTTGGGTAAAAGCCCATTACGTGAGTTGTTGGAGGAGAATCGCACACCAGGGGATATATAACAGAAGAGCAACGCGAAGGAGAAAGAAAGGAGAACAGAGAAAGTACGCGAAGGAAAAAAAAGAAAAAGAGAGCGGCATCAGTGGAGAGGAGCGACGATTGCTACTGGACGGCCAGAACACTTCAAAACAGTTTTATTCCTTTCTCTTCAATGACTCATTATTTATCTGATTCAATAATGTGTGACTAAATTCCTTAATGGTTTGGGGAAATTTCAAAACCCTAGTTCTATGACTTGAATTGAATATTGCAAAGTTCCTTGAGTAATCTATGAAATTGTGTTTCTCTCTATTTGATGTTTTTTTATGAAGTGTTTTTAAATTGTTTAGGAAGCTTACTAAATTATTTATACACGCTTTGATAGCTAGTTTGAATATCGGGATTGTCTATGATCAACGGTTTGAATTGTGGCAAAAATATGGGATTATGCGTTTATGAACATATTGTGAGAAAGACCTTGTTTAATTAATACGCTTGATTAGTTAAATTCGATCAGCCGGTTTTTAGAGAGTATTGCCAATTCTAGGTAGTTCAATAACGCGTGTTAGGAATTAATTAGGATTGAGTGTGAGAATTCGTGCTTTCGGGTTCGAGCAAATCTTATGAAAAACTGAACTTTGGTGTTTAACGGCTGGTAATTGAGTAGACATATTACGAGGAATGGCGCAATAGGAAATTCATGTTAGGCTAGTGGTGGAGAGAAATCCCTTGACCATATTCATCTCATTCGTGAATGTTCTCGTTATTTTTATTCGTTGATTGTTCTAGTTAATTTTCTCTCGTGTTTTTATTATTATTGTTATAAGAAAAATCCTCCGGTTAATTTAGTTGAGAAAATAAAAGAATCGTAACTATTCGTGTCTCTGTGGGATCGACCCTTATTTTCCCTATACTATTGTTAGGAAGTGAGGTTCTAAATTTGACGTATTCACGACATCGTCAAATTTTTGGCGGTGTTAAATCTATAAATATTTTATATTGGATTCATAAGTATTTTAATTATAAAATTATATTTATGAATCTAAATGATGTGTTTATGATGTTATAGATTTATTTGGAGATAAAGAATTAAAAGGGTGTGAAAGTCTAGCAAATAGAGGCAAAAATAAAGATGGACAAGTTTGGAAGAGTTCTTGCTGGAGAGATTGCACATGCTGCATCGACATTCTAGAAGTTCACGTTTTTTTTTTAATAATCACCAAAGCCAAGTACCCAAAGTGGGTGGCCAATGTGGTCATGGTCAAAAAGCCCAACGGGAAGTGGCGCATTTGCATAGATTACAAAGATCTTAACAAAGCCTGCCCGAAAGATTGATTTCCACTCCCGCGCATCGAACAACTGGTCGACGCCACGGCAGGACATGAACTCCTAAGTTTCATGGACGCCTACTCGGGCTATAACCAGATACGAATGCACGAGCCCGATCAGATCAAGACAACCTTTGTCACTGATCGCGGCCTCTACTGCTACAAGGTCATGCCTTTCGGCCTTAAGAATGCAGGAGCTACTTACCAACGATTGGTAAACCGGATCTTCGCCGACCTAATCGGCAAGACCATGGAAGTATACGTGGACGACATGCTCGTTAAAAGCATACTGGCCACCAATCGCGTAGACAACCTGAGGGAGATGTTCCTAATCCTCTGCCGGTACAAAATGAAGCTCAACCCCAACAAATGCGTGTTCGGGGTCGAGTCCGGAAAGTTCCTAGGCTACATAGTTAGCCGTCGAGGTATCGAAGTGAACCCCGAGAAAATCAAGGCTCTCCTTGACATGAAGTCTCCGCGACATGTCAAGGAAGTCCAAAGTCTGACCGGTCGGATTGCCGCCCTCTCGCGTTTTGTGGCCAAAGCAACCGACAGGTGTCAACCGTTCTTCAAAGCAATAAAGAAGACGGGCGGCTTTGAATGGACGGACGAGTGCGAAAAGGCCTTTCAAGAGATAAAGGCCTACTTCGGGACACCTCCGTTCCTCTCCAAGACAAAAGAAGGCGAGACGCTCTACATCTACCTCACCGTCTCCGAACGAGCCGTGAGCGCTGTGCTGATCCATGAAGAAGATAAGGCTCAATGGCCTATCTTCTACACACCCAATCGGTAAAACTCTTCAAAAGGAAACATCGACTCGCATGGCGATCTGGTCCTAAGAATTGAGCGAGTACGGGATCGAGTTTCACCCGAGACCAGCAATAAAGGCTCAAGCCTTAGCTGATTTCGTAGCAGAATTCTCCTACACTCCCGACATGGGGAGAGCAGAAGACGACTCGACCGACGACTTGTCGGCTCGAAAGAGAAAGGTCGACCCTACGAGTCCCATCTGGGAACTACACGTAGACAGAGCATCTAATGCCCAAGGAGCAGGCGCCGGCGTGATTCTGACAAATCCCGACCGGGAAAAGTTATGCTACGCCCTCCACTACGGATTCCAGGCCTCCAACAATGAGGCCGAGTACGAAGCCCTCATAGTAGGGCTAGAGCTCGCTCAAAAGCTCAACGTACAGAATTTACGAATACACTGTGACTCAAAGTTGATCGTAAATCATGTTCAAGGCGACTACGTAGCCAAAGAACCTAACATGATCGCCTACTTGGCAAAGACAAATGCCAAACTAGATGCCTTCTCCTGGTTCGAGATCATCCAGATCCCACGAGAAGTGAACTCCGAGGCTGACGCCTTAGCTCACCTCGGATCCGGTATCACCGAAGACGGGTTGGGAACTATCCCAATCGAGTCTCTCTCGCGACCATCCGTCTCACGTGACGAGGTTGGAACGATTGAGAGCGCCGCTCATCCAACTTGGATGACCACGCTTACGGACGTCTTGCGAAGAGGGGTACTTCCCGAAGACCGCAGAGAAGCCGAAAGGCTGAAAGCCCTCGCATCCAAATACGTGTTGAGAGGCGAAGCCTTATACAAGCGCGGGTATTCAACCTCGCTGCTCCGATGTCTCAACTGCGTCGAGTCGACTAAGGTCCTCCGCGAGATCCACGAAGGCCTCTGCGTGAACCACGCCACTGGGAGGTCCCTCGCGCTCAAAGCGCTTCGACAAGGCTATTTCTGGCCAACGATGAAAAAAGACGCCTACGACTGGGCAAGAAAGTGCGACAAGTGTCAACGTTTCTCCAACGTTCCACGTCAGCCGCCATCTCCCCTGAGTAGCATCGTTGTTCCACGCCTCTTCGCAAAATGGGGCGTAGACATTATCGGCAAGCTTCCCAAAGCCCCGAGGCAATACGAATACGCCATCGTCGCTATTGACTACTTCACTAAGTGGGTCGAAGCCGAGCCTCTGGCCAGGATCACTGAGGCCAACACTACGAACTTCATCTGGAAGTCCATAATATGCCGCCACGGCATCCCCGCGTCGATTGTGACCGACAATGGCGCGCAATTCGACAATGCTAGGGTTAGAGAAATCTGCGCCCAACTAGGGATAAGCAAGACATTCTCATCCCCGCGACACCCACAGGCTAATGACCAAGTGGAAGCTGTCAACAAGACGAATAAAAGCAACCTCAAGAAAAAGCTCGAGGCCAAAAAAGGCGCCTGGGCTGAGGAGCTACCTTTCATCTTGTGGGCCTACCGAATGACCGTTCGAAATGCCACCGGAGAGACCCCCTTCTCCCTAGCTTTTGGGATTGAGGCTGTGGTCCCCGTGGAAACAGAGGTCCCCACCTACCGGGTCGACACTTTCGACGAAAAAGAAAATGACGAAGCCATACGCCTCGAATTGGATCTAATCGACGAGAAAAGGTCCGAGGCCCTCACAAGACTAGCTGCACAAAAGCGAAAGGTTGAAAGATACTACAGCGCCAAAGTCAAAAGGCGGATCTTCGCCGTCGGCAACCTCGTACTCATCCGCGTGTTCCAAAACACCCAAGTACAAGGCGCCAGGGTCCTGGGCCCGAATTGGGAAGGATCGTATAGAGTTCGACAAGTCATACACGAAGGAACCTACTACATCGAACACACGGACGGAACTCCAATCCGGCACCTGTGGAACGCCGAATACTTGAGGCAGTACCACCAGTGACTGAGTCCCCCCTTATTGCTCTGATTTCCCTTATTCAATAAGACCTATGCGCCACTGTTTGAGGATGTTCCCTGTTAGCAAAAATTAATAAAAAATAAAGTTTGAGGTCTTTTTACCCACTTTATTAAATTTTTTAGTCATCACGGCACAACCTGTAAACTAAAAACTTGGGGGGCTATGGGTCATGCGACGTACACTGAAGAATTCACGGCCCAACAAAAAAAAATAAAAACCTTAAGGCCCCCACTCATGGGATATAGAGGCTTAACAAGCTCGAACCCCGACGGCTCATCAAGCATACGAGTTTGAGAAAAGACGTCGGCCTAACCCAGCGCAACACACACGCTCGGTCGCTCAACAACACGAGCTCAAAGACACCGGCTCAGCCCGGCGCAACACATAAGTTTGGTCGCTCAACAGCACGAACACTTTTACCCAGGCCTAAGTCCCCCTCACGGATACAGACTTAGGACGCTCGGACCCCGACGGCCCTTCGCACATACGGGTTCGAGTAAAACGTCCGCCTTCCCGGCGTGCCGTAAGACGCATAAAGGCGTAGGTGAAAGATGTTGTCAATGGTGCCCACAAGAAGAGTTGTAGTCTTTATATTGTACATTTGGTGTAATAAAGTGTCATGAAGACTCTTGCTTGCAATTGCTTATTCATTAATAAAAATTTGAAACGTTCATTCATTCCTCCTTGTCTGTTTGAAGCTTTATGATAAAACACTAGTCTTTAGTCCATAAACAAACTAAACAACTTACGAAGAGATAAATGTAGATTTGCATGAACAAACTCTTCGTAGTTTGCTTAAAACGATATATTCGACATTTAAGGGGCAAAGGACTATTGACCTCAGTATGATTGTTAGAAGAATCTATGATGTCTGGTAATGAGGAATTGAGAGTTGGAGACTCTATAGTTCTTCTAGGTATCTTCCGAAGGTACTGAATTGACCAGTGCACTTCTAGAGACAAGATAAGAACAAACCATTTAACCTCTTATGTCTCGAAGTCACTACGTGTTGTCGCACGAAAAAGAACAACGATTAGATACCTCGGGCGGTTCGATCCAAGGCCGGACCAAGTGACCGCGCTCGGGCCAAAAATGGGAGCTCGTAGACAGAGCTGCACCCTCCAGACCCTGAGGTGTGTTTTGGGGGGTGTGACCGTGCCTAAGGTTGGCTGCCTACGTACCCTTTAGTCGGGATCAGGTCAGAACGTAGTTCAATTTGTGTGTTGAGGGCTATCTTGGGCTCGGATGCTTGAGAATCCAACGCTTTAGAGTAGGACCCAGCTCGTAGCTTCTAGTGAAGACTTTAGAGGGGTCGCTTGCCTTGTAGCTCGGAGTTCTAGCTCAATGGCCAAGAAGCTGGAGAGCAGTGTGTACTGCGGAGACTCGGGTCGCAGAAAAGGAGCGCGCTCCCTCTCGTGGAGGGGGGTCGTTGTATTTCTGAGCCGAGGGAGGAGGAGCGCGCGCTCTTGGAAATATCACAAGAGTGCGGGAGAGGAGAGAATTCTCAAGTGAGGAGTGTTGTGTGAGAATAGGGATGCTTTTCCCTCCCCCTAGGGGTTGTATTTACAGTTTTGGAGGGGAGGCCTTGGGCCGGCCCCTTGAGGCCCACGGGGTGGCCTAGAGCGGGGCTCGCGAGGCACCACGCCCAGGAGGGCGCAAGGCGCGCAGGGCGCGTCGTCTGGATGGGCGCGGGGCGTGTCGGGCGCGGGACTTGGCCGAGCGTGGCGTGCCCGGCAGGAGGCGTGCCCGACCGAGGCGTTGGGATCACTCGGCCAAGGCAGAAGGGATGCTCGGCCGGGGCAGCAGGGGCACCCTGCCGAGGCAGCAGAGGCACTCGGCCCGGGCAGCAAGGATGCTCGGCCGGGGCAGCAGGGGCACCCGGCCGAGGCGGCAGGAACACCCGGCGGAGGCAGCAGGGGCGCCCGGCGGAGGCAGCAGAGGCACTCGGCCGGGGCGCTGGGGCGCGCGCGGGCTGGGACGCCTGGGGCGCAGAAGCGTGCGTGGGCAGGGACGCCCAGGGCGCGGGAACGCGCGCAGGCCGGGACGGGGGCGCGGGTGCGGGTGGCCCTTAGGCCGGGGGCGCAGGTGCGCGCGCGCCGGCCTTGCTGGGCCGTGGGTGCGTTAGGGCACTCGGGCCTTGTGGGCCTGGGCCCGTTGGGCTTCCGTCCGGTGAAGCCCGGCCGGTCTTGAATTGTTATTGAATTTCCCACGTCCCGAAAACGACCGGTAACATTAGCCCCCAAGTTTACGGATTACATGACGTAAGTCATGAACTTTAGAAAAAGAAATGGCGTTGAGGTCATTTTACCTTCGGTCATGCGTGACCGTACGCACGCATATCCTTTTTTTTTGCGGACCCCTGGGGGGTCGGACCGGGCCGGCTAGGCAGCAAGGCCCGTGCGCGGTCTGGCGCCGGTGGATTGGCGCGCGCGCGAGGCCGGCACGCGGGCCGGGCCTTGTGTCGCGCGCGCAGGGGGGGGGGGGGGAAGGAACAGGGTTTGCTCCTTCCTCTCCTATAAATAGGAGAGCCCCCCTCCATTGCTGTTCACACCTGGCAGCCTTTGGGTAATTGGAAAATTCCTTTGAGTTTGAAATTGCCCCTGGGCAGCCGACTTTTTTCCCTTTTTTTTTAATCGGGAGTGAGCTTGTTTCCCACGTTGATGATCCCAAGGTTGACTCTTCCTGCCCTTGTTGTCAATGGTGCCCACAAGAAGAGTAGTAGTGTCTATTTATGTACATTTGATGTCATATAGTCTTACGAAGACTCTTGCTTGTAATTGCTTATTCATTAATAAAAAGTTGAAACGTTCATTCATTCCTCCTTGTCTGTTTGAAGCTTTATGATAAAACCTTAGTCTTTTAGTCCATAAACAAACTTAACAACTTACGAAGAGACAAATGGTTTGCTTAAAACGATATATTCGCAATCTTAGGGTCAAAGGATTATTGACCTCAGTATGATTGTTAGAAGAATCTATGATGTCTGGTTATGAGGCATTGAGAGTTGGAGACTCTATAGTTCTTCTAGGTATCTTCCGAAGGTACTGAATTGACCATTGCACTTCTAGAGACAAGATAAGAACAAACCATTTAACCTCTTATGTCTCGAAGTCACTACGTGTTGTCGCACGAAAAAGAACAACGATTAGATACCTCGGGCAGTTCGATCCAAGGCCGGACCAAGTGACCGCGCTCGGGCCAAAAATGGGAGCTCGTAGACCGAGCTGCACCCTCCAGACCCTGAGGTGTGTTTTGGGGGGTGTGACCGTGCCTAAGGTTGGCTGCCTACGTACCCTTTAGTCGGGATCAGTTCAGAACGTAGTTCAATTTGTGTGTTGAGGGCTATCTTGGGCTCGGAGGCTTGAGAATCCAACGCTTTAGAGTAGGACCCAGCTCGTAGCTTCTAGTGAAGACTTTAGAGGGGTCGCTTGCGTTGTAGCTCGGAGTTCTAGTTCAATGGCCAAGAAGCTGGAGAGCAGTGTGTAATGCGGAGACTCGGGTCGCAGAAAAGGAGCGCGCTCCCTCTCGTGGAAGGGGGTCGTTGTATTTCTGAGCCGAGGGAGGAGGAGCGCGCGCTCTTGGAAATATCACAAGAGTGCGGGAGAGGAGAGAATTCTCAAGTGAGGAGTGTTGTGTGAGAATAGGGATGCTTTTCCCTCCCCCTAGGGGTGGTATTTACAGTTTTGGAGGGGAGGCCTTGGGCCGGCCCCTTGAGGCCCACGGGGTGGCCGAGAGCGGGGCGCGCGAGGCACCACGCCCAGGAGGGCGCAAGGCGCGCAGGGCGCGTCGTCTGGATGGGCGCGGGGCGTGTCGGGCGCGGGACTTGGCCGAGCGTGGCGTGCCCGGCAGCAGGCGTCGCCGACCGAGGCGTTGGGATCACTCGGCCAAGGCAGAAGGGATGCTCGGCCGGGGCAGCAGGGGCACTCGGCCCGGGCAGCAAGGATGCTCGGCCGGGGCAGCAGGGGCACCCGGCCGAGGCGGTAGGAACACCCGGCCGAGGCAGCAGGGGTGCTCGGCCGGGGCAGCAGGGGCGCCCGGCCGAGGCGGTAGGAACACCCGGCCGAGGCAGCAGGGGTGCTCGGCCGGGGCAGCAGGGGCGCCCGGCGGAGGCAGCAGAGGCACTCGGCCGGGGCGCTGGGGCGCGCGCGGGCTGGGACGCCCAGGGCGCGGGAACGCGCGCTTGCCGGGACGAGGGCGCGGGTGCTAGTGGCCCTTAGGCCGGGGGCGCAGGTGCGCGCGCGCCGGCCCTGCTGGGCCGTGGGTGCGTTAAGGCACTCGGGCCTTGTGGGCCTGGGCCCGTTGGGCTTCCGGCCGGTGAAGCCCGGCCGGTCTTGAATTGTTATTGAATTTCCGGCGTCCCGAAAACGACCGGTAACATTAGCCCCCAAGTTTACGGATTACATGACGTAAGTCATGAACTTTAGAAAAAGAAAGGGCGTTGAGGTCATTTTACCTTCGGTCATGCGTTACCGTACGCACGCATATCCTTTTTTTTTTTTTGGCGGACCCCTGGGGGGTCGGACCGGGCCGGCTGGGCAGCAAGGCTCGTGCGCGGCCTGGCGCCGGTGGATTGGCGCGCGCGCGAGGCCGGCACGCGGGCCGGGCCTTGTGTCGCGCGCGCAGGGGGGGGGGGGGGGGGTTGGGGGGAAGGGGGGAAGGAGCAGGGTTTGCTCCTTCCTCTCCTATAAATAGGAGAGCCCCCCTCCATTGCTGTTCACACCTGGCAGCCTTTGGTAATTGGAAAATTCCTTTGAGTTTGAAATTCCCCCTGGGCAGCCGACTTTTTTCCCTTTTTTTTTAATCGGGAGTGAGCTTGTTTCCCACGTTGATGATCCCAAGGTTGACTCTTCCTGCCCTTGTTGTCAATGGTGCCCACAAGAAGAGTAGTAGTGTCTATTTATGTACATTTGATGTCATATAGTCTTACGAAGACTCTTGCTTGTAATTGCTTATTCATTAATAAAAAGTTGAAACGTTCATTCATTCCTCCTTGTCTGTTTGAAGCTTTATGATAAAACCTTAGTCTTTTAGTCCATAAACAAACTTAACAACTTACGAAGAGACAAATGTAGGTTTGCATGAACAAACTCTTCGTAGCTTGTTTAAAACGATATATTCGCAATCTAAGGGTCAAAGTACTATTGACCTCAGTACGATTGTTAGAAGAATCTATGATGTCTGGTTATGAGGCATTGAGACAAGTATCTTCCGAAGGTACTGAATTGACCAGTGCACTTCTAGAAACAAGATAAGAACAAACCATTTAACCTCTTATGTCTCGAAGTTACTACGTATGAATTGCATCATGCTTACCTTAATCCTGAAATGAGACATAATATCATTTCACACCTTAGTATTCTCATTTGAGAAAGTCAGATTTCAGACTCACTATGTTATTCCGAACAAGGCCTATTGGTGAAGTACTAAGTTGTGAGAATTTCATGAGTAACTTTGTGAAGTTCTCATAGATATGGAATTCATGTACAAGATTGCTGAAATGCAATGTATGTCACCTCATGCTTTGTTCCTTGTAGTGTAAATAAATGAACCGGCCAGTGTCCAAATTGAGTCCTGACTCTTTTGGATGAAACAATGTGACTTGTTAGCTCCTCGTCAATACATTGTTTCTAACTTATTCACAAGCGACAAAGGAGTTGAGGAAATAACAGCTAGAAGGGTAAAATGGTAATTTAGTAAATCCCGACTAGCTGATGACATTCATGAAGGGTAAACATAGATAATATTCAGTGGATCCGCTCATTATAATTAGGTGAATTCTTGAGTAGAAAATAAATTCATTTGAACCGAGAGATTTTCAGTGTCAACTCTTTAATGGAGTCAGTTGGCATTAAGCTAAACTTGGAAAAGGTTTGTGAACTTTTGAGTCCAAGTGTTTAGCTCAAGCTTTGTTCATTTGGGTCCATGAGGTCACTGTCACGAATCACATCGATAGGAATAGTTAAACTGGAAGCTAAGTCAAAACGAGAACGAAAATTGTCAAAAGGGTATTCTTGTCTTTTGAGACATAGGATGAAATGGATGTCAATAAATTTTGACAAGTTCATTTGATGACTTAATGTCACTCGGCCATAATATGATTAATTGGGCCTTGTGGATTAATTTCATTTCATAAGAGTTTTATTGAAAACTCTTAATGGGCCTCTTTCATGTTGTTATGAACAAATGAAGAAGCTTCTAGAAGCTCCTTCTAGAATGATGTTGGGCGCCCAAATACCTAAGAGAAAGAGAAAATATTTTGTGCATAAATGTATCAAGATACTTGCCAAAAGAAAAAAAGGAAACAAATTTCTTATGCTTGCCATAAGGAATTTCGGCCAAGGCAACCAAGAGAGAACAAAAGAGGAAACTAATCCCTTGGGGATTTACTTGAGGTGGGCGCCTATCTTGGATAGGAATGGGCAATAAAAGATTGCTCATTAAGGCTTGGAAAATAAGAGGAAACTACTTCTTTCCAAGGCCAACCCTTCTCCTATAAATAGGACCCTCATTCCTCTCATTCTATTCATTCCACATAAGTTAGAGATTGAGAGCTTCTCTCTCTAGAACTTGTGGTTGCCGCTCCTCTTCTCTCTCTCTCTAGTTTATTTTCGATTTTTCTTGTTTTGGCACCTAGGTCCTCACTCGACCTAGTGTTTAGCTCTGCGACTTCAAGACTCGTTCTTAAGTCGTAGTATTTAAAAGTGCCCACTCACTAATTCCTTTATTTCGAGTGATTTAGTGATAGAAACTTTCGTGGTTGCTCGAGGTGCCGAGGAAAGAAAGAGAGACGTGCTGCGAGGGGAGACGAGCGTTGCAACTTTCTAAGAGCTTCTCAAAGATCAAGCTTCAAGAAAGGTTATTAAACTTCTTAGCTCATATTAATTTTTAATTACATGTACTTGCACTTTGTCTAGGTTAGTAAAAAACTTATTTTACTTGTAAAAGAAAATTTTTAAATTTCCGCCGCTTACCGAAGTGCTAATTTTTTTTCTTAAACCCTAGATCGATTCCAACAAATGGTATCAGAGCTATGGTCAAAGATTAGCATGTACATGTATTTAAAAATATGAGCTTGAAAATCGTTTTCGAAAGTTTACTAATTTTGTGACAAGTTAGAATTGTTATCTTAGATTTTTTTTAATTTATTGCTCTTGCCTTTAAATTAAAAACCATGTTGATTTTCTATGAGTTTGGGATGTTTTTAAAACACATTAGAATCAGTTCTAAAAGTTTTTAATTTTTTATATTAAAAAACGTGTTTTAAAGGTTTGAGAAATTTCGAGTAAAATTTTGTGACTAGTTATATTGTCTTGCTAGTTTCTTTTATTTACTTGAATCGTTTTATGCTTGTTGTTATTTCTTTTATTCCTTGTTATTACCTTGCTAATAAAACACCAATAAAAGCTTTAACAACATCCTAAAACGTTCCGTTACACTCGATTCTTTTTCGCACCTAAAAAGGACCAAGCTTTAATTATTTCTTTTTCTTCGAGCTGGAGTAAACCCGCATTAAAAGTGGCATAACTCTCTGCTCAGTAATCTAAATTTAATGATTCTTGAATAAAATTAAAGCTCTGTCTGTCCTCTGTCCAATACCACCGGTTTCGGCTCAAAAGGACATCGGAGCCGCCAGATATGGCGATTTTACTCCGAGGTGCGCGGCTGTGCTGAAACTCCAGTTTTTTAGAAATCCGAATTTTCAAACCCCACTACCATGAGTTATAGAACTCTAATGAGAAAATTTTCTTGAGCAAAAATGTTTTTCATATGATTATAAACATGATGTGTAAGATTAAAATGTTTTGATTTTTGAAAGTTTAATTGAAACTGAGTTTTTACAAAACTAGTTTGAATTTTGAAAAACCGTTTTCACTTTCAAACTTGAAAATATTTTGTCATCCAAATCAAATAAGTTTTCAAAATGTTTTCAAAACTATATCTATATCACATATGTTCAAAATCTATATGCTCTTGAAAATTTGAATGGGAGGTCTCCTTGTAGACAAGCCGAAAAATAAAAAGATGTGTAATCTCAAACTTTCAAGTGTTCGAGTGAGTTGAAGTTCACACTTCCCTCATGCACTTTCCCGAAATAGAAAATAGGAAAAGATCGAGTATGTACCTTGTGCCTTTATGCACTAATACTGCTCTGAACATGTCGATCTAGGATTCTCTTCTAGTTGTCTGCTCTTTCGCTCTTTAACTAGGAAATGCGTTTCCTAACTTATAAGAGTCGATGAACCAACTCCAAAAACTAAGTGGGAGGGTTATACTTGTTGTTTGTAACCCACGATCCCCAACACTAATGAAAAGTGCAAGTGTCGCCGGACTAAGAGTCACCCTCGTGGCCCTCTCTTAAATGAGAGTACTCAAGGGCGCTTTGCTCTGATCATTGCTCAATGAGCTACGTCCGAGAGTGAGACGATGATGACAAGGCCTCCCCTCGGCGGATTGTTTTTCAAAGTCTTTTTTTTGGACAAAGTGGTTGGTTACACACTTAGACTCAATCCCTAGTAATCCTCCCTCGAGGCCCTGCGAAAGGATGTGAGTGATCAAACCAATTTACAAGGTGGCTAGTAAAAAATGGTGTATTGACATCTTGGCTAAGCATTAATGATGTGTCATTTACTTATAAAAGGAGATTTTTTGCGGCCTTCCCTCGAAGGAGTAAATTATCGTTTGGTTTATAACACCTTTGGATTTTATAAAAGTCTTAATAAAACTTAAATCCTAAACCAAAGACTAATCATAAACTTGTTTCAACTTAAATAAGCAACATGTCTCGCAAACATCCCTCGATCATCTTTTACTCGAACAAACTCGAAAACAAAAACTATGTAGATTCGAAACATAACCTCGACATAATCCTTACCAAGCACAAATGAGTACTCACCACCCCGTGTCCTCCTCTCCAAGGCCGGCGCTCGTCCAAGGCCGGCTCTCCAAGGCCGGCGCTCGCCAAGGCCGGCTCTCCAAGGTCGGCGCTCGTCCAAGGCCGGCTTTCCAAGGCCGGCGCTCGCCAAGGCGGGTTCTCCAAGGCCGGCGCTCGTCCAAGGCCGGCTCTCCAAGGCCGGCGCTCGCCAAGGCCGGCTCTCCAAGGCCGGCGCTCGTCCCAGGCCGGCTCTCCAAGGCCGGCGCTCTTCCAAGGCCGGCTCTCCAAGGCCGGCGCTCGGCCAAGGGGTTCCCCAAACACCCCTTGGCCGCCTATAAATATAAGGGTCTCTCCCTTGACCCAGGTAATCCATTCTTGAGTACTGAGACGCTGTCGAACTCGTACCTCGCTCGTTTCTCTCAAGTCTCGACCCCTAAACACTAAACCCTCTACAAACCACCTCAATCCTACTAATGTTGAGCGTCGGAGAGGTAAACAGGGGCAACCCCCCTGTTTTCCCTTTGTAGTTCACACCTTTCTTGCTTGCTTTTCAGGTGCCTGGACGAGAGAGATATCACAGACAGCTAAGGGACGACTTGGGATACCAAGTCCGACACGCTCGAGTCAAGACGAGACCACTTGGTCCGGCCTTGGGTCTGACCGTCTGCGACTCCTAAATCGTTGTCCGAAAAACTGCGACAACATTTTGGCGCTAGAAGGAGGGGACCTCTCGACCTTGACGACGCATTCCCTCTACCAGTTTTCTCCCTTTGTTCTCACGACTCTCAGGAGATGAGTCACATTCCCACCACCTCCGCGGGTACCCGAGCGACAAGCTCGAGGTACGGCCTTCGACGCCTCGCACATCGTCTTGAAGGGCAACCTCGCGATAGCGAGAGCCAGCCCCAAGACCCGATGAATGACCCCGAGGCCGGGCTCCGAGAGGACACGGCCCAGCGGCTCGCGGAGTTACCTTCACCGATGATTACTCACGATATGGGTTTGTCTATTTGCTCAAACATAAATCCGAGACCTTTAACGTAATTAAGGTCTTTAGGGCTTTAGTGGAAAAGCAAACTGGCAAAGTGATCAAAACCCTTCGATCTGATCGAGGTGGTGAGTATATGTCTGGAGAGTTCGATGACTTTCTTAAAGAAGAAGGTATCGCTTCTCAGCTTACCGCTCCTTGCACACCTCAACAAAATGGAGTGTAAGAGAGAAGAAACCGAACTCTTATGGAGATGGTTAGATCAATGATGAGTTACTCATCACTCCCTCTTTCCTTTTGGGGATATGCCCTCGAAACAGCCACTTACATTGTGAACCAAGTTTCGTCTAAAACGGTTCCTGGTACTCCTTATGAACGATGGACTGGCCGTAGAGTTGGCTAGTAGATCAGAATTGTGTTTGTTTGTGGGATATCCAAAGGAAACCAAAGGTTTAATTTTCTATAGTCCCGAGGACGATAAGACTTTCGTTAGCACGAATGCTCGTTTCCTTGAGGAGGACTTTATGAAGGATGCGAAACCTAGAAGCAAAATTGTGCTTGAAGAAAAGTTGGGTGAGGAAGCTTCTACCTCATCTGTAAGAGCTGTTCTTACCCCAACTGAAACACAACCTAACTCATCAAAATCTCGTCAAGTAGTACTTCGACGTAGTGGAGACTCTCTTGTAGCCGTCTCTGACATGGATGATCCTGTTTCCTATAGCCAAGCGATGGCTTGTTCTGAATCAAACCTTTGGCTTGATGCCATGAAAGTTGAAATGCACTCGATGTATGTCAACAATGTCTGGAAACTGGTAGACCTTCCTGAAGGGATTAAACCCGTAGGGTGTAAGTGGATATACAAGAAGAAAAGGGGTCCTGATGGGAACGTCGAGACGTTCAAAGCACGACTTGTGGCAAAGGGTTATACCCAACAAGAAGGGATTGACTATGAAGAAACCTTTTTGCCAGTCGCAATGCTTAAATCCATCCGCATACTCATATCCATAGCTGCAGCTCTCGACTATGAGATCTGGCAAATGGATGTCAAGACAGCCTTTCTGAATGGCAATCTTGACGAGCGCATTTACATGGCTCAACCAGACGGTTTCGTGGAAGAAGGTCAAGATACCAAGGTTTGTGAGTTGCCTAAGTCCATTTATGGATTAAAGCAAGCATCTAGGTCATGGAATATTAGATTCGATGAAACTGTAAAGAGCTTTGGCTTTGAACAGTCAATAGATGAGCCTTGTGTTTACAAGTTAATACACGAAGGTAAAGTTATCTGAGGTTAAGGTCTGGCTGGCAAAGCAATTCGATATGAAGGATCTAGGAGAAGCCGCGTACATTCTGGGGATCCAAATCTTTCGAGATAGGAAAAACCGGACCTTGTCGCTCTCTCAAGCATCTTATATTGATAAGGTAATGGATCGCTTCTCGATGCAAGACTCCAAGAAAGGCCAAACACCCTTTAAGCATAGAGTCTCACTCTCTAACGACCAGTCTCCCAAGACTGCACAAGAGATTGAAGACAGGAGGAAAATTCCTTACGCCTCTGCCGTAGGAAGCCTTATGTATGCTATGCTTTGCACTAGACCTGATATATGTTTCGCCGTTGGCGTAGTTAGCCATTTCCCATCCAACCCTGGACCCGAGCACTGGATTGCTGTTAAGCAGGTTCTTAAGTATCTTCGAAGAACTAGGAATTTGATGCTTACATACTCAGGTACTGACCTGACTATGACGGGATATACCGACTCCGATTTTCAAGCGGATAAGGATTCCAGGAAATCCACTTCGGGATACGTGTTCATCCTTAATGGTGGAGCTGTTGTGTGGAGGAGTATTAAGCAATCTTGCATTGCTGACTCCACAATGGAAGCAGAATATGTGGCTGCTTGTGAAGCATCCAAAGAGGCTGTATGGCTTAGAAAATTCCTTAAGTATTTGGAAGTTGTTCCAAACGTCGACGAGCCCATGACCCTTTATTGTGATAATAGTGGAGCTGTCGCTAAGTCAAAGGAACCTCGAAGCCATAAGCGCTCTAAGCATATTGAGAGGACATACCATTTGATTTGAGAGATCGCGCAACGCGGAGACGTGGAGGTGAAGTAGATCTCTGGTAGTGGGAGTAGGCATGTAGGACTACTCACATCTTCTTTTAGTCAAGTGGGAGTTTGTTGTCAATGGTGCCCACAAGAAGAGTAGTAGTGTCTATTTATGTACATTTGATGTCATATAGTCTTACGAAGACTCTTGCTTGTAATTGCTTATTCATTAATAAAAAGTTGAAACGTTCATTCATTCCTCCTTGTCTGTTTGAAGCTTTATGATAAAACCTTAGTCTAAAGTCCATAAACAAACTTAACAACTTACGAAGAGACAAATGTAGATTTGCATGAACAAACTCTTCGTAGTTTGCTTAAAACAATATATTCGCAATCTAAGGGTCAAAGGACTATTGACCTCAGTACGATTGTTAGAAGAATCTATGATGTCTGGTTATGAGGCATTGAGAGTTGGAGACTCTATAGTTCTTCTAGGTATCTTCCAAAGGTACCAAAGGTACAAGATAAGGACAAACCATTTAACCTCTTATGTCTCGAAGTCACTACGTATGAATTGCATCATGTCATTTCACACCTTAGTATTCTCATTTGAGAAAGTCAGAGTTCGGACTCACTATGTTATTCCGAACAAGGCCTATTGGTGAAGTACTAAGTTGTGAGAATGTCATGAGTAACTTTGTGAAGTTCTCATAGATATGGAATTCATGTACAAGATTGCTGAAATGCAATGTATGTCACCTCATGCTTTGTTCCTTGGAGTGTGAATAAATGAACTGGCCAGTGTCCAAATTGAGTCCCGACTAGCTGATGACATTCATGAAGGGTAAACATAGATAATATTCAGTGGATCCGCTCATTATAATTAGGTGAATTCTTGAGTAGAAAATAAATTCATTTGAACCGAGAGATTTTCAGTGTCAACTCTTTAGTGGAGTCAGTTGGCATTAAGCTAAACTTGGAAAAGGTTTGTGAACTTTTGAGTCCAAGTGTTTAGCTCAAGCTTTGTTCATTTGGGTCCATGAGGTCACTGTCACGAATCACATCGATAGGAATAGTTAAACTGGAAGCTAAGTCAAAACGAGAACGAAAATTGTCAAAAGGGTATTCTTGTCTTTTGAGACATAGGATGAAATGGATGTCAATAAATTTTGACAAGTTCATTTGATGACTTAATGTCACTCGGCCATAATATGATTAATTGGGCCTTGTGGATTAATTTCATTTCATAAGAGTTTTATTGAAAACTGTTAATGGGCCTCTTTCATGTTGTTATGAACAAATGAAGAAGCTTCTAGAAGCTCCTTCTAGAATGATGTTGGGCGCCCAAATACCTAAGAGAAAGAGAAAATATTTTGTGCATAAATGTATCAAGATACTTGCCAAAAGAAAAAAGGAAACAAATTTCCGATGCTTGCCATAAGGAATTTCGGCCAAGGCAACCAAGAGAGAACAAAAGAGGAAACTAATCCCTTGGGGATTTACTTGAGGTGGGCGCCTATCTTGGATAGGAATGGGCAATAAAAGATTGCTCATTAAGGCTTGGAAAATAAGAGGAAACTACTTCTTTCCAAGGCCAATCTTTCTCCTATAAATAGGACCCTCATTCCTCTCATTCTATTCATTCCACATAAGTTAGAGATTGAGAGCTTCTCTCTCTAGAACTTGTGGTTGCCGCCCCTCTTCTCTCTCTCTCTAGTTTATTTTCGATTTTTCTTGTTTTGGCACCTAGGTCCTCACTCGACCTAGTGTTTAGCTCTGCGACTTCAAGACTCGTTCTTAAGTCGTAGTGTTTAAAAGTGCCCACTCACTAATTCCTTTATTTCGAGTGATTTAGTGATAGAAACTTTCGTGGTTGCTCGAGGTGCCGAGGAAAGAAAGAGAGACGTGCTGCGAGGGGAGACGAGCGTTGCAACTTTCTAAGAGCTTCTCAAAGATCAAGCTTCAAGAAAGGTTAGTAAACTTCTTAGCTCATATTAATTTTTAATTACATGTACTTGCACTTTGTCTAGGTTAGTAAAAAACTGTTTTTACTTGTAAAAGAAAATTTTTAAATTTCCGTCGCTTACTGAAGCGTTAATTTTTTTTCTTAAACCCTAGATCGATTCCAACAGCCCTCTCCCAGATTTTGGGGGGGCGGCCAAGGGCCTTTGAGGAACTCGACAAATGGCTCGCAGAGTTGGAGACTGATGCCGCGGCGATAGCCGAGCTGGCGGGGCCCGGGGGTGGCCTACCTACCAGGTGCGGCCTCGAAGGAGAGGACGAAAGGTCCAAGGACTCACGTTCGTCGCGGTTGGTGATCAACCTGGTTTCCCGCGAGGCGTCCTTCGACGCCCCCTCGCTCAAACAGCGAGGTGAAGCGACGGTGAGTGCCGGGCTCCCTCGGGCGTCTGATTTAGATGCCTCGGGTGCCGGGCTTTCGATAGTGCCGTCTGAATCTTTCCTGGACGAGATTTATTCCGACGACCCCCTAGGGTCGGGCTCAGAAGGCCCCGAAGAGGACTTGGAGGCTCCTCCCGCGAGGGGGAAGGAGAAACGCAACAGGAAAGTGTTGGCGACGGCCTGGTCGGCTTTCGAGTCCGCCGAGGCTTCGGGCTACACTTATGCCAGGTCACTGGAGAGGACTTGTATGTATGGAGTAGGCGACTCTGTTGCCCCCGTCGGCTTAGACTGCAGGGGGATCGATGCAGCGAGCACGCTCACTTCACGCGTCTTTAGCACGCTCTGGGAGACGTATAACATCTCTCCCTCGGTGGGGTTGCTTAGACCTGCCCCCGAGGACAGGCCGTCTAGTCCTAGGGACGGATACGTGGCCGTGACGATCGGGAGTCTTGTCTCCGGGTTGCGCCTCCCGTTCCCAATGATCGTCCAGCAGATTCTGACCCGACTAGGGTTCCATGCATGTCAAATGAGCCCGGCGTTCTATCGCTTGTTGGCTACATGCTTTATGGAGTGGCACTGCCAGACGCAGCGTGCCATGACCGTGGATGACTTTCGTAAGTTGGTTGCCGTCTTCTCGACGCCGGGGCAGCCGGGATTTCATATGGCCCGTGCTCGGGGCAACGTGAGGCTAGTCGAGGATAGTGACGCGCCTAGCTGTTGTCAATGGTGCCCACAAGAAGAGTAGTAGTGTCTATTTATGTACATTTGATGTCATATAGTCTCATGAAGACTCTTGCTTGTAATTGCCTATCTATTCATTAATAAAGTTGAAACGTTCATTCATTCTTTCTTTGTTTGAAGCTTTATGATAAAACCTTAGTCTTTTAGTCCATAAACAAACTTAACAACTTACGAAGAGACAAATGTAGATTTGCATGAACAAACTCTTCGTAGTTTGCTTAAAACGATATATTCGCAATCTTAGGGTCAAAGGACTATTGACCTCAGTATGATTGTTAGAAGAATCTATGATGTCTGGTTATGAGGCATTGAGAGTTGGAGACTCTATAGTTCTTCTAGGTATCTTCCGAAGGTACTGAATTGACCAGTGCACTTCTAGAGACAATATAAGAACAAACCATTTAACCTCTTATGTCTCGAAGTCACTATGTATGAATTGCATCATGCTTACCTTAATCCTGAAATGAGACATGCCATTTCACACCTTAGTATTCTCATTTGAGAAAGTCAAAGTTCGGACTCACTATGTGATTCCGAACAAGGCCTATTGGTGAAGTACTAAGTTGTGAGTCTGTCATGAGTAACTTTGTGAAGTTCTCATAGATATGGAATTCATGTACAAGATTGCTGAAATGCAATGTATGTCACCTCATGCTTTGTTCCTTGGAGTGTGAATAATTGAACTGGCCAGTGTCCAAATTGAGTCCTGACTTTTTTGGATGAAACAATGTGACTTGTTAGCTCCTCGTCAATACATTGTTTCTAACTTATTCACAAGTGACAAAGGAGTTGAGGAAATAACAGCTAGAAGGGTAAAATGGTAATTTAGTAAATCCCGACTAGCTGATGACATTCATGAAGGGTAAACATAGATAATATTAACTGGATCCGCTCATCATAATTAGGTTGAATTCTTGAGTAGAAAATAAATTCATTTGAATCGAGAGATTTTCAGTGTCAACTCTTTAGTGGAGTCAGTTGGCATTAAGCTAAACTTGGAAAAGGTTTGTGAATTTTTGAGTCCAAGTGTTTAGCTCAAGCTTTGTTCATTTGGGTCCATGAGGTCACTGTCACGAATCACATCGAGTAGGAATAGTTAAACTGAAAGCTAAGTCAAAACAAGAACGAGACAGTTTTACGAAAATTGTCAAAAGGGTATTTTTGTCTTTTTGGACATAGGACGAAAAGAATGTCAATAAATTTTTTTTTTTTTTGACATTGTCATATGATGACAAATGAAATAAATATTACTCAGCCATATTAGTGTAATTGGGCCTTGAGGATTAATTTCATTTCATAGAATTTTACTTGAAAATTCTTAGTGGGCTTTTCTTATGTTGTCATGAACAAATGAAGAAACATCTAGAAGGTCCTTCTAGAAGCCTTATTTTCGTCCAACCCAATGAAAAGAGAGGCTAAATTTCGTGCATACCATGGTATGAAAGAGAGATTATTTTGTGCATTAATGTATGAAGATACTTGCCAAAAGAAAAAGAGGAAACAAATTTGCTTCTAGAAGCAAGTGTATTTTCGGCCAAGAGAGAGTAAATTAAATGAGGAAACAAATCCAAGGCCTTAATTGGCTCATGTTGGACTTCCATATAGGTGAGAAAAGAGAAAAGGAAACTACCTTTTGAAGGTAATCCCTCCCCTATAAATAGAGGCCTCATTCTCATTGTTTCAATCATCCCAAAGTTTTAGAGATTGAGAGCTTCTCTCTCTAGACTTGGCCGATCCTCTCTCTCTCTCTCTCTCTCTCTCTCTCTCTCTCTCTCTTCAATTTCGATTTTTCTTGTTTTGGCACCTAGGTCCTCACTCGACCTAGTGTTTAGCTCTGCGACTTTGAGACTCGTTCTTAAGTCGTAGTGTTTAAAAGTGCCCACTCACTGATTCCTTCTTTTCGAGTGATTTAGTGATAGAAACTTTCGTGGTTGCTCGAGGTGCCGAGGAAAGAAAGAGAGACGTGCTGCGAGGGGAGACGAGCGTTGCGAACTTTCCAAAAGCTTCTTCAAAGTTCAAGCTTCAAGAAAGGTTAGTAAACTCTTAGCTCATATTGGTTTTTAATTACATGTACTTGCACTTGTCTAGGTTAGTAAAAACTGTTTTTACTTGTAAAAGAAAATTTTTAAAATTCCGCCGCTTACCGAAGCGTTAATTATTTTCTCAAACCCTAGATCGATTCCAACAAATGGTATCAGAGCTATGGTCAAAGATATGCATGTACATGTTTTTAAAATTATGAGCTTGAAAATCGTTTTCGAAAGTTTACTAATTTTGTGACAAGTTAGAATTGTAATCTTAGTTTTTTTTTTAATTTAATGCTCTTGTCTTTAAATTAAAAAGCATGTTGATTTTCTATGAGTTTGGGATGTTTTTAAAACACATTAGAATCAGTTCTAAAAGTTTTTAATTTTTTATATTGAAAAACGTGTTTTAAAGGTTTGAGAAATTTCGAGTAAAATTTTGTGACTAGTTTTGATATCTTGCTAGTTTCTTATTTTTACTTGAATCGTTTTATGCATGTTGTTATTTCTTTTATTCTATGTTATTTCCCTGCTAATAAAACACAAATAAAAGCTTTAAACAACATCTTAAAACGTTCCGTTACACTTGATTCTTTTTCGCACCTAGAAAGGACCAAGCTTTAATTTATTTCTTTTTCTTCGAGCTAGAGTAAACCCGCATTAAAAGTGGAATAACTCTCTGCTCAGAAATCGAAATTTAATGATTCTTGAATAAAATTAAAGCTTTGTCTGTCCTCTGTCCAATGCCACCGGTTTCGGCTGAAAAGGACATCGGAGCCGCCAGATATGGCGATTTTACTCCGAGGTGCGCGGCTGTCTGAAACTCCAGTTTTTTAGAAATCCGGATTTTCAAACCCCACTACCATGAGTTATAGAACTCTAATGAGAAAACTTTCTTGAGCAAAAATGTTTTTCATATGATTATAAACATGATGTGTAAAATTAAAAGTTTTGATTTTTGGAAGTTTAATTGAAATTGAATTTTTACAAAACTAGTTTGAATTTTGAAAAACCGTTTTCACTTTCAAACTTGAAAAATATTTTGTCATCCAAATCAAATAAATTTTCAAAATGTTTTCAAAACTATATCTATATCACATATGTTCAAAATCTATATGCTCTTGAAAATTTGAGTGGGAGGTCTCCTTGTAGACAAGCCGAAAAATAAAAAGATGTGTAATCTCAAACTTTCAAGTGTTCGAGTGAGTTGAAGTTCACACTTCCCTCACGCACTTTCCCGAAATAGAAAATAGGAAAAGATCGAGTATGTACCTTGTGCCTTTATGCACTAATACTGCTCTGAACATGTCGATCTAGGATTCTCTTCTAGTTGTTTGCTCTGTCGCTCTCTAACTAGGAAATTTGTTTCCGAACTTATAAGAGTCGATGAACCAACTCCAAAAACTAAGTGGGAGGGTTATATTCGTTGTTTGTAACCCACGATCCCCAACACTAATGAAAGACGCAATAACGTGGGACTAAGAGCCGCTCTTGCGACCCTCACTTAAATGTGAGTACTCCAAGGCGTTATTGCTTCGATCATTGCTCAATGAGCTACGTCCGAGAGTGATGCAATGATGGCAAGGCCTCCCCTTGGGGGATTGTTTTTCAAAGCTGATCTTTTGGACTAAGTGGTTGGTTGCACGCTTAGGCTCAATCCCTAGTATCCTCCCTTGAGGCTCTGCGAAAGGATGTGAGTGATCAAACCAATTTAAAAGGTGGCTAGTCAAAATAGATGTATTGACATCTTGGCTTAGCATTAATGATGTGTTATTTACTTATAAATGGAGATTTTTTGCGGCCTTCTCTTGAGGGAGTAAATTATCGTTTGGTTTATAACACCTTTGGATTTTATAAAAGTCTTAATAAAACTTAAATCATAAACCAAAGACTAATCATAAACTTGTTTCAACTTATATAGGCAATATGTCTCTCAACCATCTCTCAATCTTTCTTTCCTCGATCAAACTCGAAAACGAAAACTACGTAGATTCGAAACGTAACCTCGACATAATACCTACCGTTAACGAGCACAAATGGGTACTCACCACCCCGTGTCCTCCTCTGACGAATGATGATTCAACTCAAGAGGACAATGACGCCTTAGCGGCCTGGCTTCGATCCGATGAGATTGTGAGGTGCTATATCTTGGCATCTATGAACAATGTGCTGAAAGAGCAACATCGTGACATCGAGACTGCCGCTGACATGCTCTACAATCTCCTTGAGATGTTTGGAGGGCAAATGCGTCAAACAAGGCTACAAGCAGTCCGACTGTTTATGAACTGTCGCATGAAGGCTAGGACTCCTGTTAGGGACCATATGATGCTGATCATTAGTTACCTAAATGAAATGGAAATCCTAGGATCTGAGATTGATGGGAAGAATATCATAGATATGATCTTAGAAACTCTCCCCGCATCTCTTGATACCTCCAAGCTGAACTACTCCATTGCAAAGCTAAAGTACACTGTTACCGAACTTATGAAGGAGCTTCACACTGCTGTAGGTCTCAATAAGAGAAAGAGGAATCAAGGAGAGGCACATGCTACTGAGCAAAAAGCCTCCGCCTCTGGAACTGTGAAGAGACCTTACAAGGCCGATAAAAAGAACTGTCCCGCCTATCTCAAAGCAAAGGAACATAGTATTGTACTAGTTACCGAAGCATGCTTAGTAGCTGATAATGTATCATCGTGGATTATTGACTCCGCTGCTACTAACCATATTTGTTGTTCCTTGAATGGTTTCAAGAAAACCAAAAGCTTAGAGGAAGGCGAGTTCTGTTTCAAATGGGGTGATGGGGGCCTGGTGTCTGCAAAGGCTGTGGGATCCGTGACGCTGTCTTTTGAAGACCGCACTTTAAACTTGAATAATGTTTATTTTGTTCCTACCTTTGGGAAGAACTTAATATCCGTTGCTCGTCTTCGTGAGCAAGATTATTGTTTAAAGTTCATTAAGAATGGAATTCGTATTTCGTTTCCTGATAATTCTTTTGTCACTGATGCATGTATGAAGAATGCTCTTTTCTACATCTATCCCACTTAACCTTCTCTTTTAGACACCGAAATAGATAATGATCTAATAAGGGAGCCAAAGAGGATCAAACTTTCTGAATCCTCTGATCTAACAAAATCAACATACCTATGGCACTTAAGACTTGGTCATATCAGTCTAGATAGGATTAAGAGACTTGTGAGTGATGGTCCACTCCAAGCCTCTGCAATAGGTTCACTACCTACTTGTGAATCCTGCATAGAAGGAAAAATGACTAAGCGACCTTTCTTCGATAAGGGTCGAAGAGCCACTGAGTTGCTGGAACTAATACATTCTGATGTATGTGGTCCGCTCAGCCAACAGGCACGTGGGGGATACGAATACTTCGCTACCTTCACTGATGATTACTCACGATATGGGTTTGTCTATTTGCTCAAACACAAATCCGAGACCTTTAACGTATTTAAGGTCTTTAGGGCTTTAGTGGAAAAGCAAACTGGCAAAGTGATCAAAACCCTTCGATCTGATCGAGGTGGTGAGTATATGTATGGAGAGTTCGATGACTTTCTTAAAGAAGAAGGTATTGCTTCTCAGCTTACCGCACCTGGCACACCTCAACAAAACGGAGTGTCAGAGAGAAGAAACCGAACTCTTATGGAGATGGTTAGATCGATGATGAGTTACTCATCACTCCCGCTTTCCTTTTGGGGATATGCCCTCGAAACAGCCGCTTACATTCTGAACCAAGTTCCGTCTAAAACGGTTCCTGGTACTCCTTATGAAAGATGGACTAGACGTAAAGTAAGTTTGGGCCACATCCGAATTTGGGGTTGCCCTGCACATGTGCTAAGGCAAAGGACTAGCAAGTTGGCTAGTAGGTCAGAATTGTGCCTGTTTGTGGGATATCCAAAGGAAACCAAAGGTTTCATTTTCTATAGTCCCGAGGGCGATAAGACTTTCGTTAGCACGAATGCTCGTTTCCTTGAGGAGGACTTCATGAAGGATGCGAAACCTAGAAGCAAAATTGTGCGTGAAGAAAAGTTGGGTGAGGAAGCTTCTACCTCATCTGTAAGAACTGTTCTTACCCCAACTGAAACACAACCTAACTCATCAGAATCTCGTCAAGTAGTACTTCGACGTAGTGGGAGGGCTACTCAAAAGCCTGACAGGTACATGTCTTATGGAGACTCTCTTGTAGCCGTCTCCGACATGGATGACCCTGTTTCCTATAGCCAAGCGATGGCTTGTTCTGAATCAAACCTTTGGCTTGACGCCATGAAAGTTGAAATGCACTCGATGTATGTCAACAATGTCTGGAAACTTGTAGACCTTCCTGAAGGGATTAAACCCGTAGGGTGTAAGTGGATATACAAGAAGAAAAGGGGTCCTGATGGGAACGTCGAGACGTTCAAAGCACGACTTGTGGCAAAGGGTTATACCCAACAAGAAGGGATTGACTATGAAGAAACCTTCTCGCCAGTCGCAATGCTTAAATCCATCCGCATACTCCTATCCATAGCTGCAGCTCTCGACTATGAGATCTGGCAAATGGATGTCAAGACAGCCTTTCTGAATGGCAATCTTGACGAGCGCATTTACATGGCTCAACCAGACGATTTCATGGATAAAGGTCAAGAGACCAAGGTTTGTGAGTTGCTCAAATCCATTTATGGACTAAAGCAAGCATCTAGGTCATGGAATATTAGATTCGATGAAACTGTAAAGAGCTTTGGCTTTGAACAGTCAATAGATGAGCCTTGTGTTTACAAGTTAATACACGAAGGCAAGGTTGTGTTTCTGGTACTATATGTCGATGATATACTACTCATTGGTAATGACGTGGGTAAGTTATCTGAGGTTAAGGTCTGGCTGGCAAAGCAATTCGATATGAAAGATCTAGGAGAAGCCGCATACATTCTGGGAATCCAAATCTTTCGAGATAGGAAAAACCGGACCCTGTCGCTCTCTCAAGCATCTTATATTGATAAGGTGATGGATCGCTTCTCGATGCAAGACTCCAAGAAGGCCCAAACACCCTTTAGGCATGGAGTTTCACTCTCTAAGGACCAGTCTCCCAAGACTGCACAAGAGATTGAAAACATGAGGAAAGTTCCTTACGCCTCTGCCATAGGAAGCCTCATGTATGCTTTGCTTTGCACTAGACCTGACATTTGTTTCGCTGTTGGCGTAGTTAGCCGTTTCCAATCCAACCCTGGACCCGAGCACTGGATTGCTATTAAGCATGTTCTTAAGTATCTTCGAAGAACTAGGAACTTGATGCTTATATACTCAGGTACTGACCTGGCTATGACGGGATATATCGACTCCGATTTTCAAGCGGATAAGGATTCCAGGAAATCGACTTCAGGATCTGTGTTCATCCTTAATGGTGGAGCTGTTGTGTGGAGAAGCAATCTTGCATTGCTGACTCCACAATGGAAGCAGAATATGTGGCTGCTTGTGAAGCATCCAAAGAGGCTGTATGGCTTAGAAAATTTCTTAAGTATTTGGAAGTTGTTCCAAACGTCGACGAGCCCATAACCCTTTATTGTGATAATAGTGGGGCTGTCGCTAACTCAAAGGAACCTAGAAGCCATAAGCGCTCTAAGCATATTGAGAGGAAATACCATTTGATTCGAGAGATCGCGCAACGCGTAGCCGTGGAGGTGAATTAGATCTCTGGTAGATCTATTCACCAAGGCCCTAGCGAACATGGTCTTAGACCAACTTCGAGAGGGATTAGGCATGTAGGACTACTCACATCTTCTTTGAGTCAAGTGGGAGTTTGTTGTCAATGGTGCCCACAAGAAGAGTAGTAGTGTCTATTTATGTACATTTGATGTCATATAGTCTCATGAAGACTCTTGCTTGTAATTGCCTATCTATTCATTAATAAAGTTGAAACGTTCATTCATTCTTTCTTTGTTTGAAGCTTTATGATAAAACCTTAGTCTTTTAGTCCATAAACAAACTTAACAACTTACGAAGAGACAAATGTAGATTTGCATGAACAAACTCTTCGTAGTTTGCTTAAAACGATATATTCGCAATCTTAGGTTCAAAGGACTATTGACCTCAGTATGATTGTTAGAAGAATCTATGATGTCTGGTTATGAGGCATTGAGAGTTGGAGACTCTATAGTTCTTCTAGGTATCTTCCGAAGGTACTGAATTGACAAGTGCACTTCTAGAGACAATATAAGAACAAACCATTTAACCTCTTATGTCTCGAAGTCACTATGTATGAATTGCATCATGCTTACCTTAATCCTGAAATGAGACATGCCATTTCACACCTTAGTATTCTCATTTGAGAAAGTCAAAGTTCGGACTCACTATGTGATTCCGAACAAGGCCTATTGGTGAAGTACTAAGTTGTGAGTCTGTCATGAGTAACTTTGTGAAGTTCTCATAGATATGGAATTCATGTACAAGATTGCTGAAATGCAATGTATGTCACCTCATGCTTTGTTCCTTGGAGTGTGAATAAATGAACTGGCCAGTGTCCAAATTGAGTCCTGACTTTTTTGGATGAAACAATGTGACTTGTTAGCTCCTCGTCAATACATTGTTTCTAACTTATTCACAAGCGATAAAGGAGTTGAGGAAATAACAGCTAGAAGGGTAAAATGGTAATTTAGTAAATCTTGACTAGCTGATGACATTCATGAAGGGTAGACATAGATAATATTCAGTGGATCCGCTCATCATAATTAGGTTGAATTCTTGAGTAGAAAATAAATTCATTTGAATCGAGAGATTTTCAGTGTCAACTCTTTAGTGGAGTCAGTTGACATTAAGCTAAACTTGGAAAAGGTTTGTGAATTTTTGAGTCCAAGTGTTTAGCTCAAGCTTTGTTCATTTGGGTCCATGAGGTCACTGTCACGAATCACATCGAGTAGGAATAGTTAAACTGAAAGCTAAGTCAAAACAAGAACGAGACAGTTTTACGAAAATTGTCAAAAGGATATTTTTTGTCTTTTTGGACATAGGACGAAAAGAATGTCAATAAATTTTTTTTTTTTTGACATTGTCATATGATGACAAATGAAATAAATATTACTCAGCCATATTAGTGTAATTGGGCCTTGAGGATTAATTTCATTTCATAGAATTTTACTTGAAAATTCTTAGTGGGCTTTTCTTATGTTGTCATGAACAAATGAAGAAACATCTAGAAGGTCCTTCTAGAAGCCTTATTTTCGTCCAACCCAATGAAAAGAGAGGCTAAATTTCGTGCATACCATGGTATGAAAGAGAGATTATTTTGTGCATTAATGTATGAAGATACTTGCCAAAAGAAAAAGAGGAAACAAATTTGCTTCTAGAAGCAAGTGTATTTTCGGCCAAGAGAGAGTAAATTAAATGAGGAAACAAATCCAAGGCCTTAATTGGCTCATGTTGGACGTCCATATAGGTGAGAAAAGAGAAAAGGAAACTACCTTTTGAAGGTAATCCCTCCCCTATAAATAGAGGCCTCATTCTCATTGTTTCAATCATCCCAAAGTTTTAGAGATTGAGAGCTTCTCTCTCTAGACTTGGCCGATCCTCTCTCTCTCTCTCTCTCTCTCTCTCTCTCTCTCTCTTCAATTTCGATTTTTCTTGTTTTGGCACCTAGGTCCTCACTCGACCAAGTGTTTAGCTCTGCGACTTTGAGACTCGTTCTTAAGTCGTAGTGTTTAAAAGTGCCCACTCACTGATTCCTTCTTTTCGAGTGATTTAGTGATAGAAACTTTCGTGGTTGCTCGAGGTGCCAAGGAAAGAAAGAGAGACGTGCTGCGAGGGGAGACGAGCGTTGCGAACTTTCCAAAAGCTTCTTCAAAGTTCAAGCTTCAAGAAAGGTTAGTAAACTCTTAGCTCATATTGGTTTTTAATTACATGTACTTGCACTTGTCTAGGTTAGTAAAAACTGTTTTTACTTGTAAAAGAAAATTTTTAAAATTCCGCCGCTTACCGAAGCGTTAATTATTTTCTCAAACCCTAGATCGATTCCAACACTAGCCGCCGGGCGTGGGTGTGGGTCACCTCGGATGCCTTCGGCGAGGCGCCCCTTCGCTTCGGTCATTTGGCCGACTTTCCAGCGGATGAGGGGGCAGCGGAGCTCCCCTTTGTGAGAGAAATATCGGGGATGTCGGAAGCCCGCAAGGCTGAGGAGCGGTTCCGTTCCCCCGAGCTGATGGCGCTCACCGAGTGGTTCCCGCCCTTTGCTCCGGGCACCGAGGAGGCGCGCCGGGCGAGCAGGCCCCCGAGTCCCGAGGCTCAACCAGTTGCTTTGCCTTGTGTAAAAATTTGTAAAAAAAATTTGTTTGACATGAACCTGACCTTCGTTGCTTTGCCTTGTGTAGAGTCAAAGAGGCGAGCTAGGAGGCTGGCTTCCGCTTCTCGGGACCCTGCGTCGATGGCGGAGATTCGCTCTAGGGTCGCTGACCGCAAGGCGAGGGGAGAGCGTGTCGAGACTGCTGATGTAGCTGAACCAGAGCCCCGTGCTTCTTTGAAGAGGGCTTCGGCATCGGCGCCTCCTGAAGAGCGTTCTGAGCCCAAGAGGGTGAACTCGGCGGTGGAGCTGGAGGCGATAGAGGCTCGAGGGGATTGCTTCCGCCATCTCGAGGGATCCCCACTGTCCTGGTGGAAGGGCGTGGTATCGAAGAACGATGTTGCCTTATTCCAGGCGGGGGTTACCGACGCTCAGAGGGTCAGTATTTCTGTTTATTCGTCATAAGCATAGGTTTGTTTCTTAACCCTTGCTTTTTGTCGTCACAGGCGTATACGAGGGCCGTGCGAAGCGACAGGATTTTGCACGACTTCATCCAGCGCTTAGGGGCATCCCAGGAGGAGCTCGCTAGGACGAAGGCTAGGCCGGCTCAGGTCGAGCGAGGTTCGCACCCGGGGGCGGAGACCGAGACGCTTCGAGACCAGCTTTGCGAGGCTAAGGTGGAACTCCAAATCACACGGGATCAGCGCGACGGAGCCCAAATGTCGGTGGCAAAGATGGCGAGGGAGCTCACCGAAGAACGGCGGGCTTGTGAGGTGGCGATCCGATCAGCGGAGATTTTTCGCACTGAGGTTACCGACCTTCGTGGAACAACGATGCTACTCAGGGGAGATGGCGGCTGTCGTGGAACGTTGGAGAAACGTTGACACTTGTCGCACTTTCTTGCCCAGTCGTGGGCGTCTTTTTTCATCGTTGGCCAGAAATAGCCTTGTCGAAGCGCTTTGAGCGCGAGGGACCTCCCAGCGGCGTGGTTTCTGCAAAGGCCTTCGTGAATTTCGCGGAGGACCTTAGTCGACTCGACGCTGTTGAGGCATCGGAGCAGCGGGGTTGAGTACCCGCGCTGGTATAGAGCTTCGCCTCTCAACACGTACTTAGATGCGAGGGCTTTCAATCTTTCGGCTTCTTTGCGGTCTTCGGGAAGCGCCCCTCTTCGCAAGAAGTCCATAAGCGGGGTCATCCAAGTTGGATGAGCGGTGCTCTCAATCGTTCCAACCTCATCACGTGAGACGGATGGTCGCGAGAGAGACTCGATCGGGATAGTTCCCAACCCGTCTTCGGTGATACCGGATCCGAGGCGAGCTAGGGCGTCAGTCTCGGAGTTCTCTTCTCGTGGGATCTGGATGATCTCGAACCAAGAGAAGGCATCTAGCTTGGCATTTGTCTTTGCCAAGTAGGCGATCATGTTAGGTTCTTTGTCAACGTAGTCGCCTTTAACCTGGTTTACGATCAACTGCGAGTCACAGTGTATCCGTAAATTCTGTATATTGAGCTTTTGAGCAAGCTCTAGCCCTACGACGAGGGCTTCGTACTCGTCCTCATTGTTCGAGGCCTGGAATCCGTAGTGGAGGGCGTAGCTAAGTTTTCCGCGTCGGGATTCGTTAGAATCACGCCGGCGCCTGCTCCATGGGCATTAGATGCTCCGTCTACGTGCAGTTTCCAGATGGGACCCGTAGGGTCGACCTTTCTCTTTCGAGCCGACAAGTCGCCGATCGAGTCATCTTCTGCTCTTCCCATGTCGGGAGTGTCAGAGAATTCAGCCACGAAATCGGCTAGGGCTTGAGCCTTTATTGCCGGTCTCGGGTGAAACTCAATCCCGTACTCGCTCAATTCTTGGGACCAGATCGCCATGTGAGTCGATGTTCCATTTTGAAGAGCTTTATCGATGGGGTGTCCGGTTCGCACAACGATTGGGTGAGCCTGGAAGTAGGGGCGTAGCTTGTTGGCGGCTACGAGGAGAGCGAGAAAGAGTTTCTCTATCTCCGTGTAATGCGTTTCAGCGTCAAGTAGGGCCTTGCTTATGTAGAAGATAGGCCATTGAGCCTTATCTTCTTCATGGATCAGCACAGCGCTCACGGCTCGTTCGGAGACGGTGAGGTAGATGTAGAGCGTCTCGCCTTCTTTTGGCTTGGAGAGGAACGGAGGTGTCCTGAAGTAGGCCTTCATGTCTTGAAAGGCCTTTTCGCACTCGTCCATCCATTCAAAGCCGTCCGTCTTCTTAATTGCTTTGAAGAACGGTTGACACTTGCCGGTTGCTTTGGCCACAAAATGTGAGAGGGCAGCAATCTGACCAGTCAGACTTTGGACTTCCTTGACACGTCGCGGAGACTTCATGTCAAGGAGTGCCTTGATTTTCTCGGGGTTCGCTTCGATACCTCGACGGCTAACTATGTAGCCTAGGAACTTCCCGGATTCGACCCCGAACACACACTTCTTGGGGTTGAGCTTCATTTTGTACCGGCGGAGGATTAAGAACATCTCCCTTAGGTTGTCTACGTGATTGGTAGCCAGTAGGCTTTTAACGAGCATGTCGTCCACGTATACTTCCATGGTCTTACCGATTAGGTCGGCGAAGATCCGGTTTACCAATCGCTGGTAAGTAGCTCCTGCATTTTTAAGGCCGAAAGGCATGACCTTATAGCAGTAGAGGCCGCGATCAGTGACAAAGGTCGTCTTGATCTGATCGGGCTCGTGCATTCGTATCTGGTTATAGCCCGAATAGGCGTCCATGAAACTTAGTAGTTCATGTCCTGCCGTGGCGTCGACTAGTTGTTCGATGCGTGGGAGTGGAAAGCAATCTTTTGGGCACGCTTTGTTAAGATCTTTGTAATCTATAAAAATGCATCACTTCCCGTTAGGCTTTTTGACCATGACCACTGTTGTCGCAGTTTTTCGGACAACGGTTTAGGAGTCACAGGCGGTTAGACCCAAGGCCGGACCAAGTGGTCTCGCCTTGACTCGAGCGTGTCGGACATGGTATCCCAAGTCTTCCCTTAGCTGTCAATGGTGTTTGAGCTCGCCAGCATACCTGAAAAAGATGAGAGAACCATGAGCAAAGAAGGGAAAAAAGAGGGGGTGCCTCTGTTTACCTCTCCGACGCTCAACATTAGTGGGATTGAGGTGTAGTATAGAGGTTTTAGAGGTGGTGAGAAGCCAAAGATGAGTGAAACGAGTGAGTTATGAATTCGACAGCGTTTCAGGACTCAAAAATGGATTACCTGGGTCAAGAGTGGGACCCTTGTATTTATAGGCGGCCACGAGGTGGTTTGAAGAGCCCTTGGCCGAGTGAGCATGCTTGAGTCAGCCATTGACCCCCTGAATGGTTGGGTCGGCCAATGGCCGAGTGAACATGGTGATGAGGTTCACTCGGCCATTGGCCGAGTGAAAAGCTTGGGCCGGCTGAGGTTCACTCGGCAAATGGCCGAGTGAACTGTTTTGGAGGTTCACTCGGCCATTGGCCGAGTGAACTGCATGGCCGGTTTGAAGGTTCACTCGGCCAATGGCTGAGTGAACTGCTGGAAGGTTCACTCGGCAATTGGCCGAGTGAACAGCTGGAGGGCTCACTCGGCCATTGGTCGAGTGAACTGCCTGGTCGGCTGAGGATTTCACTCGGCCATTGGAGCTGGAGGCCGGTCTCACGAGGTCGGAGGTCGGCCATGGAGCTGGAGGCCGAGCTCATGAGGCCGGAGGTTGGCCATGGAGCTGGAGGCCGAGCTCATGAGGCCGGAGGTCGGCCATGGAGCTGGAGGCCGAGCTCATGAGGTCGGAGGTCGGCCATGGAGCTGGAGGCCGAGCTCATGAGGCCGGAGGTCGGCCATGGAGCTGGAGGCCGAGCTCGTGAGGCCGGAGGTCGGCCATGGAGCTGGAGGCCGAGCTCGTGAGGCCGGAGGTCGGCCATGGAGCATGAGGCCGAGCTCCTGAGGCCGGATGTTGGCCATGGAGCTGGAGGCCAAGTTCATGAGGCCGGAGGTCGGCCATGGAGCTGGAGGCCGAGCTCATGAGGCCGGAGGTCGGCCATGGAGCTGGAGGCCGAGCTCATGAGGCCGGAGGTTTGCCATGGAGCTAGGGAGTCCCGGGGTGGTCGCTATTGCAGCCGTCACTGCTCTACCGGGCCGAGATGGACCGGTGACATTAGCCCCCCGAGTTTCCGGTCGAGCGTAGGTCGAGTGGAAACTCAAAATCTACGCTTTCATGCGGGCGCAGGATGAATGCTCTCGGGTTTGCGAGCATGCCGTAGAAGGGCTTTCAACGCATCGCGGGGGGCGGCCTCTGGTGCGACACGAGGGACGGCCTTTGTGCGTCACGGGGGACGGCTTTTTTGCGTCGCGAGGGACGGCTTTTGTGCGTCGCGAGGGACGGCTTTTGTGCGTCGTGAGGGACGGCGTTGATGGACCGCAAGGGACGGCTTTCGTTTCGGGTCGATCGTGCGTGGCTTATTTTCTCGACCTACCAATGAAGGCGTGATCGATTTGCACGGCTTTACTATGCGTGGCTTATTTTCTCGACCTACAAATGAAAGCGTGATCGATTAGCACGAATTTATTGTGCATGGCTTATTTTCTCGACCTACCAATGAAGGCGTGATCGATTTGCACGACTTCATTGTGCGTGGCTTATTTTCTCGACCTACCAGTGAAGGCGTGATCGATTAGCACGACTTTATTGTGCGTGGCTTATTTTCTCGACCTACCAACGAAGGCGTGATCGATTTGCACGACTCGGGCCTTGGGGGGCCCTGGTGTCACGTTCGTGTGACCAGGTTTCCCGCGGACGCTGGCTAGACCAGTTACGTCCGGCGGACGCAAGCCTTTGAAACCCATTTGTGACTCGCTGCCTTTCGGCTCACGAGCTGGGCGGCGAGCGCGGTGCCACATTTGTGTGGCCGGGTTTCCCGTGGACGCTGGCTAGACCAGATACGTCCGGGGGACGCAAGCCTTTTAAACCCATTTGTAACTCGCTGCCTTTCGGCTCACGAGCTGGGCGGTGAGTGCAGTGCCACATTTGCGTGGCTAGGTTTCCCGTGGACGCTGGCTAGACCAGATACGTCTGGCGGACGCAAGCCTTTGAAACCCATTTGTAACTTACTGCCTTTCGGCTCACGAGTTGGGCGGCGAGCGCGGTGCCACATTTGTGTGGCCGGGTTTCCTGCGGACGCTGGCTAGACCAGATACGCCCGGCGGACGCAAGCCTTTGAAACCCATTTGTAACTCGCTGCCTTTCGGCTCACGAGCTCGGCGGCGATCACGATGCCACATTTGTGTGGCCAGGTTTCCCGTGGACGCTGGCTAGACCAGATACGTCCGGCGGACGCAAGCCTTTGAAACCCATTTGTAACTCTCTGCCTTTCGGCTCACGAGCTGGGCGGCAAGCGCGGTGCCACATTTGCGTGGCCAGGTTTCCCGTTGACGCTGGCTAGACCAGATACGTTCGGCGGACACAAGCCTTTGAAACCCATTTGTAACTTGCTGCCTTTCGGCTCACGAGCTGGGCGGCGATCGCGGTGCCACATTTGTGTGGTCGGGTTTCCCGCGGACGCTGGCTAGACCAGATACGCCCGGCGGACGCAAGCCTTTGAAACCCATTTGTAACTCGCTGCCTTTCGGCTCACGAGCTGGGCGGCGAGCGCGATGCCACATTTGTGTGGCTGGGTTTCCCGTGGACGCTGGCTAGACCAGATACGTCCGACGGACGCAAGCCTTTGAAACCCATTTGTAACTCGCTGCCTTTCGGCTCACGAGCTGGGCTGCGAGCGCGGTGCCACATTTGTGTGGCCATTCCACCTTACGAGCGTGGCACCCTTGGGTGCGCGTGTCGTGCGATAGGCGGGGTTAGGTGTGGACTTGATCCCCCGGCGAGTGTGGCACCATAGTGCACTGATCTCGTTTTCGGGTTAAGTCTCTTATCCCCCGTCGAGTGTGGCACCTTAGTGCACTGGTCGCGTTTTCGGGTTGAGTCTCTCGGGTCGAGTCTTGTGCCCTTGCGAATGTGAGCGTCGTGGAGCGAATTTTGGTTTACCGTTTAGAGACGATTTTTGTTGCTTGTGTGAGAGCATTTAGATTTATCATTGAATCTTGTGAGCCTATCGTTGACCGGTGACTCAGGAAGTTGTAGATTTTTGACACGAGGACTTTCAAGTTGATTTGTGGGTTTTGGGACTCGACTTCGGGAATAGACTCGACTCGAGGAGTTACACGTAAGGTCGACTCGAGGGCCACTAAGGTGTAGAGCTGGCACAAAGACTTATCAGTCGACTCGTGGACCCGGGCCTATCCTCGAGGAGTGATATCAACTCGAGGAGTCGTGTTGAGCCGGCACGAGGAGTAGCTAGTGGACTCGTGGACTCGGTACTCGGCTCGAAGAATGAACTCAAGTCGAGGAGAAATGTAGGTTCGGCACAAAGACTTATCAGTCGACTCGTGGACTCGTTACTCGACTCGAGGAGTGAACTCAACTCGAGTAGGAACGTAGAGTCGCCACGAGGAGTAGCTAGTCGACTCGTGGACTCGGTACTCGACTCGAGGAGTGAACTCAACTCGAGGAGGAACGTAGAGTCGCCACGAAAGGTAGCTAGTCGACTCGTGGACTCGGTACTCGACTCGAGGAGTGAACTCAACTCGAGGAGGAAAGTAGAGTCGGCACGAGGAATGGCTTGTCGACTCGTGGACTCGGTACTCGACTAGAGGAGTGAACTCAACTCGAGGAGAAATGTAGAGTCGGCACGAGGAGTAGCTTGTCGACTCGTGCACTCGTCACTCGACTCGAGGTGTGAACTCAACTCGAGGAGGAAAGTAGAGTCGGCACGAGGAGTGGCTTGTCGACTCGTGGACTCGGTACTCTACTCGAGGAGTGAACTCAACTCGAGGAGAAATGTATAGACCGTCTCTCTCTGGGACCTCCGGCCTAACCATCGGCCCCTTGAGACTTTGTTATGCTTTTTTTTTTAGTTGTTTAGTTGATTGGGCATTGATCCCTGTTAGCCCCCCGAGTTTCTTGCGTTTGTGAGATGAAGGCCAAGAAACTCTCGTGTTGGAGGTGTACAATAGAGTGTGTTGACATGTGTAGAATAATCCTTTATTGCAGTAAGGAGGTCGTTACAAGTTTTCATGGCACTTCGCCTTCTTTGGAAAAGGAAAATTACATAATTGAAATGAAGCGATTACAAAGTCGAGTGAATTCGGGCATGAGTTTAAGGGTGGAAGCTGCGACAGTCACGGCTTGCTAGCGTACGCGACAAATTCCTTGAAGTCCCCACTTCGAATTGGGGAATCAATTTGCTTCCTAAGCTGGTAGCATTCTGTCGTTGCTTGCCCATGGTCTCGATGATATTCGCATTGTTTGCTCTTGTCCCTCGTCGCGGGGTCCGTCTTTAACGGGGCTGGCGAGCCTAGCTTCTCCCTGTGTAAGCTCAGGATCCGGTCGGGCGTCGCGTTGAGTGGGACGAAGGATTGCTTCGGGGCCGGAGAAGGATGGTCATTAGGGACCCGACCATTTCTACGCCTCTTCCTTCGCGAGCCGAGACCGGTGGCCGGTGCCATGAGTGTGGCGGTGCGTTTCTTGTTTGATGCCCGGTCGGCAACGTTGGATGGTTGATGTCCCAAGATGACTTCTCTCTCGATCCCGCGTTGGGCGTTGAGTTTTTCTCTCAAGTCGCTCCCATGAGATTCCCTTCGGGAATTGAGGCGATCTCTCAAGTCTCCGGTGGCCGTCCCTATCACTTTAGGCGAGGGGACATCATTCGAGTGACGTCCTTGACAGACGCCACGGCCATTGACGTCGTCACCTCCCCGGGGGTTTTTAACGCGGATGGTGAGCTTGGAGCGTCCCTTTCGAGACCTAGAGGTCGAGCATTCCAGAGTATTACTCGACATTTGACGCCTTGGCGTGGTCGCCCGAGGATGTCCCCTCGAGGGCGCGTGCGTGTGCTCAGTAGAAAGTTGACGTCTAGACGCGGTCGCCCGAGGGTGTCCCCTTGGAAGCGTGCGTGTCCATCCCCTTTCGTGAAAAGCGTGATGGAGGTCGGTCTCGTTGGTTCCCGACTCCGCCACGTAATCGGGGTCTTTCTCGTCGTGTTTGACATCGTCGACGTTGTTGGAGTCGAGGAGGTCGGTGATGAGCGTGCCGGTGACGACGGGGCGGTCTAGGAGCTCGGCGAGCCTTCGAGCCATGTCCTCTCGGACTGCGGCCTCGGGGTCATTCGTCGGGTCTCGGGGCTGGCTCTCATTATCATGAGGTTGCCCTTCGAGACGGTGCGCGGAGCTTTGAAGGTCGTGCCTCGAGCTAGTCGCTCGGACGCCCACGGAGGTGGCGGGGACACGACTCATCTCTCGAAAGTCGTAGAAGTAGCGAAAATGTGGAATGGAAGGGAGAGCACGCTAAGGTCGGTGGTCCCATCCTTCTAGCGCCAAAATGTTGTCGCAGTTTTTCAGACAACGATTTAGGAGTCACAGGCGGTTAGACCCAAGGCCGGACCAAGTGTTCTCGCCTTGACACGAGCGTGTCGGACTTGGTATCCCAAGTCTTCCCTTAGCTGTCAATGGTGTTTGAGCTCGCCGGCATACCTAAAAAAGATGAGAGAACCGTGAGCTAAGAAGGAAAAACAGAGGGGGTGCCTCTGTTTACCTCTCCGACGCGCAACAGTAGTGGGATTGAGGTGGAGTATAGAGGTTTTAGAGGTGGTGAGAAGCCAAAGATGAGTGAAACGAGTGAGTTATGAATTCGACAGCGTTTCAGGACTCAAAAATGGATTACCTGGGTCAAGGGAGGGACCCTTGTATTTATAGGCGGCCAAAAGGTGGTTTGAAGATCCCTTGGCCGAGTGAGCCAGCTTGAGTCGGCCATTGACCCCCTGAATGGTTGGGTCGGCCAATGGCCGAGTGAACATGGTGGTGAGGTTCACTCGGCCATTGGCCGAGTGAAAAGCTTGGGCCGGCTGAGGTTCACTCGGCCCATGGCCGAGTGAACTGTTTTGGAGGTCCACTCGGCCATTGGCTGAGTGAACTGCATGGCCGGTTTGAAGGTTCACTCAGCCATTGGCCGAGTGAACTGCTGGAAGGTTCACTCGGCCACTGGCCGAGTGAACTGCTGGAAGGTTCACTCGGTCATTGGTCGAGTGAACTGCTGGAGGGCTCACTCGGCCATTGGCCGAGTGAACATCCTGGCCGGCTGAGGATTTCACTCGGCCATTGGAGCTGGAGGCCGGGCTCACATGGTCGAAGGTCGGCCATGGAGCTGGAGGCCGAGCTCATGAGGCCGGAGGTCGGCCATGGAGCTGGAGGCCGAGCTCATGAGGCTGGAGGTCAGCCATGGAGCTGGTGGTCGAGCTCATGAGGCCGGAGGTCGGCCATGGAGCTGGAGGCCGAGCTCATGAGGCCGGAGGTCGGCCATGGAGCTGGAGGCCGAGCTCATGAGGTTGGAGGTCGGCCATGGAGCTGGAGGCCGAGCTCGTGAGGCCGGAGGTCGGCCATGGAGCTGGAGGCCGAGCTCATGAGGTCGGAGGTCGACCATGGAGCTGTAGGCCGAGCTCATGAGGCCGGAGTTGGCCATGGAGCTGGAGGCCGAGCTCATGAGGCTTGAGGTCGGCCATGGAGCTGGAGGCCGAGCTTATGAGGCCTGAGGTCGGCCATGGAGCTAGAGGCCGAGCTCATGAGGCCGGAGGTTGGCCATGGAGCTAGGGAGTCCCGGGGTGGTCGCTATCGCGGCCGTCGCTGCTCTACCGGGCCGAGATGGACCGGTAACAACCACATTGGCCACCCATTTGGGGTACTTGGCTTCTTGGATGAAACCAGCGGAGAGAAGCTTTTCGACTTCCTCGTTTATCGCTAGGTACCGTTCAGGGTTGAACGCACGTCTGGCATGTACCTTTTCAGCGATAGTTTTGTCGTCATTCAACCGGTGCACAATCAGATCGGGGTCTATACCAGGCATGTCTACATGTGTCCAAGCAAAGACATCCTTAAACTCCCGAAGGAAGGACGCGAGTTGAGTTTTGATGGCGAGAGGGAGTTGTGCACCGATCTTCACCACCTAGACAGGTTTAGCTTCGTCGAGAACGATCGAAGTGAGATCATCGGGGGTGTCAACTTTCAACCTCTCGATATCGTCGCGGGGGTCTAATTCCCCGAGCTGCCGTGCGTCTTTTTGATCACACGGGTAGTCGTCTTCTAGCTGGTATATCGTGTTAACCCTTTTTTCAGCGGGCTTGCCGTCCATGCCTTGGACATAGCATATCCTCGCTGTTGTCGCTGTTATTCGGACAACCATTTAGGAGACCAAAGTGGTTAGACCCAAGGCCAGACCAAGTGGTCTCACTTCGGCTCGAGCGTGTCGGGCATGGTATCCCAAGTCGTCCCTTAGCTGTGAATGTCCCTTGAGTTGGTCAAAGTACCTGAAAAGGAAGAAAGAACAGGTGAACTACCGAGTGAACTGCATGGCCGGCTGAGGGTTCACTCGGCCAGTGGCCGAGTGAACTGCTTGAGAGGTTCACTCGGCCATTGGCCGAATGAACTGCATGGTCGGCTGAGGGTTCACTCGGCCAATGGCCGAGTGAACTGCTTGAGAGGTTCACTCGGCCATTGACCGAGTGAACTGCATGCCGACTGAGCATATAGACGGCCGTGAGCCGGCTGACCCTTGGACCGGCCATGGGCCGGCTGAGCACATGGCCGGCCATCGGCCAGCTGACCCTTGGGCCGGCCATTTGGCCGGCTGAGCATATGGCCGGCCATTGGCCGGCTGAACCTTGGGTCGGCCATTGGGTTGGGCCGACCAATGGCTGAGGGAAGGCTTCGCCGCCCGAGGCCTCGCGCCGGTCACGTGGGTCGAAGTGACGCATTTAACCTCGTCGGTACGAGACGGGCCAACAACATTAGCCCCCCGAGTTTCTGGTCGAGCGTGGGTCGAGTGGAAACTCAGTCCTTCCGCTGACGTGCGGACTTGGGACAAATGCCCTCGGGCTTGTGAGCTTGCCACGAAAGGGCTTTTGGTGCGTCGCGAGGGACGGCTTTTGTGCGTCGCGAGGGACGGCTTTTATGCGTCGCGAGGGACGGCTTTCGATGTCTTTCGTTTTGTGTGTCTTATGTTCTCGACATACTATCGTAGTCGACTAGCATGGTTTTGTCGGTGAACGTCTTATTTTCTCGATTTGCCGACGGGGGCGTAATCGGTTTGCGCGGCTTGGCAATGCGTGGCTTATTTTCTCGATTTACCAAAGAAGGCGTAATTGATTTGCACGGCTTTGTTGGTCGTGCGCGGCATATTTTCTAGACTTACCAATGAAGGCGTAATCGATTCGCACATCTTGATGGTGCGTGGCTTATTTTCTCGACCTACCAGTGAAGGAGCGATCGATTTGCACGGCCTTATCGTGCGCGGCTTATTTTCTCGACCTACCAATGAAGGCGTGATCGATTTGCAGGGCTTTGTTGCTGGTGCGCTGCTTATTTTCTCGACCTACCACTGAATGCGTAATCGATTTGCACGGCTTGGGCCTCGGGGGGTCTCGGTGTCACGTTGGTGTGAACAGGTTTTCCGTGGACGCTGGCTAGACCAGTTACGTCCGGCGGGCGCAGACCTTTGAAACACATTTGTAACTCGCTCCCTATTGGCGCACGAGCTGGGCAGCAAGCGCGGTGCCACATTTGCGTGACCAGGTTTCCCGTGGACACTGGCTAGACCAGCTACGTCCGGCGGACGCAAGCCTTTGAAACCCATTTGTGACTCGCTGCCTTTCGGCTCACGAGCTGGGCGGCGAGCGCGGTGCCACTTTTGTGTGGCCATGTTTCCCGTGGACGCTGGCTAGACCAGGTACGTCCGGCGGACGCAAGCCTTTGAAACCCATTTATGACTCGCTGCCTGTGGGCGCACGAGCTGGGCGGCGAGCGCGGTGCCACATTTGTGTCGCCATGTTTCCCGTGGACGCTGGCTAGACCAGGTACGCCCGGCGGACGCAAGCCTTTGAAACCCATTTGTGACTCGCTGCCTTTCGGCTCACGAGCAGGGCGGCGAGCGCGGTGCCACATTTGTGTGGCCAGGTTTCCCGTGGACGCTGGCTAGACCAGGTACGTCCGGCGAACGCAAGCCTTTTAAATCCATTTGTGACTCGCTGCCTTTCGGCTCACGAGCTGGGCGGCGAGCGCGGTGCCACATTTGTGTGGCCATGTTTACCGTGGACGCTGGCTAGACCAGGTATGCCCGGCGGACGCAAGCCTTTGAAACCCATTTGTGACTCGCTGCCTTTCGGCTCACGAGCTGGGCGGCGAGCGTGGTGCCACATTTGTGTGGCCAGGTTTCCCGTGGATGCTGGCTAGACCAGGTACGTCCGGCGGACGCAACCCTTTGAAACCCATTTGTGACTCGCTGCCTTTCGGCTCACGAGCTGGGCGGCGGGCGCGGTGCCACATTTGTGTGGCCATTCCTCCTCACGAGTGTGGCATCCTTAGGTGCGCGTGTCGTGTGATAGGCGGGGTTAGGTGTAAACTTGATCCCCCGGCGAGTGTGGCACCTTAGTGCACTGGTCGCATTTTTCGGGTTGAGTTTCTTGGGTCGAGTTTTGTGCCCTTGCGAATGCGACGCCATGGCGCGCGCGTCACGTTTGGGGACTCCATTGGCCCATTCTTTCTCTCACGAGAGCGTCGCGGAGCGAATTTTGGTTTGGCGTTAGGGGCGATTGTTGTTGCTTGTGTGAGAGCATTTAGATTTATCATTGAATCTTGTGAGTCTACCGTTGACTGATGACTCAGGAAGTTGTAGATTTTTTACACAAGGACTTTCAAGTCGATTCGTGGGTTTTGGGACTCAACTTGAGGAATAGACTCGACCCGAGGAGTTACACGTAAGGTCGACTCGAGGGCTAGTAAGGTGTAGAGCTGGCACGAAGACATATCAGTCGACTCGTGGACTCGGACCTATCCTCGAGGAGTGATCTCAATTCGAGAAGTCATGTAGAGTCGGCACGAGGAGTAGTTAGTCGACTCGTGGACTCGGAACTCGGCTCGAGGAGTAAACTCAACTCGAAGAGTCAACTCAACTCGAGGAGAAATGTAGAGTCGGCACGAGGAGTAGCTTGTCGACTCGTGGACTCGGTACTCGATGTTCTGAGAGATTTTTCCCATAAAAAAAACATTTTAGGCCCAACTCAAACGAGGACAAAGCATCTCTTCGGCCTCACGAGCTCGACCTCGGCCCCACAAGCTCGACCTCGGCCTCATCGACCTCGGCCTTGCAAGCTCGACCTCAGCCTCGCGAGCTCGAGTTCGGCCTCATGAGCTCGACCTCAGCCTCACGAGCTCGACCTCGGCCCCCACGAGCTCGACCTCGGCCCCCACGAGCTCGACCTCGGCCCCATGAGTTCGACCTCGGCCTCACGAGCTCGACCTCAGCCTGATGAGCTCCACCTCGGCCCCACGAGCTCGACCTCGGCTACACGAGCTCGACCTCGGCCCCATGAGTTCGACCTCGGCCTCACGAGCTCGACCTCGGCCTCACGAGCTCGACCTCGGCCTCATGAGCTCCACCTCGGCCTCACGAGCTCGACCTCGGCCCCGCGAGCTCGACCTCGGCCTCGCGAGCTCGAATTCGTCCTCACGAGCTCGACCTCGGCCTCATGAGCTCGACCTCGGCCTCACGAGCTCGACCTCGGCCCCACGAGCTCGACCTCGGCCTCACGAGCTCAACCTCGGCCTCATCGACATCGGCCTCGCGAGCTCGACTTCGGCCTCACGAGCTCGACCTCGTTCTCACAAGCTCGACCTCGGCCCACGAGCTCGACCTCGGCCCACGAGCTCGACCTCGGCCTCACGAGCTCGACCTCGGCCTCACTAGCTCGACCTCGACCCCCAGACGAGGTCGGCCTCCCGGCGAGCTCGACCTCCAGGCAAGCTCAACCTCCAGGAGGAAGTCCAACCCAAAGATTGTGGAGGAAATCCCAGCCCTGCCAAGGACCGAAAAGGAAAAATCCCTGCCATGCCAAGGACCAAAAAGGAAAAGTACCAGCCCATAATATCATCCCAACACCAACCTTTCCACACCAATGAGCTCAGCTTATTTGTTTTCTGGGACCCGCCAATAAACCATAATATCATCCCAACACCATCCTTTCCACACCAATGAGCTCAGCTTATTTGTTTTATGGGACCCACCAATAAACCATGATATCATCCCAACACCAATCTTTCCCCACGAAGAGCATTTTCTTTATCACTCTTGAAGCCATTTCGACTGGGCCCTACCAAATCCCTCAACACGCAACCTCCAACTACTATAAATACCCCCTCTCATTGAGGGGAAAGAAAAAAGGCACATTCCTGCTGAGAAGAAACATAAGACTTCTCTCTTCCTCTCTTAAGGCAATCCTAGGCATGGAGTGAATTCTCTTCGATTTCTCATTCTCAGAGATTCCGAAGCCGCGAATGCAGGCGACCCGGCGCTCGCGATCCACCCTCGACGCCCGCCGAAGCCTCGACTCCCGCCGGCGCTGCAAACCTGTTCGTCCCCGGCGTGCGTAGGCCGACTTTGGTGCTCGCCGAAGCTTTCATCCCGACCGACGCCGTAGATCCAGCCGACCCGGCGCTCGCGATTCAGCCTCGACGCCCGCCGAAGCCTAGACTCCCGCCGGCGCTGCAGACCTGTTCGGCCCCGGCGCGCGTAGGCCGACTTTGGTGCTCGCCGAAGCTTTCATCCCGACCGACGCCGCAGATCCAGCCGACCCGGCACTCGCGATCCAGCCTCGACGCCCGCCGAAGCCTCGACTCTCGCCGATGCTGCAGACCTGTTCGGCCCCGGCGCGCGTAGGCCGACTTTGGTGCTCGCCGAAGCTTTCATCCCGACCGACGCCGCAGATCCAGGCGACCCGGCGCTCGCGATCCAGCCTAGACGCCCACCGAAGCCTCGACTCCCGCGCGGCGGTGCAGACCTGTTCGGCCCCGGCGCGCGTAGGCTGACTTTGGTGCTCGCCGAAGCTTTCATCCCGACTGACACCGCAGATCCAGCCGACCCGGCGCTCGCGATCCAGCCTCGACGCCTGCAGAAGCCTCGACTCCCGCGGGCGCTGCAAACCTGTTCGGCCCCGGCGCGCGTAGGCCGGCTTTGGTGCTCGCCGAAGCTTTCATCCCGACCGACGCCGCAGATACAGCCGACCTGGCGCACGCGATCCAGAATCGACGCCCGCCGAAGCCTCGACTCCCGCCGGCGCTGCAGACCTGTTCGGCTCCGGCGCGTGTAGGCCGACTTTGGTGCTCACCGAAGCTTTCATCCCGACCGACGCCGTAGATCCAGCCGACCTGGCGCTCGCGATCCAGCCACGACACTTGCCCTGAACTACGTCATGACCAGATCCCGACTAAAGGGTACGTAGGCAGCCAACCTTTGGCGCAGTCATACCCCTGTTCACCCTCCAGATTCCTCATTTGGAGGTGTTCGGACGAACCCAAGGGACATTCACAGCTAAGGGAAAGCCCGGGATACCGAGTCCGACACGCTCGAGCCCGAACGCGACCACTTGGTCCGGCCTCGGGTCGAACCGTTCGGGGCTCCTAAATCGTTGTCCGAAAACGAGCGACAACACTCGACTCGAGGAGTGAACTCAACTCGAGGAGAAATGTAGAGTCGGCACGAGGAGTAGCTTGTCGACTCGTGGACTCGGTACTCGACTCGAGGAGTGAACTCAACTCGAGGAGAAATGTAGAGTTGGCACGAGGAGTAGCTCGTCGACTCGTGGACTCGGTACTCGACTCGAGGAGTGAACTCAACTTGGGGAGAAATGTAGAGTCGTCACGAGGAGTAGCTTGTCGACTCGTGGACTCCGTACTCGACCCGAGGAGTGAACTCAACTCGAGGAGAAATGTAGAGTCGTCATGAGGAGTAGCTTGTCGACTCGTGGACTCGGTACTCGACTCGAGGAGTGAACTCAACTCGAAGAGAAATGTAGAGTCGGCACGAGGAGTAGCTTGTCGACTCGTGCACTCGTCACTCGACTCGAGGAGTGAACTCAACTCGAGGAGAAATGTAGAGTCGGCACGAGGAGTAGTTTATCGACTCGTGGGCTCGTCACTCAACTCGAGGAGTGAGCTCAACTCGAGGAGTTAAGTGTAGAGTTGGGACGAGGAGTTATCAGTCGACCCATGGACTCGAAACTCGACTCGAGGAGTGAACTCAACTCGAGGAGTGAGCTCAACTCGGGGAGTTAAGTGTAGAGTTGGGACGAGGAGTTATAAGTCGACCCGTGGACTCGGAACTCGACTCGAGGAGTGAACTCAACTCGAGGAGTGAGCTAAACTCGAGGAGTTAAGTGTGGCACGAGGATTCGTCGGCCAACTCGTGGACTAGGAACTCAAATCGAGGAGTGAACTCAACTCGAGGAGTCAGGTGTAGGGTTTGCACGAGGACTTGTCGATCGACTCGAGGACTTGAAACTCAACTCGAGGAGTAATGTGTAGTGTTGATTATTTCTCTTTGGGACCTCCGGCCTGACCATCGGCCCCTTGAGACTTCGTTCTACTTTTGTTTTTGTTTTTTGTTTTTGAGGGTTTCATCGAGTATCGTTCCCCATTATTTAGCCCCCCGAGTTTCTTGTGTTTGTGAGACGGAGACCAAGAAACTCTCGAGTGGGAGATATACAATAGGTTGTCACAACTTGTAGAACAACTTTTTATTGGAATGAAAATGTTGTTACAGCTTGTCTTGGCACATGACCTCTTTAGGAAAAGGGAAATTACATGTCTTATATAAAATGACATTAAGTTCAAGCGCGAATTCATTGACGAAAGTTGTGTCGGTTGTGGCCGTGAATGCTAGGCGCGTGTTAGACAGTGCTCATCATCTCATTGTGTTTGTGCTAGAGGATTCTCCCTTTTGAAAAGTCGGTTGCTCAGTCGGCGTTACCTTGCTAGTGAATGTGATGAACTCTTTGAGATGCCCACCTCGGATCAGGGAATCAATTGGCTTCCTAAGCTGGTAGCATTCGATCATCATGTGTCCGTGATCCCGGTGATATTCGCATCGCTTGCTTCTATCCCTCGTTGCGGGGTCCGTCTTCAACGGGGGCGGAGATCCTAGCTTCTCCCTGTGTAAGCTCAGGATCCGGCCGGGCGTCGTGTTGAGTGGGACGAAGGATTGCTTCGGGGCTGGAGAAGGATGGTCATTAGGGACTCGACCGTTTCTACGCCTCTTCCTTCGCGAGCCGAGACCGGTGGCCGGTGCCATGAGTGTGGCGGCGCGCTTATTGTTGGATGCACGGTCAGCAACGTTGGGTGGTTGATGTCCCAAGACGACTTCTCTCTCGATCCCGCATTGGGCGTTGAGTTTTTCTCTCAAGTCGCTCCCGTGAGATTCCCTTCGGGAATTGAGGCGATCTCTCAAGTCTCCGGTGGCCGTCCCTATCACTTTAGGCGAGGATACGTCATTCGAGTGACGTCGTCGACAGACGCCATGGCCATTGATGTCGTCATCTCCCCAGGGGTTTTGGACATGGATGGTGAGCTTGGAGCGTCCCTTTCGGGACCGAGAGGTCAAGCGTCCCCGAGCATTACTCGACACTTGACGCCTTGACGTGGTCGCCCGAGGGTGTCCCCTCGAGGGCGCGTGCGCGTGCTCATTAGAAAGTTGACGTCTCGACGCGGTCTCCCGAGGGTGTCCCCTTGGAAGCGTACGTGTGCGTCCCCTTTCATGAATAACGTGGTGGATTCCTGATTTTGCCACATAGTCGTGGTCCTTCTCGTCGTGGTTGGCGTCATCCTCGATGCCATGGCCGAGGAGATCGGCAATGGGTGCGCCATTGACGCTGGGACGGTTTAGGAGCTCGACGAGCCCTCGAGCCGCGTCCTCTCGGACCGCGGCCTCGGGGTCATTCACCGAGTCTTGGGGCTGGCTCTCGTTGTCACAAGGTTTCCCTCCTAGACGGTGCGCGAGGCTTCGGAGGCCGTATCTCGAGCTCGCCGCTCAGTCGGCCACGGAGGTGACGGGCAGTCGACTTATCTATCGAGAGTTTTGCCGTCGAAGGATGAAGAAGAGTGGTAGAGGGAATGCATCGCCAAGGTCGAGAGATCCCCTCCTTCTAGCGCCAAAATGTTATCGCTGTTTTTCGGAAAACCATTTAGGAGCCCAAAGTGCTTAGACCCAAGGCCAGTCCAAGTGGTCTCACTTCGGCTCGAGCGTGTCGGACTTGGTATCCCAAGTCGTCCCTTAGCTGTGAATGTCTCTTGAGTTCGTCGAAGTACCTGAAAAGGAAGAAAGAACAGGTGAACTAGGAAGGGAAAACAGAGGGGGTGCCTCTGTTTACCTCTCCGACGCTCAACCTTAGTAGGATTGAGGTGGAGTATAGAGGTTTTAGAGGTGGTGAGAGGCCAAAGATGAGCGAAACGAGTGAAGTATGAGTTCGACAGCGTTTCGGGACTTAAAAAATGGATTACCTTTGGGAGAGGACGGACCTCTCTATTTATAGGCGACCAAGGGGTGTTTGGAGAACCCCTTGGCCGAGTGAACTTCTTGGAAGGTTCACTCGGCCATTGGCCGAGTGAAGTGCACGGCCGGCTGAAGGTTCACTCGGCCAATGGCCGAGTGAACTGTTTGGGAGGTTCACTCGGCCATTGGCCGAGTGAACTGCATGGCCGGCTGAGGGTTCACTCGGCCATTGGCCGAGTGAACTGCATGGCCGGCTGAGGGTTCACTCGGCCATTGGCCGAGTGAACAGCATGGCCAACTGAGCATATAGCCGGCCGTGAGCCGGCTTACCCTTGGACCGGCCATGGGCCGGCTGAGCACATGGCTGGCCATCGGCCAGCTTACCCTTGGGCCGACCATTTGGCCGGCTGAGCATATGGCCGGCCATTGGGTTGGGCCGGCCAATGGCTGAGGCAAGGCTTCGCCGCCCGAGGCCTCGCACCGGTCGCGTGGGTTAAAGTGACGCCTTTATCCTCGTCGGTCCGAAACGGGCCGACAACACTCGCTTAGGTTTGATCACCAGTCATGACTCCGATCCCCTCCTCGGTGGGGAATTTCACCAGTAGGTGATATGTGGATGTGATGGCCCTTAGTCTGTTCAACGTGGGTCGCCCAATGATAACATTGTAGGGCGACTCCTTATCAACCACAAGAAAGGGGACCATGTGAACGACTTCGATACCTCAGGTAGTCCCGAAGGTGACTGCCAAATCAATGATTCCTTCAGTCATGACCTTTTCTCCTGTGAACCCAAACAGAGGTGTTTGAGTCGGGACAGGGCGGAGCCCCCCGAACTTCATGCGCTCTAGGGTTGTCTTAAAGATTATATCGGTTGCGCTATCGTTATCAATAAGAACTCTTTTTACCAAGTTGTTGGCCACCTTGGCCTTAAGGACTATTGCGTCATTGTGCGGGTGCACAACTCGCTTAGCTTCTTCATTGGTGAATTGTATCGTCTCGTGAGGTACGGACGGAGGCTCCTCATAGGTGAGGTTAACCTGCCCGGCAAGGCCTTCTTGAGAGGCAGCTCTGAGGAGCTTTTTCCTTTGCCGGGCCGAGTCCCCGTCTTGTAGGCCACCTAGAATGGTGGTGACGACGTGGAGTTGCGCATCAGCAGTAGCCGCGACCGTTGTGCGGTCGGTGTTAGCGTTGGCCCCTCCACTTTTCTCAGGCTATGGCCTGTTATTGGTGGGGGCTGACGCTCCTACCATGCGAAGGACAAACTCTTTGAGCTCTCCCTTCTGGATTAATGTCTCAATTTGCTTCCTAAGAAGGAAGCATTGAGCGGTCGTGTGACCATAATCCCGGTGGAACTCACAATAGCGGGACCGGTCGCGAGATGCGGGGCCGCCCTTGATTGGAGCCGGAGCGGTGAACTTGTCACGCGCCACAGCGTAGATTTGCTCTACCGAGGTGTTCAAGGGAGTGTAACCCGAGTAGTCTCTAAAATTGCTCGCAAGACGCGGCTTCTTAGACATAGGGGGTCGGCTATCGGTAGCCTAACCGCCCTTGTTCACCCTTTTGCGGGGGTTACTTGGCTCGTTGCCGGACTCATCGCGACGGCGGGAGCTTTGGTTGCTGCTCCTGCGGCCGTCGAGGTAATCTTCTACCCCCATAAAGGTTTTGGCTCGGTTCATTAATTCGGCCATCGTAGAAGGGACTCTGCCGACGATGGACTTTAAGAAGTCTTCGGTAGGCAAGCCCTCGATGAATCGGGTGAGATACTACGGTGAATCGGGTGAGATACTGTCTCAAGGTACATCTTGGTCTTCTTTTGGACCATCGATGTAGCAAATCGTGCTAGGAACATGTCCTTCAGGTCTTTGAATGATTGGACGCTTCCTGGTCTTGAATTCTTAAACCACTCGAAACCGGGTCCGGTGAGGGTAAGACTAAAAGCCTGGCGCAGAGCCCCAGGTGAAACGCCTTGCATCGTCATCCAAGTTTCGTAATGTTGGATGTGATACGTGAGATCAGTTTTCCCGTGCACACCTCAGCAAGGATTTGGGCGGTGAAGGGAGAGGAATGTTCTTCTACGACCCCGTATGTATCACCGACCAAGCCCCCTTCACGCAATTCACGCACCTCATTACGAAGATTTTGAATCATGGTGACGACGTCGAGGCCAGTGTTGGGGGTCACTCCTTGTTCAGGAGGAGTCACATGTCGCCTTTCATTCGACCCTTGAGCCGTGTGAGGGTCCCCATTGATTGGGGCCGCAGGGTTGTGACCCTTGCGAGCACTTAGCCTCTCCCGGAGGTCTTCGCCACGGTCGTTCCGTTGGGCGGTAAGTCGATCTCTAAGATCCGGCCCGGCGGTATGGGGGCGTGAGCTTCGAGCCACACGCCTTACTCGCCGAGTTGTTGGACCTTCCCCGACATTGCCTCTTTGACCGAGTCGGTCATCGACTGAACGTCGATAGGTCTCTTCTTGAGAGGAGATCGATATTGCCTTTGTTTTCGATGGACCGGCTTCGATCTCAACAGGGAGTTCCCCGTCCTTGGTGATAGAAGTCTCGACATCCGCTGAAATTTCCAAGCCTTCATAGTCGGGGTCATAGTCATGTCCCTCGTCCATGAGGTCCTCGGATTCCCCGTGGGGGATGCCTTGCGCAGGCGCCTTGCCCGCCAGTTGGCGGTGGTACCTTGCGTTAGCTATTTTTAGCTGGCAGATTTTCTCCTCCATCTCAAGGATGCGGTCGTCCCGATTGTCCTGAAGAGGAGGGGGCGAGGGAGTGTGACTCTCGCCGTTGAGAGACTCCTCGTCGCCTTGCGCTCGGGAGCGCAAGAAGTATTTTTTCACTGCGGTTGCGTTTTCGGGGTTATTCACGCCCTCAGAACGAACGGGTGGTAGACCACTCATGTCTCTCTCAAGTCGAGAAGAAAGGGGTCGAGCTGTAGAAGGAATTTCGGGGTGTGTAAGTCGGGAAGTCCCCTCCTTCTAGCGCAAAAATGTTGTCGCACGAAAAAGAACAATGATTAGATACCTCGGGCGGTTCGATCCAAGGGCGTACCAAGTGACCGCGCCCGGGCCAAAAATGGGAGCTCGTAGACCGAGCTGCACCCTCCAGATCCTGAGGTGAGTTTTGGGGGGTGTGACTGTGCTTAAAGTTGGCTGCCTACGTACCCTTTAGTCGGGATCAGGTCAGAACGTAGTTCACTTTGTGTAGTACCCAATCTTGGGCTCGGAGGCTTGAGAATGCAAGGCTTTAGAGTAGTACCCGGCTCGTAGCTTCTCGTGAAGACTTTAGAGGGGTCGCTTGCCTCGTAGCTCGGAGTTCTAGCTCAATGGCAAAGAAGCTGGAGAGCAGTGTGTACTGCGGAGGCTCAGGTCGCAGAAAAGGAGCACGCTCCCTCTCGTGGAGGGGGGTCCTTGTATTTCTAAGCCGAGGGAGGAGGAGCGCGCCCTCTTGGAAATATCACAAGAGTGCGGGAGAGGAGAGAATTCTCGAGTGAGGAGTGTTGTGTGAGAATTGGGATGCTTTTCCCTTCCCCTAGGGGGGGGGGGGGTATTTCTAGTTCTGGAGGGGAGGCCTTGGGCCGGCCCTTTGAGGCCCACCGGGTGGCCAGGAGCGGGGCGCGCGAGGCACCACGCCCAGGAGGGCGCAGGGCGCGTCGTCTGGATGGGCGCGGGGCATGCCGGGCGCCGTACTTCGCCGGGCGTGGCGTGCCCGGCCAGGCGTTGGGATCACTCGGCCGAGGCAGCAGGGATGCTCGGGTGGGGCACCAGGGGCACCCGGCCGAGGCGGCAGGGACACCCGGCCGAGGCAGCAGGGGCGCTCGGCCGGGGCAGCAGGATTGCTCGGCCGGGGCAGCAAGGGCACCCGGCCGAGGCAGTAGGGGCGCTCGGCCGGGGCAGCAGGGACGCCCGGCCTAGGCAGCAGAGGCGCTCGGCCGGGGAGCTGGGCGCAAGAGCGCGCGCGGGCCGGGACAGCCGGGGCACAGGGCGCGCACGGGCCAGGCGCGCTAGGGCGCGCTAAGGCCCATTGGGCCGGGGGCGCGGGTACGCGTGGCCCCTGGGCCGGGGGCGCAGGTGCGCACGCGCCGGCCCTACTGGGCCGTGGATGCGTCAGGGCACTCGGGCCTGGTGGGCCGTGGCCTGTTGGGCTTCCGGCCGGCGAAGCCCGGCCGGTATTGAATTGTTTTTGAATTTCCGGCGTCCTGAAAACGACCGGTAACACTACGTATGAATTGCATCGTGCTTACCTTAATCCTGAAATGAGACATACCATTTCACACCTTACGTAGTCTCATTTGAGAAAGTCAGAGTTTGGACTCACTATGTGATTCCGAACAAGGCCTATTGGTGAAGTACTAAGTTGTGAGAATGTCATGAGTAACTTTGTGAAGTTCTCATAGATTTGTAATTCATGTACAAGATTGTTGAAATGCAATGTATATCACCTCATGCTTTGTTCCTTGGAGTGTGAATAAATGAACTGGCCAGTGTCCAAATTATGTCTTGACTCTTTTGGATGAAACAATGTGACTTGTTAGCTCATCGTCAATACATTGTTTATAACTTATTCACAAGCGACAAAGGAGTTGAGGAAATAACAGCTAGAAGGGTAAAATGGTTGTTGTCGCACGAAAATGAACAACTATTGTATACCTCGGGCGGTTCGATCCAAGGCCGGACCAAGTGATCGCACCAGGGCCAAAAGTGTGAACTCGAAAGTCTCGAGCTGAGTTTTCTTCGATCAACCCACCTCTCAGAGGAGAGAAGGGTTGAGGAGGGGGAGTGATCGTGCCTTGTGTGTCGGCTGCCTACGTACCCGTGTGTGGGATCAGGTCAGAACGTAGTTCAAGCGTATGTAACGCAGCGTGGGAGCGGAGCCTTGGGGGAGAAGCGTACTCGACGAAGGAGACGGTGCGCAGAGGAGTCCTCGGCGACGTCTCCGAACTTCGGAGATCGTGAGCGCGAGAGAGAATGTGTGTTTTCTCTCTTTGGGAGACGTGGAAGACTCTAAGTCAAGAGTTCCTTCTTGTGGCGGAGATTCCGGACGCGTAGGCGATATCAAGTCAGAAATGGTGGACGCGTCTAGGGTGCTAGACGTGTAGGTGATTTTCAGTCGAAAGCACTCGTGGGCTCGAGATTAATCGTTCTATAAGGAGAGGCGGCACTCGGGAGTCCCCGGAAAGCGCTTCAGAATCTCTGAGAACGAGAAATCGAGGCGAATCCGCTTCAGGCCAAGGATGGCATCCAGAGAAGCAGTGAGAAGTCTAAAGTTCCTTGAGAAAGAATGGGATGGCTTTCCCCTCAATGAGAAGGGGTATTTATAGGTGTTTGAGGGCCTTAGAAGGTCCCTTTTTCGTCCATGTGGGACTAGGGGCGCGCGCGCCGTCAAGCGGAGGCGCACGGCACGCACGACGCGTAAAGTGCGGCGCACAACGCGCGGCGCGCGGCGCATGGAGCGCGCGGCGCGGGCGTGTCTTGGCGCGGCGCGCGGCTTGCTGCATAGCTGGCCGGCGCGGCGTGCTACGCGCGCGGTGCATGGCCCGTCTTGCCGGACTCTTGTGTAGGCCTTAGCGATCTTCGGTTATCATGCTTTTTATGAGAAATGTGAAGGTCTCTACTTGACGAGAGTGACTCGATTCGAGGAGCAACTCGAGGCTCGACTCGAGGAGGACCACTCGAGGCTCGACTCGAGGAGAACGACTCGAGGCTCGACTCGAGGAGCGACTCGATGCTCGACTCGAGGTGGACGACTCGAGGCTCGACTCAAGGAGGACGACTCGAGGCTCGAATCGAGGAGAATGACTCGAGGCTTGACTCAAGGTGAACGACTCGAGGAGCGTGAGAGTTTGGTACGAGGACCTGCCAGTCGACTCGTGACAGAAGGCTTGCCGCTCTTCAGGACCTCTGGCCTGACCACCGGCCCTTTGAACGGTGTGTCTTCGTGACGTCTCGGGTTTTCCAAAAACGACCGACAACATTAGCCCCCCAAGTTTATCGCTCGGGAGGCCCCGGGCGGTGAACTTTTAGTTGTTCCCGCCGAATGTTTGAGGAAAATTAATCTCCCAGGGCTTCGCCGTCGTGAAGCCTTTGTGATTATAGAGAACGTTCTCACAATTGCAAGTGCTTTCTCTTGCTTTTCCGTCTCTCTCAACACAATTGTGTGATCTATACGTGGAGGAGGATCCAAGCGGATGAGAGGCGTAGCTCAACGTGGGCGAGGCGGACACGTTCGCATCCATCGCTCTAGCCCCGCAGCAACGGGGACATGCGCATGCAAGTAGGGCACGCACTTGTGCAGAGGCGTACCGGCGTGTCGCGGCTTGTTGATCTTTTGGCGAAGTCAAGCCCAATTCTTTCTTCGATGGCGTTTTGTTTGATGATATCTTCGACCCGGAGTCCATGCAACTCGACGGTGATTAGAATGGCAATTATTGTCTAATTGCGACATTTTAGGGGAAGATCATGGCGTCCGTCTCGGCCAGCTTGGAAGGCGATTGCACTTTTGCGTTTCGCAAAGGCGTGCTCATTCCGAGGTCTCGAAGACGGAGGTTGATGCTGCGGGCTGATGCTCCAAGAAGACGGAGTGGCACCTGGTGGAAGGCTCTGCCGCACCGGAGGGCTTCGACTGCTCGGAGATCAATGCTCAAAGTTCGATCACACATCAAGCATAAGTCGGTCTCACGGGGCATCCGTCATTCTAGCTTTGGTTATGCTTCTTCGTCTGCATTCGGAAGATCAGCCCATATTCCCCAAGCGTGGGTGTGAATCTCTGTTAAAGACGCGAAGGGACATCGTAACGAGTAGTGATGTGGACATGTTCTGTAATTGCATTTTCGATGCCCAACGGGTAAGTTTCCCTCCGTTTGTTTGTTTGTTTTGTTTTAGTCTCTCTTTGGCTAGCCTGTTCTTCAAATTGTTTCAGGCGATTGCTCGAGGAGCGGGACTCGACTCGAGGAGCATGACTCGACTCAAGGAGCAAGGCTCGACTCAAGGAGAGTGACTCGACTCGAGGAGCGAGGCTCGACACGAGGAAAGTGACTTGACTCGAGGAGCAAGGCTCGATACGAGGAGAATGACTCGACTCGAGGAGCAAGGCTCGACTCGAGGAAAATGACTCAACTCGAGGAGAAGACTCGACTCGAGGAGAATGACTCGACTCGGGGAGCAAAGCTCGACTCGAGGAGAATGACTCAACTCGGGGAGCGAAGCTCGACTCGGGGAGAATGACTCGACTCGAGGAGCAAGGCTCGACTCGAGGAGAATGACTCGACTCGGGGAGCGAAATTCAACCCGAGGAGAATGACTCGACTAGAGGAGCGAGGCTCGACTCGAGGAGAATGACTCGACTCAAGGAGTGAAGCTCGACTCGAGGAGAATGACTCGACTCGAGGAGCGAAGCTCGACTCGAGGAGAATGATTTGACTCGGGGAGCAAGGCTCGACTCGAGGACAGTGATTTGATTTGAGGAGTGAAGCTCGACTCGAGGAAAATGACTCGACTCGAGGAGCGAGGCTCGACTCGAGGAGGATGACTCGACTCGGGGAGCGAAGCTCGACTCGAGGAGAATGACTCGACTCGGGGAGTAAGGCTCGACTCGAGGAAAGTGAATTGACTCGAGGAGTGAAGCTCGACTCGAGAAAAATGACTCGACTCGAGGAGCGAGGCTCGACTCGAGAAGAGTGACTCGACTCAGAGAGCGAAGCTCGACTCGAGGACAGTGAATTGACTCGAGGAAAATGACTCGACTCGAGGAGCGAGGCTCGACTCGACGAGAGTGACTCGACTCGGAGAGCGAAGCTCGACTCGAGGAGATTCGACACGACCTCATTCGTTGCCTGGGACTCTTCCAGGAGGTGCTTGCTCGAGCGAAGTCTCAGCTAGCTCGGGCCGAGCGAGGTTCTTGCTCAGAGGCGGAGTTCGCGAGTCTTTGCTAGCAGCTTCCATTAGCTCGCATGGAATGGGGAGTCTCCCAAGGCGAGTGTGATCGCGCTCAGCTGACGGTGGTGAAGATGGTAGGAGCTATGTGCGTCGCCTTGCGCTCGGAAGCGCAAGAAGTATTTCTTCACCGCAGTTGCGTTTTCGGGGTTATTCACGCCCTCAGAACGAACGGGTGGTAGACCACTCATGTCTTTCTCAAGTCGAGAAGAAAGGGGTCGAGCTGTAGAAGGGATTTCAGGCTGTGCAAGTCGGGAAATCCCCTCCTTCTAGCGCAAAAATGTTGTCGCACGAAAAAGAACAACGATTAGATACCTCGGCCGTTCGATCCAAGGCCGTACCAAGTGACCGCGCCTGGGCCAAAAATGGGAGCTCGTAGACCGAGCTGCACCCTCCAGACCCTGAGGTGAGTTTTGGGGGGTGTGACCGTGCTTAAGGTTGGCTGCCTACGTACCCTTTAGTGGGATCAGGTCAGAATGTAGTTCAATTTGTGTGTTGAGGGCTATCTTGGGCTCGGAGGCTTGAGAATGCAAGGCTTTAGAGTAGTACCCGGCTCGTAGCTTCTAGTGAAGACTTTAGAGGGGTCGCTTGCCTCGTAGCTCGGAGTTCTAGCTCAATGGCCAAGAAGCTGGAGAGCAGTGTGTACTGCGGAGGCTCGGGTCGCAGAAAAGGAGCGCGCTCCCTCTCGTGGAGGGGGATCCTTGTATTTCTAAGCCGAGGGAGGAGGAGTGCGCGCACTTGGAAATATCACAAGAGTGCAGGAGAGGAGAGAATTCTCGAGTGAGGAGTGTTGTGTGAGAATTGGGATGTTTTTCCCTATTTATAGTTCTGGAGGGGAGGCCATGGGCCGGCCCCTTGAGGCCCACCGGGTGGCCAGGAGCGGGGCGCGCGAGGCACCACGCCCAGGAGGGCGCAGGGCGCGTCGTCTGGATGGGCGCGGGGCGTGCCGGGCGCGGGACTTGGCCGGGCGTGGCGTGCCCGGCAGCAAGCGTGCCCGGCCAGGCGTTGGGATCACTTGGCCGAGGCAGCAGGGATGCTCGGGCGGGGCACCAAGGGCACCCGACCGAGGCGGCAGGGACACCCGGCCAAGGCAGCAGGGGCGCTCGGCCGGGGCAGCAGGGATGCTCGGCCGGGGCAGCAAGGGCACCCGGCCAAGGCGGCAGGGACACCCGGCCAAGGCAGTAGGGGCGCTCGGCCGGGGCAGCAGGGGCGCCCGGCCGAGGCAGCAGAGGCGCTCGGCCGGTGCGATGGGCGCGGGAACGCGCGCGGGCCGGGACGGCCGGGGCGCGGGAGTGCGCGCGGGCCGGGACGACCGGGGCGCAGGGCGCGCACGGGCCACGCAAGCTAGGGGGCGCTAAGGCCCATTGGGCCGGGGGCGCAGGTGAGCGCGCGCCGGCCCTGCTGGGCCGTGGGTGCGCCAGGGCACTCGGGCCTGGTGGGCCCGGGCCCGTTGGGCTTCCGGCCGGTTAAGCCCGGCCGGTCTTTAATTGTTTTTGAATTTATGGCGTCCCGAGAACGACCGGTAACATTACGTATGAATTGCATCGTGCTTACCTTAATCCTGAAATGAGACATACCATTTCACACCTTATGTAGTCTCATTTGATTCCAAACAAGGCCTATTGGTGAAGTACTAAGTTGTGAGAATGTCATGAGTAATGTAGTCGCTGTTTTTCGGACAACTATTTAGGAGCCCAGAGTGGTTAGACCCAAGGCCGGACCAAGTGGTGTCACTCCGGCTCGAGCGTGTTGGACTTGGTATCCCAAGTCGTCCCTTAGCTGTGGGTAAAGCTCACCTCGTCTTGATACCTGAAAGGCAAGAAAGAGACTGTGAACTACAAAGGGGAAACAGGGGGGTGCCCCTGTTTACCTCTTCGACGCTCAACATTAGTGGGATTGAGGTGGAGTATAGAGGTTTTAGTGGTGTTTAGAGGCCGAGACTTGAGAGAAACGAGCGAGGTACGAGTTCGACAGCGTTTCAGTACTCAAGAATCGATTTCCTGGACTAGGGGAGCGGCCCCTGTATTTATAGGCAGCCAAGGGGTGGTTTGAAGACCCCTTGGCCGAGTGAGCAAGTTTGGGTCGGCCATTGGCCGGCTGAAGGGTTGGGTCGGCCAATGGCCGAGTGAGGAGTCTTGGCCGGATGAAGGTTCACTCGGCCATTGGCCGAGTGAACTACTGGAAGGTTCACTCGGCCATTGGCCGAGTGAACTGCAGGGCCGACTGAAGGGTTCACTCGGCCAATGGCCGAGTGAACTGCTGGAAGGTTCACTCGGCCATTGGCCGAGTGAACTGCATGGCCGGCTGGAGGGTTCACTCGGCCATTGGCCGAGTGAACTGCTCGAAGGTTCACTCGGCCAATGGCCGAGTGAACTGCCGGGGCGGCTGGAAGGTTCACTCGGCCATTGGCCGAGTGAACTGTTGGAAGGTTCACTCGGCCAATGGCCGAGTGAACTGCCTTGGTGGCTGGAGGGTTCACTCGGCCATTGGCCGAGTGAACTGCCCAATGGCCGAGTGAGCCATTGACCTAGCCAATGGCCGAGTGAGCCATTGACTCGGCCCATGGCTGGGCAAGGCATTTGACTTGGCCATTGGTTTGGGCCGGCCCCTGGTTGAGTCAGGGTTTCGCCGCCCGAGACCTCGTACCAGCCACGTGGGTCGAAGAGATGCCTTTGTTCCCGTTGGCCGTAGACGGGCCGACAACATTAGCCCCCCGAGTTTCCGGTCGAGCGTAGGTCGAGTGGAAACTCAAAATCTACGCTTTTATGCGGATGCTGGATGAATGCCCTCGTGTTTGCATCACGGGGAATGGCCTTTGCGCGCCGCGAGGGACGGCCTTTGGGCGTCACGAGGGACGGCTTTCGTGCGTCGTGAGGGACGGCTTTTGTGCGTCACGAGGGACGGCTTTTGTGCGTCGCGAGGGACGACTTTTGTTGTGCGTGGCTTATTTTCTCGACTTACCGACGAAGGCATAATCGAGTTGCACGTCTTTGTTGTGCGCGGCTTATTTTCTCGACCTACCAATGAAGGCGTGATCGGTCCGCACGGACTGGGCCTCGGGGGGCCTTGGTTCCATGTTTGTGTGACCGGGTTTCCCGCGGACGCTGGCTAGACCAGATACGCCCGGGCGGACGCAAGCCTTTGAAACCCATTTGTAACTCGCTGCCTTTCGGCTCACGAGCTGGGCGGCGAGCGCGGTGCCACATTTGTGTGGCCAGGTTTCCCGTGGACGCTGGCTAGACCAGATACGCCCAGTGGACGCAAGCCTTGAACCCATTTGTAACTCGTTGCCTATCGGCTCACAAGCTGGGCGGCGAGCACGATGCCACATTTGTGTGGCGAGGTTTCCCGTGGACGCTGGCTAGACCAGATACGCCCAGCAGACGCAGACCTTGAACCCATTTGTAACTCATTGCCTATCGGCCCACGAGCTGGGCGGCGAGCGCGATGCCACATTTGTGTGGCGAGGTTTCCCGTGGACGCTGGCTAGACTAGATACGCCTAGCGGACGCAGACCTTGAACCCATTTGTAACTCGTTGCCTATCGGCCCACGAGCTGGGCGGCGAGCGCGATGCCACATTTGTGTGGCGAGGTTTCCCGTGGACACTGGCTAGACCAGATACGCCCAGCGGACGCAGACCTTGAACCCATTTGTAACTCGTTGACTATCGGCCCACGAGCTGGGCGGCGAGCGTGATGCCACATTTGTGTGGCGAGGTTTCCCGTGGACGCTGGCTAGACCAGATACGCCCAGCGGACGCAGACCTTGAACCCATTTGTAACTCGTTGCCTATCGGCCCACGAGCTGGGCGGCGAGCGCGATGCCACATTTGTGTGGCGAGGTTTCCCGTGGACGCTGGCTAGCCAGATACGCCCAGCGGACGCAGACCTTGAACTCATTTGTAACTCGTTTCCTATCGGCCCACGAGCTGGGCGGTGAGCGCGATGCCACATTTGTGTGGCGAGGTTTCCCGTGGACGCTGGCTAGACCAGATACGCCCAGTGGACGCAGACCTTGAACCCATTTGTAACTCGTTGCCTATCGGCCCACGAGCTGGGCGGCGAGGGCGGACTCAAGATTCAACTCGAGGACTCATGTAGAGCCTGCACGAGGAGCAGTTAGTTGACTTGTGGACTTGGGACTCAACTCGAGGGCTCTCGTAGAGCCGGCGCGAGGAGTATTAGTCGACTCGTGGATTCGAACTCGACTCGAGGACTTACGTAGAGCCTGCACGAGGAGTTTCGTGGAGAGTCAGTGGAGGAGCATCGGTCGACTCGCGGGCTCGGAGCTCGACTCGAGGAATGAAATCATCTCGAGGAGACATGTGAAGAGTCGGCACGAGGAGTATCAGTCGACTCGTGGACTCGAACTCGACTCGAGGACTCACGTAGAGCCTGCACGAGGAATTTCGTGAAGAGTCGGCGTGAGGAGTATCGGTCGACTCGCGGACTCGGAGCTCGACTCGAGGAATGAATTCATCTCGAGGAGACACGTGAAGAGTCGGAACGAGGAGTGTCGGTCGACTCGCGGATTCGAACTCGACTCGAGGAATGAACTCGTCTCGAGGAGATATGTGAAGAGTCGGCACGAGGAGTATCAGTCGACTCGTGGACTCGAACTCGACTTGAGGACTCACGCAGAGCCTGCACGAGGAGTATCGTGAAGAATCGGCACGAGGAGTATCGGTCGACTCGTGGATTCGAACTCGACTCGAGGAATGAACTCGTCTCGAGGAGATATGTGAAGAGTCGGCACGAGGAGTATCAGTCGACTCGTGGACTCAAACTCGACTCGAGGACTCACGCAGAGCCTGCACGAGGAGCTTCGTGAAGAGTCGGCGCGAGGAGTATCGGTCGACTCGCGGACTCAGAGCTCGACTCGAGGAATGAACTCATCTCGAGGAGACATGTGATAAGTCTTTCCTTGGGACCTCCGGCCTAACCATCGGCCCCTCGAGACTTTGTTATATTTTTGTTTTTGTTTTTGAGCATTGATCTCTGTTAGCCCCCCGAGTTTCTTGCGTTTGTGAGACAAAGGCTAGGAAACTCTCGCGTTAGAGGTATACAATAGTGTGCGTTACATTTTTTCATGTGTGAAATAACTCTTTATTGCAATAAGAGGGTCGTTACAGTTTGTCATGGCACTTGGCCTTCTTTGAAAAAAGGAAATTACATTTTCGAAATAAAAGTGACCACGAAGCCGATCGAGTTCGGGCGTGAATTTAAAGGTCGAAGTCGCGACAATCATGGCTTGCTAGCAGATGCGACGAATTCCTTGAAGTCCCCACCTCGAATTAGGGAATCAATTAGCTTCTTAAGCTGGTTGCATTCGATCGTCACGTGCCCGTGATCTTTGTGGTATTCGCAGAACCTGCTTCAATCTCGCTTCGCGGGGTCCTTTGTGAGTGGGGCGGGGCTTCCCAGCTCATCCCGGCGTAAGCGCAGGATCCGGTCGGGCGTTGTGTTGAGCGGGATGAAGGATCACTTCGGGGTCGGAGAAGGAAGGTCATTAGGGACTCGACCTTTTCTGCGCCTCTTCCTTCGCGAGTCGGGAGCGTCGGCCGGTGCGGCGAGTGTGGAGGCGCGTTTCTTGTTGGGTGCGCAGTTAGCAGCGTCAGGTGGTTGACGTCCCAAGACGATCTTGCTCGCGACCTCGCGTTGGGCGTTGAGCCTTTCTCTCAAGTCGAACTCGTGAACCTCTCTTTGAGAAGTGAGGCGGTCCCTCAAGTCTCCGGAGGCCGTCCCTATCACCCTTGTCAAGGGCGTGCCATTCTCGACGTTGTCACCCTCACGAGGGTTTTGGACGCAGATGGTGAGCTTGGAGCATCCCTTTCGGGACCTCGAGACTGAGCGTCCTCGGGTATTGCGCGAGCTTTGACGCCTTGACGTGGTCGCCCGAGGGTGTCCCCTCGAGGGCGCGTGCGGGTGCTCGTCAGAAAGTTGACATTTCGACGCGGCCGCCCGAGGGTGTCCCCTCGGAAGCGTGCGCGTGTGTCCACTTTCGTGAATAGCGTGGTCGAGGTTGGTCTCGTGGTTGACGTCGTAGACGTTGTTGGAGTCGAGGAGGTCGGCGATGAGCGCGCCGGTGATGCCGGGGCGGTCTAGGAGCTCGGCGAGCCTTCGAGCGGCGTCCTCTCGGACTGCAGCCTCGAGGTCATTCACCGGGTCTCGGGGCTGGCTCTCATTATCATGAGGTTGCCCTTCGAGACGGTGCGCAGGGCTTTGGAGGTCGCGCCTCGAGCTAGTCGCTCGGGCGCCCACGGAGGTGGCGGGCACACGACTCATCTCTCGAGAGTCGTAGGTGTAGTGATAGAGGAATGGAAGGGAGAGCGTCGAGGTCCCCTCCTTCTAGCGCCAAAATGTTGTCGCTGTTTTTCGGACAACTATTTAGGAGCCCAGAGTGGTTACACCCAAGGCCGGACCAAGTGCTCTCACTCCGGCTCGAGCGTGTCGGACTTGTTATCCCAAGTCGTCCCTTAGCTGTGGGTAAAGCTCACCTCGTCTTGATACCTGAAAAGCAAGAAAGAGACTGTGAACTACAAAGGGGTAACAGGGGGGTGCCCCTGTTTACCTCTCCGACGCTCAACATTAGTGGGATTGAGGTGGAGTATAGAGGTTTTAGGGGTGTTTAGAGGCCGAGACTTGAGAGAAACGAGCGAGGTACGAGTTCGACAGTGTTTCAGTACTCAAGAATCGATTACCTGGACTAGGGGAGCGGCCCCTGTATTTATAGGCAGCCAAGGGGTGGTTTGAAGACCCCTTGGCCGAGTGAGCAAGTTTGGGTCGGCCATTGGCCGGCTGAAGGGTTGGGTCGGCCAATGGCCGAGTGAGGAGTCTTGGCTGGATGAAGGTTCACTCGGCCATTGGCCGAGTGAACTGCAGGGCCGACTGAAGGGTTCACTCGGCCAATGGCCGAGTGAACTGCTGGAAGGTTCACTCGGCCATTGGCCGAGTGAACTGCATGGTCGGCTGGAGGGTTCACTCGGCCATTGGCCGAGTGAACTGCTGGAAGGTTCACTTGGCCAATGGCCGAGTGAACTGCCTTGGTGGCTGGAGGGTTCACTCGGCCATTTGCCGAGTGAACTGCCCAATGGCCGAGTGAGCCATTGACCCAGCCAATGGCCGAGTGAGCCATTGACTCGGCCTATGGCTGGGCAAGGCATTTGACTTGGCCATTGGTTTGGGCCGGCCCCTGGTTGAGTCAGGGTTTCGCCGCCCGAGACCTCGTACCAGCCACGTGGGTCGAAGAGATGTCTTTGTTCCCGTTGGCCCTAGACGGGCCGACAACAAGTAACTTTGTGAAGTTCTCATAGAAATTGAATTCATGTACAAGATTGCTGAAATGCAATGTATATCACCTCATTCTTTGTTCCTTGGAGTGTGAATAAATGAACTGGCCAGTGTCCAAATTGAGTCCTGACTCTTTTGGATGAAACAATGAAACTTGTTAGCTCCTCGTCAATACATTGTTTCTAACTTATTCACAAGCGACAAAGGAGTTGAGGAAATAACAGCTAGAAGGGTAAAATGGTAATTTTGTAAATCCCGACTAGCTGATGATATTCATCAAGGGTAAACACTTATAATATTATGTGGATCCACTCATTACAATTAGGTTGAATTCTTGAGTAGAAAATAAATTCATTTGAACCGAGAGATTTTCAGTGTCAACTCTTTAGTGGAGTCAGTTGACATTAAGCTAAACTTGGAAAAGGTTTGTGAACTTTTGAGTCCAAGTATTTTAGCTCAAGCTTTGTTCATTTGGATCCATGAGGTCACTGTCACGAATCTCATCGATTAGGAATAGTTAAACTGGAAGCTAAGTCAAAACAAGAACGAAAATTGTCAAAAGGGTATTTTTGTCTTTTGAGACATAGCATGAAATGAATGTCAATAAATTTTTTGACAAGTTCAGTTGATGACTTAATGTCACTCGGCCAAGTTAGAATAATTGGGCCTTGTGAATTAATTTCATTTCATAAGAATTAATGTTGTCATGAACAAATGAAGAAGCTTCTAGAAGCTCCTACTAGATGAGAAATAGGCGCCCAACATACCCATAGGAGAGAGAATATTTTGTGCATAAATGTATGAAGATACTTGCCAAAAGAAAAAGAGGAAACATATTTCCCCTAAGAGGAAATGAGTTAGGCGCCCAAGAGAGAGACAAAAGGCAAGGCATGGAACAAAATAGGAAACAAATCCAAGGCTTAATGAAGCCTACCTTGGCGAGTATGTCATAGAGGAAAAGAGGAAATTGGCTCATGAATATGTGATATTCTATAGAAGAGGAAACTACATTATTGAAGGTAAGACCTCTCCTATAAATAGGAGCCTCATTCTTCTCATTTTTCTCATTCCACACAAGTTAGAGATTGAGAGACTCTCTCTCTAGACATTGTGGCCGCCCCTCTCCTCTCTCTCTCTCTAGTCAATTTCGTTTTATTGTTTTGGCACCTAGGTCCTCATTTGACCTAGAGTTTAGCTCTGCGACTTTAAGACTCGTTCTTAAGTCGTAGTGTTTAAAAGTGCCCACTCACTGATTCCTTTCTTTTCGAGTGATTTAGTGATAGAAACTTTCGTGGTTGCTCGAGTTGCCGAGGAAAGAAAGAGAGGCGTGCTGCGAGGAGACGAACGTTTTCAACCTTTCGAAGGCTCATCAATGTTCAAGCTTCTAAAGAGGTTAGTAAATTTATTATGCTCATATTAGTTTTATTTATAAGTACTTGCTCTTTGTCTAGGTTAGTAAAAACTGTTTTTACTTGAAAATAAAATTTTTAAAATTCCGCCGCTTAACGAAGCGATAAACTTTTTCTTAAACCCTATATCAATTCCAACAAATGGTATCAGAGCTATGGTCAAAGATATGCATGTACATGTAATTAAAATTATGAGCTTGAAAATCGTTTTCGAAAGTTTACTAATTTTGTGATAAGTTAGAATTGTTTTCTTAGATTTTTTTTAATTTATTGCTCTTGCCTTTAAATTAAAAATCATGTTGATTTTCTATGAGTTTGGGATGTTATTAAAACACATTAGAATCAGTTCTAAAAGTTTTTAATTTTTTATATTGAAAAATGTGTTTTAAAGGTTTGTAAAATTTCGAGTAAAATCAGTTCTTGTCTTACTAGTTTCTTATTTTTACTTGAATCGTTTTATGCTTGTTGTTATTTCTCTTATGCCTTGTTATTACCTTGCTAATAAAACACAAATAAAAGCCTTAAGAACCTTCATAAAACGTTCCGTTACACTCGATTCTTTTTCGCACCTAAAAAGGACCAAGCATTTCTTTTTCTTCGAGCTGGAGTAAAACCCGCAGTAAAAGTGGTATAACTCTCTGCTCAGAAATCTAAATTTAATGATTCTTAAATCAAACTAAAGCTCTTTCTGTCCTCTGTCCAATGCCACCGATTTCAGTTAAAAAAACATCGGAGCCGCCAGTTATGGCGATTTTACTCCGAGGTGCGCGGCTGTTCCGAAACTCCAGTTTTTTAGAATTCCGGATTTTCAGCCCCACTACCATGAGTTATAGAACTCTAATGAGAAAAATTTCTTGAGCAAAAATGTTTTTCATAAGGTTATAAACATGATGTGTAAGATTAAAATGTTTTTATTTTTGAAAGTTTAATTGAAATTGATTTTTTACAAAACTAGTTTGAATTTTGAAAAACCGTTTTCACTTTCAAACTTGAAAAATATTTTGTCATCCAAATGAAATTAATTTTCAAAATGTTTTCAAAACTATATCTATATCACATATGTTCAAAATCCATATGCTCTTGAAAATTTGAGTGGGAGGTCTCCTTGTAGACAAGCCGAAAAATAAAAAGATGTGTAATCTCAAACTTTCAAGTGTTCGAGTGAGTTGAAGTTCACACTTCCCTCACGCACTTTCTCGAAATAGAAAATAGGAAAAGAACGAGTATGTACCTTGTGCCTTTATGCACTAATACTGCTCTGAACATGAATATCTATGATTCTCTTCTAGTTGTCCGCTCTATCGCTCTATAACTAGGAAAACCGTTTCCGAACTTATAAGAGTCGATGTACCAACTCCAAAACCTAAGTGGGAGGGTTATACTTGTTGTTTGTAACCCACGATCCCCAACACTAATGAAAAGTGCAATTGTCGCTAGACTTGGAGTCACCCTCGTGGCCCTCTCTTAAATGAGAGTACTCAAGGGCGCTTTGCACTGATCATTGCTCAATGAGCTAAATCCGAAAGTGAGACAATGAGACAAGACCTCCCCTCGGCAGATTGTTTTTCAAAGTCAATCTTTTTGACTAAGTGGTTGGTTACACACTTAGACTCAATCCCTAGTAATCGTCCCTCGAGGCCCTGCGAAAGGATGTGAGTGATCAAACCAATTTAAAAGGTGGCTGGTCAAAATTGGTGTATTGACATCTTGGCTAAGCATTAATGATGTGTCATTTACTTATAAATGGAGATTTTTTTGCGGCCTTCCCTCGAAGGAGTAAATTATCGTTTAGTTTATAACACCTTTGGATTTTATCAAGTCTTAAATAAAACTTAAATCATAAACCAAAGACTAATCATAAACTTGTTTCAACTTCATTAAGCAACATGTCTCTCAACCATCTCTCAATCATCCTTTCCTCGAATAAACAAAGACTACGTAGATTGGAAACATAACCTCGACATAATAGTTACCTTAAACAAGCACAAATGGGTACTCACCACCCCATGTCCTCCTCTGACGAATGATGATTCGACTCAAGAGGACAATGACGCCTTAGCGGCCTGGCATCCGATGAGATTGTGAGGTGCTGTATCTTAGCATCTATGAACAATATGCTGAAAAAGCAACATCGTGACATCGAGACTGCCACTGACATGCTCTACAATCTCCTTGAGATGTTTGGAGGGCAAAGGCGTCAGGCAAGGCAACAAGCAGACCGACAGTTTATGAACTGTCATATGAAGGCTAGGACTCCTATTAGAGACTTTATGATACTGATCATTAGTTTTCTGAATAAAATGGAAATCCTAGGATCTGAGACTGATGGGAAGAATGTCATAGATATGATCTTAGAAACTCTCCCCGCATCTCTTGATACCTCCAAGATGAACTACTCCATAAACAAGCTAGAGTACACTGATGCCAAGCTTATGATGGAACTTCACACTGCTGTAGGTCTCACTAAGAGAAAGAGGAATCAAACTTTATGAATCCTCCGATCTAACAATATCAACATACCTATGGCACTTAAGACTTGGTCATATCAGTCTAGATAGGATTAAGAGACTTGTGAGGGACGGTCCACTCCAAGCCTCTGCAATAGGTTCACTACCTACTTGTAAATCCTACATAGAAGGAAAAATGACTAAGCGACATTTCTCCGATAAGGGTCGAAGAGCCACTGAGTTGCTGGAACTAATACATTCTGATGTATGTGGTCCGCTCAGCCAACAGGCACGTGGGGGATACGAATACTTCGTTACCTTCACCGATGATTACTCGCGATATGGTTTTGACTATTTGCTCAAACACAAATCCGAGACCTTTAACGTATTTAAGGTCTTTAGGGCTTTAGTGGAAAAGCAAACTGGCAAAGTGATCAAAACACTTCGATCCGATCGAGGTGGTGAGTATATGTCTGGAGAGTTCGATGACTTTCTTAAAGAAGAAGGTATCGCTTCTCAGCTTACCGCACCTGGCACACCTCAACAAAACAGAGTGTCAGAGAGAAGGAACCGAACTCTTATGGAGATGGTTAGATCAATGATGAGTTACTCATCACTCCCTATTTTCTTTTAGGGATATGCCCTCGAAACAGCCGCTTATATTCTGAACCAAGTTCCGTCCAAGACGGTTCCTGGTACTCCTTATGAACGATGGACTGGCCGTAAAGTAAATCTTGGCCGCATCAAAATTTGGGGTTGCCCTGTACACGTGCTAAGGCAAAAGACTAGCAAGTTGGCTAGTAGGTCAAAATTGTGTCTGTTCGTTTGATATCCAAAGGAAACCAAGGGTTTTACTTTCTATAGTCCCGAGGACAATAAGACTTTCGTTAGCACGAATGCTCGTTTCCTTGAGGAGGACTTTATGAACGATGCAAAACCTAGAAGCAAAATTGTGCTTGAAGAAAAGTTGGGTGAGGAAGCTTCTACCTCATCTGTAAGAACTGTTCTTACCCCAACTGAAACACAACCTAACTCATCAGAAATCTCGTCAAGTAGTACTTCGACGTAGTGGGAGGGCTACTCAAAAGCCTGACAGGTACATGTCTTATGGAGACTCTTTCGTAGCCGTCTCTGACATGGATGATCCTGTTTCCTATAGCCAAGCGATGGCTTGTTCTGAATCAAACCTTTGGCTTGACGCCATGAAAGTTGAAATGCACTCGATGTATGTCAACAAAGTCTGGAAACTTGTAGACCTTCCTGAAGGGATTAAACCCGTAGGGTGTAAGTGGATATACAAGAAGAAAAGGGGTCCTGATAGGAACGTCGAGACGTTCAAAGCACGACTTGTGGCGAAGGGTTATGCCCAACAAGAAGGGATTGACTATTGTTATCGGCCCATCAACGATCGACAAGGGCAAAATCACAACGCCACCTCTCGGCCGGCCAAGGCCCGTCCGGCCAGCTCCCGGCCGGTAGACTCCCGGCCGGCCAAGGTTTGCCTCGGCCATTGGCCAGCCCAAGGCTTGCCTCGGCCAATGGCCGGCTCAAGGCTTGCCTCGGCCATTGGCAGGCCCAAGGCTTGCCTCGGCCAATGGCCGGCTCAAAGCTTGCCTCGGCCATTGGCCGGCCCAAGGTTTGCCTCGGCCAATGGCCGGCTCAAAGGCTTGCCTCGGCCATTGGCCGGCCAGCTCCCGTCCGGCCGACTCCCGGCCGGCCAAGTCCCGTCCGGCCGACTCCCGGCCGGCCAAGTCCCGTCCGGCCAACTCCCGGCCGGTTAAGTCCCGTCCGGCCAGCTCCCGGCGGGCAACCTCCCGGCCGGCCAAGGTTTGCCTCGGCCATTGGCCGGCCCAAGGCTTGCCTCGGCCAATGGCCGGCTCAAGGCTTGCCTTGGCCATTGGCCGGCCAAAGGTTTGCCTCGGCCAATGGCCGGCTCAAGGCTTGCCTCGGCCAATGGCCGACTCAAAGGCTTGCCTCGGCCATTGGCCAGCCAGCTCCCGTCCGCCCGACTCCCTGCCGGCCAAGTCCCGTCCGGCGGATTCCCAGCCAGCCAGTTCCCGTTCGGCCAGCTCCCGGCCGGCAAAGGTTTGCCTCGGCCATTGGCCGGCCCAAAGCTTGCCTCGGCCAATGGCCGGCTCAAGGCTTGCCTCGACCATTGGCCGGCCCAAGGTTTGCCTCGGCCAATGGCCGGCTCAAAGGCTTGCCTCGGCCATTAGCCGGCCAGCTCCCGTCCGGCCGACTCCCGGCCGGCCAAGTCCCGTCCGGCGGATTCCCGGCCGGCCAATTCCCATCCGGCCAGCTCCCGGCCGGCAGCCTCCCGGCCGGCAGCCTCCCGGCCGGCCAAGGTTTGCCTCGGCCATTGGCCGGCCCAAGGCTTGCCTCGGCCATTGGCCGGCCAAAGGTTTGCCTCAGCCAATGGCCGGCTCAAAGTCTTGCCTCGGCCATTGGCTGGCCAGCTCCCATCCGGCTGACTCCCGGCCAGCCAAGTCCCGTCCGGCCGACTCCCAGCCGGTTAAGTCCCGTCCGGCCAAGGTTTGCCTCGGCCATTGGCCGGCCCAAAATCCTTCTCGGCCAAGGGGTGACTCAATGACCCCTTGGTCGCCTATAAAAAGAGAGGTCCGCCCTCTCCCAAAGGTAATCCAATTTTGAGTCCCGAAACGCTGTCAAACTCGTACTTCACTCGTTTCGCTCATCTTTGGCCTCTCACCACCACTAAAACCTCTATACTCCACCTCAATCCTACTAATGTTGAGTGTCGGAGAGGTAAACAGAGGCACCCCCTCCGTTTTCCCTCCCTAGTTCACCTGTTCTTTCTTTTTCTTCAGGTACTTGGACGAACTCAAAGGACATTCACAGCTAAGGGACGACTTGGGATACTAAGTCCGACACGCTCAAGCCCGAACACGACCACTTGGTCTGGCCCTGGGTCGAACCGTTTGGGGCTCCTAAATCGTTGTCCGAAATCGAGCGACAACATTTTGGTGCTAGAAGGAGGGGATCTCTCGACCTTGGCGACGCATTCCCTCTACCACTCTTCTTCATCCTTCAACGGCAAAACTCTCGATAGATGAGTCAATTGCCCATCGCCTCCGTGGCCGACCGAGCGACGAGCTCGAGATACGGCATCCGAAGCCTTGCGCACCGTCTAGGAGGGCAACCTCGTGACAACGAGAGCCAGCCCCAAGACTCGGCGAATAACCCCGAGGCCGCGGTCCGAGAGGACGCGGCTCAAGGGTTCGTCAAGCTCCTAAACCGTCCCGGCGTCAATGGCGCACTCCTCACCGATCTCCTTGGCCTTGGCATCGAGGACGATGCCAACCACGACGAGAAAGACCACGACTATGTGGCAAAATCAGGAATCCACCACGCTATTCACGAAAGTGGACGCACACGCACGCTTCCAAGGGGACACCCTCGGACGACCGCGTCGAGATTTCAACTTTCTAATGAGCACGCGCACGTGCCCTCGAGGGGACACCCTCGGGCGACCACGTCAAGGCGTCAAGTGTCGAGTAATGCTCGAGGACGCTCGACCTCTAGGTCTGGGAAGGGACGCTTCAAGCTCACCATCCGCGTCCAAAACCCCCGAGGAGATGACGACGTCAATGGCCATGGCGTCTGTCGAGGATGTCACTCGAATGACGTATCCTCGCCTAAAGTGATAGGGACGGCCACCGGAGACTTGAGAGATTGCCTCAATTCCCGAAGGGAATCTAATGGGAGCGACTTGAGAGAAAAACTCAACGCCCAACGCGGGATCGAGAGAGAAGTCGTCTTGGGACATCAACCACCCAACGTTGCTGACCGCGTATCCAACAAGAAGCGCGCCGCCACACGCATGGCACCGGCCGCCGGTCTCGGCTCGCGAAGGATGAGGCGTAAAAACGGTCAAGTCCCAAATGACCACCCTTCTCCAGCCCCGAAGCAATCCTTCGTCCCACTCAACACAACGCCCGACCGGATCCTGAGCTTACACAGGGAGAAGCTAGGATCTCCGCCCCCGTTAAAGACGGACCCCGCGACGAGGGACAGAAGCAAGCAATGCGAATATCACCGAGATCACGGACACGTGACGACTGAATGCTACCAGCTTAGAAAGCGAATTGATTCCCTGATCCGAGGTGGGCATCTCAAAGAGTTCGTCACATTCACTAGCGAGGTGACCCCGATCGAGCAACCGACTTGTCAAAAGGGAGAATCCTCTAGCACAAAGACAATGAGATGATGAGCACTGTCTAACACGCGCCTAGCATTCACGTCCACGACCGACACAACTTTCGTCATTGAATTCACGCTTGAACTTATTGTCATTTTATTTCAAACGTGTAATTTTAATTTCCCTAAAAAGGCCAATTACGAAGGCAAGCTGTAAAACCCTCCTTGTTGCAATGAAAGTTGTCCTACCCATTGTCATATACTATTGTATGCCTCCGACGCGAGAGTTTCTTTGCCTTCGTCTCACAAACACAAGAAACTCGGGGGGCTAATAGGGAACAATACTCAATAAAACAATACTCATCAAAACAACTCAAAAACAAAAAAAAATAAAAGTATAACAAAGTCACAAGGGGCCGATGGTTAGGCCGTAGGTCCCAGAGAGAGACGGTCTACACATTTATCCTCGAGTCGAGTACCGAGTCCACGAGTCGACAAGCTACTCCTCGTGCCGACTCTACATTTCTCCTCGAGTTGAGTTCATTCCTCGAGTCGAGTACCGAGTCCACGAGTCGACAAGCCACTCCTCGTGCCGACTCTACATTTCTCCTCGAGTCGAGTTCATTCCTCGAGTAGAGTACCGAGTCCCGAGTCGACTAGCTACTCCTCGTGCCGACTTTACATTTCTCCTCGAGTTGAGTTCATTCCTCGAGTCATGTACCGAGTCCACGAGTCGACAAGCCACTCCTCGTGCCGACTCTACATTTCTCCTCGAGTTGAGTTCATTCCTCGAGTCGAGTACCGAGTCCACGAGTCGACTAGCTACTCCTCGTGCCAACTCTACATTTCTTCTCGAGTTGAGTCCACTCCTCAAGTCGAGTACCGAGTCCACAAGTCAACTAGCTACTCCTCGTGCCGACTCTACATCACTCCTCGAGTTGAGTTCACTCCCCGGGTTGAGTTCGATCCTCGAGTTGAGTTCCGGGTCCACGAGTCGACTGATGACTCCTCGTGCCGACTCTGCACACGACTCCTCGAGTTGAGTTCACTCCTCGAGTTGAGTTCCGAGTCCACGAGTCGACTGATGACTCCTCGTGCCGACTCTGCACATCACTCCTCGAGTTGAGTTCACTCCTCGGGTTGAGTTCGATCCTCGAGTTGAGTTTCGGGTCCACGAGTCGACGGATGACTCCTCGTGCCGACTCTGCACACGACTCTTCGAGTTGAGTTCACTCCTCGAGTTGAGTTCCGAGTCCACGAGTCGACTGATGACTCCTCGTACCGACTCTACATGACTCCTCGAGTTGAGATCACTCCTCGAGGATAGGTCTAAGTCCACGAGTCGACTGATAAGTCTTCGTGCTAGCTCTACACCTTACTGGCCCTCGAGTCGACCTTACGTGTAACTCCTCGAGTCGAGTCTATTCCTCAAGTTGAGTCCCAAAACCCACGAATCAACTTGAAAGTCCTCGTGTCAAAAATCTACAACTTCCTGAGTCACAAGTCAACGATAGACTCACAAGATTCAATGATAAATCTAAATGCTCTCACACAAGCAACAAAAATCGCCCCTAAACGGTAAACCAAAATTCGCTCCACGACGCTCTCGTGAGAGAAAGAATGGGCCAATTGAGTCCCCAAACGTGACGCGCGCGCCATGGCGTCGCATTCACAAGGGCACAAGACTCGACCCAAGAGACTCAACCCGAAAATGCGACCAGTGCAATAAGGTGCCACACTCGCCGGGGGATCAAGTCTACACCTAACCCCGCCTATCACACGACACGCGCACCCAAGGGTGCCACACTCGTGAGGTGGAACGGCCACACAAATGTGGCACCGCGCTCGCCGCCCAGCTCGTGCGCCAATAGGCAGCGCGTCACAAATGGGTTTCAAAGGCTTGCGTCCGCCGGACGTACCTGGTCTAGCCAGCGTCCACGGGAAACCTGGCCACACAAATGTGGCACCGCGCTCGCCGCCCAGCTCGTGCGCCGATAGGCAGCGAGTCACAAATGGGTTTCAAAGGCTTGCGTCCGCCGGACGTACCTGGTCTAGCCAGCGGCCACGGGAAACCTGGCCACACAAATGTGGCACCGCGCTCGCCGCCCAGCTCGTGCGCCGATAGGCAACGAGTCACAAATGGGTTTCAAAGGCTTGCATCCGCCTGACGTACCTGGTCTAGCCAGCATCCACGGGAAACCTGGTCACACAAATGTGGCACCACGCTAGCCGCCCAGCTCGTGCGCCAATAGGCAGCGAGTTACAAATGGGTTTCAAAGGCCTGCGCCCGCCGGACGTAACTGGTCTAGCCAGCGTCCACGGAAAACCCGTTCACACCAACGTGACGCCAAGGCCCCCCGAGGCCCAAGCCGTGCAAATCGATCACGCCTTCACAGGTAGGTCAAGAAGATAAGCCGCGCACAATCGAGTCGTGCAAATCGATCACGCCTTCATTGGTAGGTCGAGAAAATAAGTCACGCACAAAAGCCGTCCCCCGCGACGCACGGAAGTCGTCCCTCGTGACGCACCAAAGCCACCCCTCGCGATGCATTAAAAACCTTTCTGCGACGCACTCGCGAACTCGAGAGTGTTCGTCTGAAGTCCACGCCTCAACGTGATTCTTGAGTTTCCGTTCGACCCACACTCGACCGGAAACTCGGGGGGCTAATGTTGTCGGCCCGTCAACGATCGACAAGGGCAAAACAATAACGCCACCTCCCGGCCGGCCAAGGCCCGTCCGGTCGACTCCCGGCCGGCCAGTTCCCGTCCGGCCAGCTCCCGGCCAGCAGACTCCCGGCCGGCCAAGGTTTGCCTCGGCCATTGGCCGGCCCAAGGCTTGCCTCGGCCAATGGCCGGCTCAAGGCTCGCCTCGGCCATTGGCCGGCCCAAGGCTTGCCTCGGCCAATGGCCGGCCCACGGCTTGCCTCGGCCAATGGCCGGCCCAAGGCTTGCCTCGGCCAATGGCCGGCTCAAAGCTTGCCTCGGCCATTGGCCAGCCAAAGGTTTGCCTCAACCAATGGCCGGCTCAAAGGCTTGCCTCAGCCATTGGCCGGCCAGCTCCCGTCCGGTCGATTCCCGGCCGGCCAAGTCCCGTACGGCCGACGCCCGACCGGCTAAGTCCCGTCCGGCCAGCTCCCGGCCGACCAAGGTTTGCCTCGGCCGGCCAAGGTTTGCCTCGGCCATTGGCCGGCCCAAGGCTTGCCTCGGCCAATGGCCGGCTCAAGGCTTGCCTCGGCCATTGGCCGGCCCAAGGCTTGCCTCGGCCAATGGCCGGCTCAAGGCTTGCCTCGGCCATTGGCCAGCCCAAGGTTTGCATAGGCCAATGGCCGGCTGAAAGGCTTGCCTCGGCCATTGGCCGGCCAGCTCCTGTCCGGGCGACTCCCTGGCGGCCAAGTCCCGGCCGGCGGATTCCCGGCCGGCCAGTTCCCGTCCGACCAGTTCCCGGCCGGCAGCCTCCCGGCCGGCCAAGGTATACCTCGGCCATTGGCCGACCCAAGGCTTGCCTCGGCCAATGGCCGGCTCAAGGCTTGCCTCGGCCATTGGCCGGCCCAAGGTTTGCCTCGGCCAATGGCCGGCTCAAAGGCTTGCCTCGGCCATTGGCCGGCCAGCTCCCGTTTGGCCGACTCCCGGCCGGCCAAGTCCCGTCCGGCGGATTCCCGGCCGGCCAGTTCCCGTCCGGCCAGCTCCCGGCCGGCAGCCTCCCGGCCGGCCAAGGTTTGCCTCGGCCATTGGCCGACCCAAGGCTTGCCTCGGCCAATGGCCGGCTCAAGGCTTGTTTCGGCCATTCGCCGGCGCAAGGTTTGCCTCAGCCAATGGCCGGCTCAGAGGCTTGCCTCGGCCATTGGCCGGCCAGCTCCCGTCCGGCTGACTCCCGGCCGGCCAAGTCTCGTCCGGCCGACTCCCGGCCGGTTAAGTGTCGTCCGGCCAGCTTCCGGCCTGCAGCCTACCGGCCGGCCAAGGTTTACCTCGGCCATTGGCCGGCCCAAAATCCTTCTCGGCCAAGGGGTGTCTCAATGACCCCTTGGTCGCCTATAAATAGAGAGGTCCACCCCCTCCCAAAGGTAATCCAATTTTGAGTCCCGAAACACTGTCGAACTCGTACTTCACTCGTATCGCTCATCTTTGGCCTTTCACCACCACTAAAACCTCTATACTCCACCTTAATCCTACTAATGTTGAGCGTCGGAGAGGTATACAGAGGCACCCCCTCCGTTTTCCCTTCCTAATTCACCTGTTCTTTCTTCTTCTTCAGGTACTTGGACGAACTCAAGGGACATTCACAGCTAAGGGATGACTTGGGATACCAAGTCCGAAACGCTCGAGCCCGAACGCGACCACTTGGTCTGGCCTTATGTCGAACCGTTTGGGGCTCCTAAATCGTTGTCCGAAAACGAGCGACAACAACTATGAAGAAACCTTCTCGCTACTCGTGATGCTTAAATCCATCCGCATACTCCTATCCATAGCTGCAACACTCGACTATGAGATCTGGCAAATGGATGTCAAGACAGCCTTTCTGAATGGCAATCTTGACGAGCGCATTTACATGGCTCAACCAGACGGTTTCGTGGAAGAAGGTCAAGAGACCAAGGTTTGTGAGTTGCTTAAGTCCATTTATGGATTAAAGCAAGCATCTAGGTCATGGAATATTAGATTCGATGAAACTGTAAAGAGCTTTGGCTTTGAACTGTCAATAGATGAGCCTTGTGTTTACAAGTTAATACACGAAGGCAAAGTTGTGTTTCTGGTGCTATATGTCGATGATATACTACTCATTGGTTATGACGTGGGTAAGTTATCTGAGGTTAAGGTCTGGCTAGCAAAGCAATTCGACATGAAGGATCTAGGAGAAGCCGCGTACATTCTGGGGATCCAAATCTTTTGAGATAGGAAAAATCGGACCTTGTCGCTCTCTCAAGCATCTTATATTGATAAGGTGATGGATCGCTTCTCGATGCAAGACTCCAAGAAGGGCCAAACACCCTTTAGGCATGGAGTCTCACTCTCTAAGGACCAGTCTCCCAATACTGCACAAGAGATTGAAGACATGAGGAAAATTCCTTACGCCTCTGCCGTAAGAAGCCTCATGTATGCTATGCTTTGCACTAAACCTGACATATATTTCGACGTTGGCGTAGTTAGCCGTTTCCAATCCAACCCTGGACCCGAGCACTGGATTGATGTTAAGCATGTTCTTAAGTATCTTCGAAGAACTAGGAACTTGATGCTTACATACTCAGGTACTCACCTGACTATGACGGGATATACCGACTCTGATTTTCAAGCGGATAAGGATTCCAGGAAATCCATTTAGGGATCTGTGTTCATCCTTAATGGTGGAGCTGTTGTGTGGAGGAGTATTAAGCAATCTTGCATTGCTGACTCCACAATGGAAGCAGAATATGTGGCTGCTTGTAAAGCATCCAAAGAGGCTGTATGGCTTAGAAAAATCCTTAAGTATTTGGAAGTAGTTCCAAACGTCGACGAGCCCATGACCCTTTATTGTGATAATAGTGGGGCTGTCGCTAACTCAAAGGAACCTCGAAGCCATAAGCACTCTGAGCATATTGAGAGGAAATACCATTTGATTTGAGAGATCGCGCAGCGCGGAGACGTGGAGGTGAAGTAGATCTCTGGCAGATCCATTCACCAAGGCACTAGCGAACAAGGTCTTCGACCAACATCGAGAGGGACTAGGCATGAACGACTACACACATCTTCTTTGAGTCAAGTGGGAGTTTGTCGTCAATGGTGCCCACAAGAAGAGTTGTAGTGTGTATTTATGTCACGTGCCATTGGAGCCGGGGGAGTGAATTTGTCACGTGCCAAAGTTAGGATTTGATCCGGCGTCGTGTTCAATGGCGTGAACGACGAGTAGCCCTTAACGTCTTCCGCAAGTCGCGGCTTTTGGGGCATCGGAGGTCGGCTATTAGAAGTCTGACCCCCTCTGTTTCGCCTTTTACGGGAGTTGCCCTGCTCGTTGCTAGGCTCGTCTCGATGGTGAGTTCTTTGATTATTGCCCTTGCGGCCATCGAGGTAATCGTCGACTCCCATGAAGGTCTTGGCTCGAGTCATTAACTCGGCCATGGTAGAAGGGACATGGCCGACGATGGACTTAAGGAAGTCACTTGTGCGCAAGCCTTTAATGATGGCAGTGATGTTGTCAATGGTGCCCACAAGAAGAGTTGTAGTGTGTATTTATGTACATTTGATGTCATATAGTCTTATGAAGTCTCTTGCTTGTAACTGCTTATTTATTAATAAAAGTTGAAACGTTCATTCAGTCTTCCTTGTCTGAAGCTTTATGATAAAACATTAGTCTTTAGTCCATAAACAAACTAAACAACTTACGAAGACACAAATGTAGATTTGCATGAATAAACTCTTCGTAGTTTGCTTAAAACGATATATTCGCAATCTAAGGGTCAAAGGACTATTGACCTCAGTATGATTGTTAGAAAAATCTATGATGTCTGGTTATGAGGCATTGAGAGTTGGAGACTCTATAGTTCTTCTAGGTATCTTCCGAAGGTACTCAATTGACCAGTGCACTTCTAGAGACAAGATAAGAACAAACCATTTAACCTCTTATGTTTCGAAGTCACTACGTATGATTGCATCGTGCTTACCTTAATCCTGAAATGAGACATGTCATTTCACACCTTAGTAATCTGATTTGAGAAAGTCAGAGTTTGGACTCACTATGTGATTCCGAACAAGGCCTATTGGTGAAGTAAAAAGTTGTGAGAATGTCATGAGTAACTTTGCGAAGTTCTCATAGATATGGAATTCATGTACAAGATTGCTGAAATGCAATGTATATCACCTCATGCTTTGTTCCTTTGAGTGTGAATAAATGAATTGGCCAGTGTCCAAATTGAGTCCTGACTCTTTTGGATGAAACAATGTGACTTGTTAGCTCCTCGTCAATACATTGTTTCTAACTTATTCACAAGCGACAAAGGAGTTGAGGAAATAACAGCTAGAAGGGTAAAATGGTAATTTTGTAAATCCCGACTAGCTGATGATATTCATGAAGGGTAAACACTGATAATATTCTGTGGATCCACTCGTTACAATTAGGTTGAATTCTTGAGTAGAAAATACATTCATTTGAACCGAGAGATTTTCAGTGTCAACTCTTTAGTGGAGTCAGTTGACATTAAGCTAAACTTGGAAAAGGTTTGTGAAGTTTTGAGTCCAAGTATTTTAGCTCAAGCTTTGTTCATTTGGATCCATGAGGTCACTGTCACGAATCACATCGATTAGGAATAGTTAAACTGGAAGCTAAGTCAAAACAAGAACGAAAATTGTCGAAAGTGTATTTTTGTCTTTTGAGAGATAGCATGAAATGAATGTCAATAAATTTTTTGACAAGTTCATTTGATTATTTAATGTCACTCGGCCAAGTTACAATAATTGGGCCTTGGGAATTAATTTCATTTCATAAGAATTTTATTGAAAATTCTTAATGGGCCTTTCTCATGTTGTCATGAACAAATGAAGAAGCTTCTAGAAGCTCCTTCTAGATGAGAAATAGGCGCCCAACATACCCATAGGAGAGAGAATATTTTGTGCATAAATGTATGAAGATACTTGCCAAAAGAAAAAGAGGAAACGAATTTCCCCTAAGAGGAAATGAGGTAGGCGCCCAAGAGAGAGACAAAAGGCAAGGCATGGAACAAAATAGGAAACAAATCCAAGGCTTAATGAAGCCTACCTTGGCCGAGTATGTCATAGACGAAAAGAGGAAATTGGCTCATGAATATGTGATATTCTATAGAAGAGGAAACTACATTATTGAAGGTAAGACCTCTCCTATAAATAGGAGCCTCATTCTTCTCATTTTTCTCATTCCACACAAGTTAGAGATTGAGAGACTCTCTCTCTAGACATTGTGGCCGCCCCTCTCCTCTCTCTCTCTAGTCAATTTCGTTTTATTGTTTTGGCACCTAGGTCCTCATTTGACCTAGAGTTTAGCTCTGCGACTTTAAGACTCGTTCTTAAGTCGTAGTGTTTAAAAGTGCCCACTCACTGATTCCTTTCTTTTCGAGTGATTTAGTGATAGAAACTTTCGTGGTTGCTCGAGTTGCCGAGGAAAGAAAGAGAGACGTGCTGCGAGGAGACGAACGTTTTCAACCTTCCGAAGGCTCATCAATGTTCAAGCTTCTAAAGAGGTTAGTAAATTTATCATGCTCATATTAGTTTTATTTATAAGTACTTGCTCTTTGTCTAGGTTAGTAAAAACTGTTTTTACTTGAAAAGAAAATTTTTAAAATTCCGCCGCTTAACGAAGCGTTAAATTTTTTCTTAAACCCTAGATCAATTCCAACAAGTGATTGCGTCTTTGTCATCAAAGCGGTCGACCTTATTCGATTCTTCAGTGAATCGGGCGAGGTATCGTCTAAGAGACTCGCCATTCTCTTGCCTGATTGACCACAGGTACATCTTGGTTTTCTTTTGGACCATAGATGTAGCGAAGCGTGCTAGGAACATGTCCTTCAGGTCTTTGAACGATCGGATGCTTCCCGGCCTTAAGTTCTTGAACCACTCGAAGCCGGGTCCGGCGAGGGTAAGACTAAAAGCTTGGCACATGGCGCCGGGAGCGACACCCTGCATCGTCATCCAGGTTTCATAGTGCTGGATATGGTAAGCGGGATCCGTTTTCCCATCATATGGAGCAAGGTTCGAGAGTTTGAAATTTCACGTGCATACCTCGGCCAATATCTGAGCCGTGAAAGGCGATGGATTCACCTCGACGACCCCATAGGCACGTCCGCCTATTCCGTGTTCTCGGAGATCTCGTACTTCATTTCGAAGATTATGGATCATAGTGATCACATCGAGATCGGTAGTCGGAGTAACTCCCTGTTCGGGAGGAGTTACCTGCCGCCTCTCATTAGACCCTTGTCCCGTGCGGCGGTTCCCGTTAGTTGGGGCTGCTACGGGGATGTTTGGCCGAGAGCTTAGTCGCTCTCTGAGGTCATCGCCACACTCGATGCGTCGAGCAGTGAGATGGTCCCTAAGATCAGGGCTCGTCGTACGGAGGCGCGGGCTTCGTCTTTGACGGCGCACTCTCCGCGTGCCCTGACATTCCGCAACATTCTCCCTTTGACCAAGTCGGTCGAGGGCTGAACGTCGGGAGTTCCCCTTTTGAGAAGCTACCGGTGCATCACCTGTCCGGGGTAGGGGATTCGATGGACCGGCTTCAAACACGGCGGGGGGTCCCCCGGCATTCGTGAGAGAAGTCTCGATATCCTCCGAATCGCCAGTACCCTCGTAATCAGGGTTGCGGTCACGGCTTTCCTCGTTGAGGTTCTCAGGACCCCCATTGGGGATTACCGTGTCATGCGCAGGTCACTTTGCAGCCAGTCGGCTTTGGTACCTCGCGTTCTTTGCCTTCAGTTGGCGGACATTCTCCTCCAACTCCATGATGCGGTCGTCCCTGCTATCTGGAGATGGAGATGGTGAGCGGGTCGAGCTCTTTTCGTGGAGCGACTCTTCGTCACCATGCGCTCAGGAGCGCAAGAAGTACTTTTTGGTCCCCGTGACGTTATCGGGGTTGTTAACGCCCTCAGAACGTACGGGTGGTTGACTACTCATCTTTTCTCAAGTTCGAGAAAGTTGAGTTTGTAGAAGAAAAGAAGAAGATGAACAGAAGGGATATCGGGCTGAACAGGTCGGGAAGCCCCCTCCTTCTAGTGCCAAAATGTTGTCGCACGAAAATGAACAACTATTGCATACCTCGGGCGGTTCGATCCAAGGCCGGACCAAGTGATCGCACCCGGGCCAAAAGTATGAACTCGAAAGTCTCGAGCTGAGTTTTCTCCGATCAACCCACCTCTCAGAGGAGAGAAGGGGTGAGGACGGGGAGTGACCATGCCTTGTGTGTCGGCTGCCTACGTACCCGTGTGTGGGATCAGGTCAGAACGTAGTTCAAGCGTATGTAACGCAGTGTGAGGCGCATAGCCTTGGTGGAGAAGCGTACTCAACGAAGGAGACGGTGCGCGGAGGAGTCCTCGGCGACGTCTCCGAACTTTAGAGATCGCGAGCGCCAGAGAGAATGTGTGTTTTCTCTCTTTTGGAGACGTGGAAGACTCTAAGTCAAGAGTTCCTTGTTGTGGCGGAGATTCCGGACGCGTAGGCGATTTCTAGTCAGAAATGGTTGACGCGTCTAGGGTGCTAGACGCGTAGGCGATTTGGGCTCGAGATTAATCGTTTGATCAAGAGAGGCGGCACTCGGGAGTCCCCGGAAAGCGCTTCAGAATCTCTGAGAATGAGAAATCGAGGAGAATCCGCTTCAGGCCAATGATAGCATCCAGAGAAGCAGAGAGAAGTCTCAAGTTCATTGAGAAAGAATGGGATGGCTTTCCCCTCAATGAGAGGGGGTATTTATAGGTGTTTGAGGGCCTTAGAAGGTCCCTTTTTTCGTCCATGTGGGACTAGGGGCGCGCGCGTCGTCAAGCGGGGGCGCACGGCACGCACTACGCGCAAAGTGCGGCGCACAACGCGCGGCGCGCGGCGTATGGAGCGGCGCGTGGACTGCTTGGCGTGGCGCGCGGCCTTCCTAGCGCGGCGCGCGGCTTGCTGCATGGCGGGCCGGCGCGGTGTGCTACGCGCGCGATGCATGGCCCGTCTTGCCGGACTCTTGTGTGGGCCTTAGCGGTCTTCGGTTATCATGCTTTTTATGCGAAATGTGAAGGTCTCTACTTGACGAGAGTGACTCGATTCGAGGAGCAACTCGAGGAGGACGACTCGAGGCTCGACTCGAGGAGAACGACTCGAGGCTCGACTCGAGGAGCGACTCGATGCTCGACTCGAGGAGAACAACTCGATGCTCGACTCTAGGAGGATGACTCGAGGCTCGGCTCGAGGAGGACGACTCGAGGCTCGACTCGAGGAGGACGACTCGAGGCTCGACTCGAGGAGGACGACTAGAGGCTCGACTCGAGGAGGACGACTCGAGGCTCGACTCGAGGAGAATGACTCGAGGTTCGACTCAAGGAGAACGACTCGAGGCTCGACTCAAGGAGCGTGAGAGTTCGGCACGAGGACCTGCCAGTCGACTCGTGACAGAAGGCTTGCCGCTCTTCAGGACCTCCGGCCTGACCACCGGCCCTTTGAACGGCGTGTCTTCTTGGCGTCTCGGGTTTTTCGAAAACGACCGACAACAATGGTAATTTTGTAAATCCCGACTAGCTGATGATATTCATGAAGGGTAAACACTGATAATATTCTGTGGATCCACTCATTACAATTAGGTTGAATTCTTGAGTAGAAAATAAATTCATTTGAACCGAGAGATTTTCAGTGTCAACTCTTTAGTGGAGTCAGTTGACATTAAGCTAAACTTGGAAAAGGTTTGTGAACTTTTGAGTCCAAGTATTTTAGCTCAAGCTTTGTTCATTTGGATCCGTGAGGTCACTGTCACGAATCACATCGATTAGGAATAGTTAAACTGGAAGCTAAGTCAAAACAAGAACGAAAATTGTCAAAAGGGTATTTTTGTCTTTTGAGACATAGCATGAAATGAATGTCAATAAATTTTTTGACAAGTTCATTTGATGACTTAATGTCACTCGGCCAAGTTAGAATAATTGGGCCTCATGAATTAATTTCATTTCATAAGAATTTTATTGAAAATTCTTAATGGACCTTTCTCATGTTGTCATGAACAAATGAAGAAGCTTCTAGAAGCACCTTCTAAATGAGAAATAGGCGCCCAACATACCCGTAGGAGAGAGAATATTTTGTGCATAAATGTATGAAGATAGTTGCCAAAAGAAAAAGAGGAAACAAATTTCCCCTAAGAGGAAATGAGGTAGGCGCCCAAGAGAGAGACAAAAGGCAAGGCATGGAACAAGAACGAAAATTGTCAAAAGCGTATTTTTTTCTTTTGAGACATAGGATGAAATGAATGTCAATAAATTTTTTGACATGGTCATTTGATGACAAGTAACACTCGGCCAAAATTAGATTTATTGGGCGTTGTGGATTAATTTCATTTCATAAGAATTTTATTGAAAATTCTTAATGGGTCTTTTTCATGTTGTCATGAACAAATGGAAAAGCTTCTAGAAGCCTTTTCTAGATGACCTTGGGCGCCCAACATACCCAAAGAAAGAGAGAATATTTTGTGCATAAATGTATCATGATACTTGCCAAAAGAAAAAGAGGAAACAAATTTCCCACACATGCATAGGGAATTAAGGCCAAGAGGAGTCAAGGGAGAAGCAAATAAAAGAGGAAACATGTTGTCGGTCCGTCTCGGACCGACGAGAACTAAGGCATCGCTTAGATCCACGCGACCGGTGCAAGACCCGCACAGCGGCTCCCGGCCGGCCAAGTGCCGTCCAGCCAGCTCCCGGCCGGCGGCCGCCCGGCGTATGACCGGCCCAGGATCGGCGCTGGCCAAGGCCGGCTCTCCAAGGCCGGCGCTGGCCAAGGCCGGCGCTCCAAGGCCGGCCCTCCACGGCCGGCGCTCCAAGGCCGGCCCTCCACGGCCGGCGCTGGCCACGGCCGGCGCTCCAAGGCCGGCCCTCCACGGCCGGCGCTCCAAGGCCGGCCCTCCACGGCCGGCGCTGGCCACGGCCGGCGCTGGCCACGGCCGGCGCTCCAAGGCCGGCCCTCCACGGCCGGCGCTCCAAGGCCGGCCCTCCACGGCCGGCGCTCCAAGGCCGGCCCTCCACGGCCGGCGCTGGCCAAGGCCGGCGCTCCAAGACCGGCCCTCCACGGCCGGCGCTCCAAGGCCGGCCCTCCTCGGCCGGCGCTCCAAGACCGGCCCTCCACGGCCGGCGCTCCAAGGCCGGCCCTCCTCGGCCGGCGCTCCAAGACCGGCACTCCAAGGCCGGCCCTCTCCTCCAAGGCCGGCCCAACCTTGCTCACTCGGCCAAGGGGTCTCCAAGCCACCCCTTGGCTGCCTATAAATACAAGGGTCCTTCCCTTGACCCAGGTAATCCATTTTTGAGTCCCGAAACGCTGCCGAACTCGTACTTCGCTCGTTTCGCTCATCTTTGGCCTCTAAACACCCCTAAAACCTCTATACTCCACCTCAATCACACTAATGTTGAGCGTCGGAGAGGTAAACAGGGGCACCCCCCCTGTTTCCCCTTTGTAGTTCACAAGCTCTTGTTTGCTTTTCAGGTATCGAGACGAGGTGAGCTACACCCACAGCTAAGGGACGACTTGGGATACCAAGTCCGACACGCTCGAGTCAAGACGAGACCACTTGGTCCGGCCTTGGGTCTAACCGTCTTTGGCTCCTAAATCGTTGTCCGAAAAACAGCGACAACATTTTGGCGCTAGAAGGAGGGGATCTCTCGACCTTGACGACGCATTCCCTCTACCAGTTTTCTTCCTTCGTTCTCACGACTCTCGAGAGATGAGTCATCTACCCACTACCTCCGCGGGTACCCGAGCGACGAGCTCGAGGTACGACCTCCGAAACCTCGCGCACCGTCTTGAAGGGCAACCTCGCGATAGCGAGAGCCAGCCCCAAGACCCGGTGAATGACCCCGAGGCCGAGCTCCGAGAGGACACGGCCCGGCGGCTCGCGGAGCTCCTTGACCGTCCCGGCGTTGACAGCTCCCTCATCGCCGGTCTCCTCGGCTACGACGTCGAGGATCGATCAGCCCAAGATTACTCCGACCCCGAGTACGTGGAGGAGTCGAGGACCGACGAGGCCACCCCTAGCCTCGCTCAAGCGCGACCCGAGAGGGCCAACGGTGCATTGGCCGATCCTTTGTGCCCGGCGCGACAACAGGCACGGTCACAGTCCCGGGGACTCGCCCCCTCGGTCTCAAGAGGTGGCCGGACACGGCCCCTCGCCGAGGAGAGAGCGACTCTGGTCGACGATGGAGCCGATAGCCGAAGCGCTCGCCGGACGACCCGGCCAAGGGCGACCTCGCCTCGTCACGCACCAAGCGCGGACCTTAGAGAGCGCTTGACGGCTCAGAGAAACTCCCGAGGGGAGGATCTCCGCCAAAGGCTAAATTCTCGAAGGGGCGCGCTCCCCGCCGCAACTCTTGGCCGACCTCAGGCCAATGTCGTGGACCAAGCGTCCAATGAACGCCGACCGGTGACCCCCGTGGCCCCGACGATTGGCCCTGCCAACGGGCTTGATATGGTCACAATGATCCAGAGCCTCCAAAACCAAATCATCGAGATGAGGGAATCAGGGAGGCAAAGGCCGTACGGAGGGATCGAGGAATCATACTCTCCCTTCGCCGCACAGGTCCTCGCGCAGCCATGCGTGGGAAACTTTAAGTTACCGTCCATTCCCCCCTATGATGGACGCACGGACCCCCACTACCACGTCCAACACTATGAGACGTGGATGACGATGCAAGGGCAGACGGACGCCACCCTCTGCCAAGCCTTCAGCCTGACCCTCACAGGGTCAGGCTTTGAGTGGTTCCAAAGTTTGAAGCCTGGAAGCATCCCGTCCTTCCGGGCCTTGCGAGAGGCTTTCCTCGCTCGCTTTGCCACGCTTGTGGCACAAAAAAAATCGAAGACCCACCTCCTCTCCATTCGACAGGGGAGAGATGAGACGTTGAGACAATACCTCGCCCGCTTCACCGAGGAGTCTCACAAAGTCGAGGGCTTCGACGACAGGGACGCCATCACGGCGATTACCGAGGGAGTTCGCACGAGCGACTTCCTCAAGTCCATTGTCGGGCAAGTCCCGCGAGACATGGCGGAGCTGATGACGAGAGCCCGCACACATATGGGAATCGAGGACTATCTCGATGGCCGCGATGGCCGGAAGTCAGGAGGACAAGGTGGTCGCCATCGCGAAGAACGGGACGAAGATCGCCCCGACCCTCAAAGCAAGAGGAGCAGGGGAGGCCGTGCCCCTAACGGTCGCCCCCTCTCCAGTCCGAGATCGTCGCACGTTGATAACTTCCAAGCGTTATCGACGTACACCCCGCTGAACACTCCGCAAGAGCGGATCCTAGCTCTGCACCGCGACAAGCTAGGAAGTCCGGCTCCTCTAGCGAAGGATCCCGCGAAGAGGGATCGGAACAAGTTCTGTGAGTACCACCAGGATCACGGGCATCTGACGTCCGAGTGCTATCATCTTAGGCGTCAGATCGAGGCCCTGATTCAAGTCGGGAAATTAAAAGAGTATGTCCTAAGAACGGTCGGGGCGGCCACGGTGCACGAAGGCCGTCCACGGCGGGGAAGGAAGGGGCCGGCGACGGTGACTGACATGAACCAGGCAGCGATTGAACAACCGGAGAGCTCACAGCTGCATGTCGTGGGCTAAGCCCGCCCCCTTTTCTCATTATGTCATTTTATTTCCGGTTTTTAAGACAATCTCGAATTTCAATAAGGCCAATGGCCCAGGGATGTAAATTTTAACTATTTCTGCATGGTAATTAGATTACATTTCACCTTGTTGCATTATAATTTCTAGTCTCCTCTACAAGTACACAAGAAACTCGGGGGGCTAATGGGAAACAATGCTCAACGAAACTAGAGCTCACTCGCTCAACAAAATGTGAAAAAAAAAAAACAACAAAGACGTGCTAATCGATTATGCCTTCGTTGGCAAATCGAGAACATAAGACGCGCACCATACGACGAAGACGTGCTAATCGATTATGCCTTCGTTGGCAAATCGAGAAAAGTAAGACGCGCACAATACAACAAAGACGTGCTAATCGATTATGCCTTCGTTGGCAAATCGAGAACATAAGACGCGCACCATACGACGAAGACGTGCTAATCGATTATGCCTTCGTTGGCAAATCGAGAAAAGTAAGACACGCACAATACAACAAAGACGTGCTAATCGATTATGCCTTCGTTGGCAAATCGAGAACATAAGACGCGCACCATACGACGAAGACGTGCTAATCGATTATGCCTTCGTTGGCAAATCGAGAAAAGTAAGACGCGCACTAAACGACGAAGACGTGCTAATCGATTATGCCTTCGTTGGCAAATCGAGAACATAAGACGCGCACCATACGACGAAGACGTGCTAATCGATTATGCCTTCGTTGGTAAATCGAGAACATAAGACGCGCACAATACAACAAAGACGTGCTAATCGATTATGCCTTCGTTGGCAAATCGAGAAAAGTAAGACGCGCACAAAACGACAAAGACGTGCAAATCGGTTATGCCTTCGTTGGCAAGTCGAGAAAATAAGACGCGCACGACACAATAAAGTCGTGCTAATCGATCACGCCCTCATCGGCAGATCGAGAAAATAAGCCACGCACGATCAACCCGAAACAAAGGCCATCCCTTGAGACGCACAAAGGCCGTCCCTCGCGACGCACAAAGGCCGTCCCTCGCGACGCGCGAAGGCCATTCCTCATGACGCGAACCCGAGAGCGTTCATCCCGCATCCGTATAAAGGCGTAGATTTTGAGTTTCCACTCGATCTACGCTCGACCGGAAACTCGGGGGGCTAATGTTGTCGGTCCGTCTCGGACCGACGAGAACTAAGGCATCGCTTAGATCCACGCGACCGGTGCAAGACCCGCACAGCGGCTCCCGGCCGGCCAAGTGCCGTCCAGCCAGCTCCCGGCCGGCGGCCGCCCGGCGTATGACCGGCCCAGGATCGGCGCTGGCCAAGGCCGGCTCTCCAAGGCCGGCGCTGGCCAAGGCCGGCGCTCCAAGGCCGGCCCTCCACGGCCGGCGCTCCAAGGCCGGCCCTCCACGGCCGGCGCTGGCCACGGCCGGCGCTGGCCACGGCCGGCGCTCCAAGGCCGGCCCTCCACGGCCGGCGCTCCAAGGCCGGCCCTCCACGGCCGGCGCTGGCCACGGCCGGCGCTGGCCACGGCCGGCGCTCCAAGGCCGGCCCTCCACGGCCGGCGCTCCAAGGCCGGCCCTCCACGGCCGGCGCTGGCCACGGCCGGCGCTCCAAGGCCGGCCCTCCACGGCCGGCGCTCCAAGGCCGGCCCTCCACGGCCGGCGCTGGCCAAGGCCGGCGCTCCAAGACCGGCCCTCCACGGCCGGCGCTCCAACGCCGGCCCTCCTCGGCCGGCGCTCCAAGACCGGCCCTCCACGGCCGGCGCTCCAAGGCCGGCCCTCCTCGGCCGGCGCTCCAAGACCGGCACTCCAAGGCCGGCCCTCTCCTCCAAGGCCGGCCCAACCTTGCTCACTCGGCCAAGGGGTCTCCAAGCCACCCCTTGGCTGCCTATAAATACAAGGGTCCTTCCCTTGACCCAGGTAATCCATTTTTGAGTCCCGAAACGCTGCCGAACTCGTACTTCGCTCGTTTCGCTCATCTTTGGCCTCTAAACACCCCTAAAACCTCTATACTCCACCTCAATCACACTAATGTTGAGCGTCGGAGAGGTAAACAGGGGCACCCCCCCTGTTTCCCCTTTGTAGTTCACAAGCTCTTGTTTGCTTTTCAGGTATCGAGACGAGGTGAGCTACACCCACAGCTAAGGGACGACTTGGGATACCAAGTCCGACACGCTCGAGTCAAGACGAGACCACTTGGTCCGGCCTTGGGTCTAACCGTCTTTGGCTCCTAAATCGTTGTCCGAAAAACAGCGACAACAAAACAAATCCAAGAACTTGCTTGGCAAGTCTTGGCCGTGTGCCTCCTGAAAGAAAAGGGGAAATTGGCTCATTAATATGTGATATTCTATAGAAGAGGAAACTACCTTATTGAAGGTGAGACCTGTTGATGCGGGCCGAATTCTGCGTCCAAATCTGTCGGTCCAACTTCAGAGGGCCGTATCTTTTGACACGGTTATCGGATTTACGCGTACAGCATATCAAATCGAAGAGAAAGACGAGATCTTTAATACAGCGTGAAGAGTTTGTTAAAAATCGAATCCCAGACCCAGTTTATTCTGCTTCGAAATATCTCGGTCCATTTAATGTTTTAGCAATTTAATTGTGTGACTTTTGGGTTTGTTTGTCCTTTGGTTTTCTTGTCTTTTGGTATACTTGTAACCATCATTTGAAGTTGTATTTATAGGCAACTCAATCTGAATGAAGATTATGAATGAACATTTCTGAAAACACTTTTGTGAGAAAATACTCTCTAATTTCTTAGGTTCTAAATCGTTGAACTTATCAAGGCAAATAACTTTGTGGCGTTCTTCGAGTTCTTGACTTATCAATAGTTTCATTCCATAGACTATTGTGGCGTCTTTCATTCCCCCTCAATCTTATCAATAGTTCAAATTACAAACTATTGTGGCGATTATCACTCCAACCAAAACACCAAACCGACCCTTCCTTTCAACCTATCCAAAAACCACCAAAAATTCCCTACAACAACAAAACAGCAAACCTTCATCCAAATTGAAGCAAAGACTTATTGAGGCAACCCACGTAATTCCGCAACGATTTGAGCTTCGTTCATCGCAAAGGCAGCGAGGTTCTCTTCATTTGGTATCAGAGCCGAAGACGATCGTGAATCATGGAACTTTTTGCTGGATTTATTGAAGATGACTTTATGTCACACGTGTTCAAAATTGCCGACGAAGAAGATGAAGAATATTTCTTCGAGGCAATCGGGGATCCGATCTACGATGAAAGCGATGGTGAAGAAGAAATCATTGGTGAGCATTTGAGCAGCCAAATTTTTAATGAAATAGAGAAAGAAGAAGAAGTGAAGATAGCATTCATCTCAACGATCAATCAAGCTTATGGAGTTCACAAAGACTTTGTTAATATGTCCAGTTTATTAGAGGTGGAGCTTCGATCTTTGGAGTTCATCATGAAAATCATTCTCCTTCCACAACACCTGAAGATGCATCAAATTCGAGGACGAATTCTTTCCAACTCGGAGAGAATGATGCGGGCCGAATTCTGCGTCCAAATCTGTCGGTCCAACTTCAGAGGGCCGTATCTTTTGACTCGGTTATCGGATTTACGCGTACAGCATATCAAATCGAAGAGAAAGACGAGATCTTTGATTCAGCGTGGAGAGTTTGTTAAAAATCGAATCCCAGACCCAGTTTATTCTGCTTCGAAATATCTCGGTCCATTTAATGTTTTAGCAATTTAATTGTGTGACTTTTGGGTTTGTTTGTCCTTTGGTTTTCTTGTCTTTTGGTATACTTGTAACCATCATTTGAAGTTGTATTTATAGGCAACTCAATCTGAATGAAGATTATGAATGAACATTTCTGAAAACACTTTTGTGAGAAAATACTCTCTAATTTCTTAGGTTCTAAATCGTTGAACTTATCAAGGCAAATAACTTTGTGGCGTTCTTCGAGTTCTTGACTTATCAATAGTTTCATTCCATAGACTATTGTGGCGTCTTTCATTCCCCCTCAATCTTATCAATAGTTCAAATTACAAACTATTGTGGCGATTATCACTCCAACCAAAACACCAAACCGACCCTTCCTTTCAACCTATCCAAAACCAACCAAAAATTCCCTACAACAACAAAACAGCAAACCTTCATCCAAATTGAAGCAAAGACTTATTGAGGCAACCCACGTAATTCCGCAACGATTTGAGCTTCGTTCATCGCAAAGGCAGCGAGGTTCTCTTCATTTGGTATCAGAGCCGAAGACGATCGTGAATCATGGAACTTTTTGCTGGATTTATTGAAGATGACTTTATGTCACACGTGTTCAAAATTGCCGACGAAGAAGATGAAGAATATTTCTTCGAGGCAATCGGGGATCCGATCTACGATGAAAGCGATGGTGAAGAAGAAATCATTGGTGAGCATTTGAGCAGCCAAATTTTTAATGAAATAGAGAAAGAAGAAGAAGTGAAGATAGCATTCATCTCAACGATCAATCAAGCTTATGGAGTTCACAAAGACTTTGTTAATATGTCCAGTTTATTAGAGGTGGAGCTTCGATCTTTGGAGTTCATCATGAAAATCATTCTCCTTCCACAACACCTGAAGATGCATCAAATTCGAGGACGAATTCTTTCCAACTCGGAGAGAATGATGCGGGCCGAATTCTGCGTCCAAATCTGTCGGTCCAACTTCAGAGGGCCGTATCTTTTGACTCGGTTATCGGATTTACGCGTACAGCATATCAAATCGAAGAGAAAGACGAGATCTTTGATTCAGCGTGGAGAGTTTGTTAAAAATCGAATCCCAGACCCAGTTTATTCTGCTTCGAAATATCTCGGTCCATTTAATGTTTTAGCAATTTAATTGTGTGACTTTTGGGTTTGTTTGTCCTTTGGTTTTCTTGTCTTTTGGTATACTTGTAACCATCATTTGAAGTTGTATTTATAGGCAACTCAATCTGAATGAAGATTATGAATGAACATTTCTGAAAACACTTTTGTGAGAAAATACTCTCTAATTTCTTAGGTTCTAAATCGTTGAACTTATCAAGGCAAATAACTTTGTGGCGTTCTTCGAGTTCTTGACTTATCAATAGTTTCATTCCATAGACTATTGTGGCGTCTTTCATTCCCCCTCAATCTTATCAATAGTTCAAATTACAAACTATTGTGGCGATTATCACTCCAACCAAAACACCAAACCGACCCTTCCTTTCAACCTATCCAAAACCAACCAAAAATTCCCTACAACAACAAAACAGCAAACCTTCATCCAAATTGAAGCAAAGACTTATTGAGGCAACCCACGTAATTCCGCAACGATTTGAGCTTCGTTCATCGCAAAGGCAGCGAGGTTCTCTTCATTTGGTATCAGAGCCGAAGACGATCGTGAATCATGGAACTTTTTGCTGGATTTATTGAAGATGACTTTATGTCACACGTGTTCAAAATTGCCGACGAAGAAGATGAAGAATATTTCTTCGAGGCAATCGGGGATCCGATCTACGATGAAAGCGATGGTGAAGAAGAAATCATTGGTGAGCATTTGAGCAGCCAAATTTTTAATGAAATAGAGAAAGAAGAAGAAGTGAAGATAGCATTCATCTCAACGATCAATCAAGCTTATGGAGTTCACAAAGACTTTGTTAATATGTCCAGTTTATTAGAGGTGGAGCTTCGATCTTTGGAGTTCATCATGAAAATCATTCTCCTTCCACAACACCTGAAGATGCATCAAATTCGAGGACGAATTCTTTCCAACTCGGAGAGAATGATGCGGGCCGAATTCTGCGTCCAAATCTGTCGGTCCAACTTCAGAGGGCCGTATCTTTTGACTCGGTTATCGGATTTACGCGTACAGCATATCAAATCGAAGAGAAAGACGAGATCTTTGATTCAGCGTGGAGAGTTTGTTAAAAATCGAATCCCAGACCCAGTTTATTCTGCTTCGAAATATCTCGGTCCATTTAATGTTTTAGCAATTTAATTGTGTGACTTTTGGGTTTGTTTGTCCTTTGGTTTTCTTGTCTTTTGGTATACTTGTAACCATCATTTGAAGTTGTATTTATAGGCAACTCAATCTGAATGAAGATTATGAATGAACATTTCTGAAAACACTTTTGTGAGAAAATACTCTCTAATTTCTTAGGTTCTAAATCGTTGAACTTATCAAGGCAAATAACTTTGTGGCGTTCTTCGAGTTCTTGACTTATCAATAGTTTCATTCCATAGACTATTGTGGCGTCTTTCATTCCCCCTCAATCTTATCAATAGTTCAAATTACAAACTATTGTGGCGATTATCACTCCAACCAAAACACCAAACCGACCCTTCCTTTCAACCTATCCAAAACCAACCAAAAATTCCCTACAACAACAAAACAGCAAACCTTCATCCAAATTGAAGCAAAGACTTATTGAGGCAACCCACGTAATTCCGCAACGATTTGAGCTTCGTTCATCGCAAAGGCAGCGAGGTTCTCTTCATTTGGTATCAGAGCCGAAGACGATCGTGAATCATGGAACTTTTTGCTGGATTTATTGAAGATGACTTTATGTCACACGTGTTCAAAATTGCCGACGAAGAAGATGAAGAATATTTCTTCGAGGCAATCGGGGATCCGATCTACGATGAAAGCGATGGTGAAGAAGAAATCATTGGTGAGCATTTGAGCAGCCAAATTTTTAATGAAATAGAGAAAGAAGAAGAAGTGAAGATAGCATTCATCTCAACGATCAATCAAGCTTATGGAGTTCACAAAGACTTTGTTAATATGTCCAGTTTATTAGAGGTGGAGCTTCGATCTTTGGAGTTCATCATGAAAATCATTCTCCTTCCACAACACCTGAAGATGCATCAAATTCGAGGACGAATTCTTTCCAACTCGGAGAGAATGATGCGGGCCGAATTCTGCGTCCAAATCTGTCGGTCCAACTTCAGAGGGCCGTATCTTTTGACTCGGTTATCGGATTTACGCGTACAGCATATCAAATCGAAGAGAAAGACGAGATCTTTGATTCAGCGTGGAGAGTTTGTTAAAAATCGAATCCCAGACCCAGTTTATTCTGCTTCGAAATATCTCGGTCCATTTAATGTTTTAGCAATTTAATTGTGTGACTTTTGGGTTTGTTTGTCCTTTGGTTTTCTTGTCTTTTGGTATACTTGTAACCATCATTTGAAGTTGTATTTATAGGCAACTCAATCTGAATGAAGATTATGAATGAACATTTCTGAAAACACTTTTATGAGAAAATACTCTCTAATTTCTTAGGTTCTAAATCGTTGAACTTATCAAGGCAAATAACTTTGTGGCGTTCTTCGAGTTCTTGACTTATCAATAGTTTCATTCCATAGACTATTGTGGCGTCTTTCATTCCCCCTCAATCTTATCAATAGTTCAAATTACAAACTATTGTGGCGATTATCACTCCAACCAAAACACCAAACCGACCCTTCCTTTCAACCTATCCAAAACCAACCAAAAATTCCCTACAACAACAAAACAGCAAACCTTCATCCAAATTGAAGCAAAGACTTATTGAGGCAACCCACGTAATTCCGCAACGATTTGAGCTTCGTTCATCGCAAAGGCAGCGAGGTTCTCTTCATTTGGTATCAGAGCCGAAGACGATCGTGAATCATGGAACTTTTTGCTGGATTTATTGAAGATGACTTTATGTCACACGTGTTCAAAATTGCCGACGAAGAAGATGAAGAATATTTCTTCGAGGCAATCGGGGATCCGATCTACGATGAAAGCGATGGTGAAGAAGAAATCATTGGTGAGCATTTGAGCAGCCAAATTTTTAATGAAATAGAGAAAGAAGAAGAAGTGAAGATAGCATTCATCTCAACGATCAATCAAGCTTATGGAGTTCACAAAGACTTTGTTAATATGTCCAGTTTATTAGAGGTGGAGCTTCGATCTTTGGAGTTCATCATGAAAATCATTCTCCTTCCACAACACCTGAAGATGCATCAAATTCGAGGACGAATTCTTTCCAACTCGGAGAGAATGATGCGGGCCGAATTCTGCGTCCAAATCTGTCGGTCCAACTTCAGAGGGCCGTATCTTTTGACTCGGTTATCGGATTTACGCGTACAGCATATCAAATCGAAGAGAAAGACGAGATCTTTGATTCAGCGTGGAGAGTTTGTTAAAAATCGAATCCCAGACCCAGTTTATTCTGCTTCGAAATATCTCGGTCCATTTAATGTTTTAGCAATTTAATTGTGTGACTTTTGGGTTTGTTTGTCCTTTGGTTTTCTTGTCTTTTGGTATACTTGTAACCATCATTTGAAGTTGTATTTATAGGCAACTCAATCTGAATGAAGATTATGAATGAACATTTCTGAAAACACTTTTGTGAGAAAATACTCTCTAATTTCTTAGGTTCTAAATCGTTGAACTTATCAAGGCAAATAACTTTGTGGCGTTCTTCGAGTTCTTGACTTATCAATAGTTTCATTCCATAGACTATTGTGGCGTCTTTCATTCCCCCTCAATCTTATCAATAGTTCAAATTACAAACTATTGTGGCGGTTATCACTCCAACCAAAACACCAAACCGACCCTTCCTTTCAACCTATCCAAAAACCACCAAAAATTCCCTACAACAACAAAACAGCAAACCTTCATCCAAATTGAAGCAAAGACTTATTGAGGCAACCCACGTAATTCCGCAACGATTTGAGCTTCGTTCATCGCAAAGGCAGCGAGGTTCTCTTCATTTGGTATCAGAGCCGAAGACGATCGTGAATCATGGAACTTTTTGCTGGATTTATTGAAGATGACTTTATGTCACACGTGTTCAAAATTGCCGACGAAGAAGATGAAGAATATTTCTTCGAGGCAATCGGGGATCCGATCTACGATGAAAGCGATGGTGAAGAAGAAATCATTGGTGAGCATTTGAGCAGCCAAATTTTTAATGAAATAGAGAAAGAAGAAGAAGTGAAGATAGCATTCATCTCAACGATCAATCAAGCTTATGGAGTTCACAAAGACTTTGTTAATATGTCCAGTTTATTAGAGGTGGAGCTTCGATCTTTGGAGTTCATCATGAAAATCATTCTCCTTCCACAACACCTGAAGATGCATCAAATTCGAGGACGAATTCTTTCCAACTCGGAGAGAATGATGCGGGCCGAATTCTGCGTCCAAATCTGTCGGTCCAACTTCAGAGGGCCGTATCTTTTGACTAGGTTATCGGATTTACGCGTACAGCATATCAAATCGAAGAGAAAGACGAGATCTTTAATTCAGCGTGGAGAGTTTGTTAAAAATCGAATCCCAGACCCAGTTTATTCTGCTTCGAAATATCTCGGTCCATTTAATGTTTTAGCAATTTAATTGTGTGACTTTTGGGTTTGTTTGTCCTTTGGTTTTCTTGTCTTTTGGTATACTTGTAACCATCATTTGAAGTTGTATTTATAGGCAACTCAATCTGAATGAAGATTATGAATGAACATTTCTGAAAACACTTTTGTGAGAAAATACTCTCTAATTTCTTAGGTTCTAAATCGTTGAACTTATCAAGGCAAATAACTTTGTGGCGTTCTTCGAGTTCTTGACTTATCAGTAGTTTCATTCCATAGACTATTGTGGCGTCTTTCATTCCCCCTCAATCTTATCAATAGTTCAAATTACAAACTATTGTGGCGATTATCACTCCAACCAAAACACCAAACCGACCCTTCCTTTCAACCTATCCAAAAACCACCAAAAATTCCCTACAACAACAAAACAGCAAACCTTCATCCAAATTGAAGCAAAGACTTATTGAGGCAACCCACGTAATTCCGCAACGATTTGAGCTTCGTTCATCGCAAAGGCAGCGAGGTTCTCTTCATTTGGTATCAGAGCCGAAGACGATCGTGAATCATGGAACTTTTTGCTGGATTTATTGAAGATGACTTTATGTCACACGTGTTCAAAATTGCCGACGAAGAAGATGAAGAATATTTCTTCGAGGCAATCGGGGATCCGATCTACGATGAAAGCGATGGTGAAGAAGAAATCATTGGTGAGCATTTGAGCAGCCAAATTTTTAATGAAATAGAGAAAGAAGAAGAAGTGAAGATAGCATTCATCTCAACGATCAATCAAGCTTATGGAGTTCACAAAGACTTTGTTAATATGTCCAGTTTATTAGAGGTGGAGCTTCGATCTTTGGAGTTCATCATGAAAATCATTCTCCTTCCACAACACCTGAAGATGCATCAAATTCGAGGACGAATTCTTTCCAACTCGGAGAGAATGATGCGGGCCGAATTCTGCGTCCAAATCTGTCGGTCCAACTTCAGAGGGCCGTATCTTTTGACTAGGTTATCGGATTTACGCGTACAGCATATCAAATCGAAGAGAAAGACGAGATCTTTAATTCAGCGTGGAGAGTTTGTTAAAAATCGAATCCCAGACCCAGTTTATTCTGCTTCGAAATATCTCGGTCCATTTAATGTTTTAGCAATTTAATTGTGTGACTTTTGGGTTTGTTTGTCCTTTGGTTTTCTTGTCTTTTGGTATACTTGTAACCATCATTTGAAGTTGTATTTATAGGCAACTCAATCTGAATGAAGATTATGAATGAACATTTCTGAAAACACTTTTGTGAGAAAATACTCTCTAATTTCTTAGGTTCTAAATCGTTGAACTTATCAAGGCAAATAACTTTGTGGCGTTCTTCGAGTTCTTGACTTATCAGTAGTTTCATTCCATAGACTATTGTGGCGTCTTTCATTCCCCCTCAATCTTATCAATAGTTCAAATTACAAACTATTGTGGCGATTATCACTCCAACCAAAACACCAAACCGACCCTTCCTTTCAACCTATCCAAAAACCACCAAAAATTCCCTACAACAACAAAACAGCAAACCTTCATCCAAATTGAAGCAAAGACTTATTGAGGCAACCCACGTAATTCCGCAACGATTTGAGCTTCGTTCATCGCAAAGGCAGCGAGGTTCTCTTCATTTGGTATCAGAGCCGAAGACGATCGTGAATCATGGAACTTTTTGCTGGATTTATTGAAGATGACTTTATGTCACACGTGTTCAAAATTGCCGACGAAGAAGATGAAGAATATTTCTTCGAGGCAATCGGGGATCCGATCTACGATGAAAGCGATGGTGAAGAAGAAATCATTGGTGAGCATTTGAGCAGCCAAATTTTTAATGAAATAGAGAAAGAAGAAGAAGTGAAGATAGCATTCATCTCAACGATCAATCAAGCTTATGGAGTTCACAAAGACTTTGTTAATATGTCCAGTTTATTAGATGTGGAGCTTCGATCTTTGGAGTTCATCATGAAAATCATTCTCCTTCCACAACACCTGAAGATGCATCAAATTCGAGGACGAATTCTTTCCAACTCGGAGAGAATGATGCGGGCCGAATTCTGCGTCCAAATCTGTCGGTCCAACTTCAGAGGGCCGTATCTTTTGACTAGGTTATCGGATTTACGCGTACAGCATATCAAATCGAAGAGAAAGACGAGATCTTTAATTCAGCGTGGAGAGTTTGTTAAAAATCGAATCCCAGACCCAGTTTATTCTGCTTCGAAATATCTCGGTGCATTTAATGTTTTAGCAATTTAATTGTGTGACTTTTGGGTTTGTTTGTCCTTTGGTTTTCTTGTCTTTTGGTATACTTGTAACCATCATTTGAAGTTGTATTTATAGGCAACTCAATCTGAATGAAGATTATGAATGAACATTTCTGAAAACACTTTTGTGAGAAAATACTCTCTAATTTCTTAGGTTCTAAATCGTTGAACTTATCAAGGCAAATAACTTTGTGGCGTTCTTCGAGTTCTTGACTTATCAGTAGTTTCATTCCATAGACTATTGTGGCGTCTTTCATTCCCCCTCAATCTTATCAATAGTTCAAATTACAAACTATTGTGGCGATTATCACTCCAACCAAAACACCAAACCGACCCTTCCTTTCAACCTATCCAAAAACCACCAAAAATTCCCTACAACAACAAAACAGCAAACCTTCATCCAAATTGAAGCAAAGACTTATTGAGGCAACCCACGTAATTCCGCAACGATTTGAGCTTCGTTCATCGCAAAGGCAGCGAGGTTCTCTTCATTTGGTATCAGAGCCGAAGACGATCGTGAATCATGGAACTTTTTGCTGGATTTATTGAAGATGACTTTATGTCACACGTGTTCAAAATTGCCGACGAAGAAGATGAAGAATATTTCTTCGAGGCAATCGGGGATCCGATCTACGATGAAAGCGATGGTGAAGAAGAAATCATTGGTGAGCATTTGAGCAGCCAAATTTTTAATGAAATCGAGAAAGAAGAAGAAGTGAAGATAGCATTCATCTCAAAGATCAATCAAGCTTATGGAGTTCACAAAGACTTTGTTAATATGTCCAGTTTATTAGAGGTGGAGCTTCGATCTTTGGAGTTCATCATGAAAATCATTCTCCTTCCACAACACCTGAAGATGCATCAAATTCGGGGACGAATTCTTTCCAACTCGGAGAGAATGATGCGGGCCGAATTCTGCGTCCAAATCTGTCGGTCCAACTTCAGAGGGCCGTATCTTTTGACTCGGTTATCGGATTTGCGCGTACAGCATATCAAATCGAAGAGAAAGACGAGATCTTTAATTCAGCGTGGAGAGTTTGTTAAAAATCGAATCCCAGACCCAGTTTATTCTGCTTCGAAATATCTCGGTCCATTTAATGTTTTAGCAATTTAATTGTGTGACTTTTGGGTTTGTTTGTCCTTTGGTTTTCTTGTCTTTTGGTATACTTGTAACCATCATTTGAAGTTGTATTTATAGGCAACTCAATCTGAATGAAGATTATGAATGAACATTTCTGAAAACACTTTTGTGAGAAAATACTCTCTAATTTCTTAGGTTCTAAATCGTTGAACTTATCAAGGCAAATAACTTTGTGGCGTTCTTCGAGTTCTTGACTTATCAGTAGTTTCATTCCATAGACTATTGTGGCGTCTTTCATTCCCCCTCAATCTTATCAATAGTTCAAATTACAAACTATTGTGGCGATTATCACTCCAACCAAAACACCAAACCGACCCTTCCTTTCAACCTATCCAAAAACCACCAAAAATTCCCTACAACAACAAAACAGCAAACCTTCATCCAAATTGAAGCAAAGACTTATTGAGGCAACCCACGTAATTCCGCAACGATTTGAGCTTCGTTCATCGCAAAGGCAGCGAGGTTCTCTTCATTTGGTATCAGAGCCGAAGACGATCGTGAATCATGGAACTTTTTGCTGGATTTATTGAAGATGACTTTATGTCACACGTGTTCAAAATTGCCGACGAAGAAGATGAAGAATATTTCTTCGAGGCAATCGGGGATCCGATCTACGATGAAAGCGATGGTGAAGAAGAAATCATTGGTGAGCATTTGAGCAGCCAAATTTTTAATGAAATCGAGAAAGAAGAAGAAGTGAAGATAGCATTCATCTCAAAGATCAATCAAGCTTATGGAGTTCACAAAGACTTTGTTAATATGTCCAGTTTATTAGAGGTGGAGCTTCGATCTTTGGAGTTCATCATGAAAATCATTCTCCTTCCACAACACCTGAAGATGCATCAAATTCGGGGACGAATTCTTTCCAACTCGGAGAGAATGATGCGGGCCGAATTCTGCGTCCAAATCTGTCGGTCCAACTTCAGAGGGCCGTATCTTTTGACTCGGTTATCGGATTTGCGCGTACAGCATATCAAATCGAAGAGAAAGACGAGATCTTTAATTCAGCGTGGAGAGTTTGTTAAAAATCGAATCCCAGACCCAGTTTATTCTGCTTCGAAATATCTCGGTCCATTTAATGTTTTAGCAATTTAATTGTGTGACTTTTGGGTTTGTTTGTCCTTTGGTTTTCTTGTCTTTTGGTATACTTGTAACCATCATTTGAAGTTGTATTTATAGGCAACTCAATCTGAATGAAGATTATGAATGAACATTTCTGAAAACACTTTTGTGAGAAAATACTCTCTAATTTCTTAGGTTCTAAATCGTTGAACTTATCAAGGCAAATAACTTTGTGGCGTTCTTCGAGTTCTTGACTTATCAGTAGTTTCATTCCATAGACTATTGTGGCGTCTTTCATTCCCCCTCAATCTTATCAATAGTTCAAATTACAAACTATTGTGGCGATCATCACTCCAACCAAAACACCAAACCGACCCTTCCTTTCAACCTATCCAAAAACCACCAAAAATTCCCTACAACAACAAAACAGCAAACCTTCATCCAAATTGAAGCAAAGACTTATTGAGGCAACCCACGTAATTCCGCAACGATTTGAGCTTCGTTCATCGCAAAGGCAGCGAGGTTCTCTTCATTTGGTATCAGAGCCGAAGACGATCGTGAATCATGGAACTTTTTGCTGGATTTATTGAAGATGACTTTATGTCACACGTGTTCAAAATTGCCGACGAAGAAGATGAAGAATATTTCTTCGAGGCAATCGGGGATCCGATCTACGATGAAAGCGATGGTGAAGAAGAAATCATTGGTGAGCATTTGAGCAGCCAAATTTTTAATGAAATCGAGAAAGAAGAAGAAGTGAAGATAGCATTCATCTCAAAGATCAATCAAGCTTATGGAGTTCACAAAGACTTTGTTAATATGTCCAGTTTATTAGAGGTGGAGCTTCGATCTTTGGAGTTCATCATGAAAATCATTCTCCTTCCACAACACCTGAAGATGCATCAAATTCGGGGACGAATTCTTTCCAACTCGGAGAGAATGATGCGGGCCGAATTCTGCGTCCAAATCTGTCGGTCCAACTTCAGAGGGCCGTATCTTTTGACTCGGTTATCGGATTTGCGCGTACAGCATATCAAATCGAAGAGAAAGACGAGATCTTTAATTCAGCGTGGAGAGTTTGTTAAAAATCGAATCCCAGACCCAGTTTATTCTGCTTCGAAATATCTCGGTCCATTTAATGTTTTAGCAATTTAATTGTGTGACTTTTGGGTTTGTTTGTCCTTTGGTTTTCTTGTCTTTTGGTATACTTGTAACCATCATTTGAAGTTGTATTTATAGGCAACTCAATCTGAATGAAGATTATGAATGAACATTTCTGAAAACACTTTTGTGAGAAAATACTCTCTAATTTCTTAGGTTCTAAATCGTTGAACTTATCAAGGCAAATAACTTTGTGGCGTTCTTCGAGTTCTTGACTTATCAGTAGTTTCATTCCATAGACTATTGTGGCGTCTTTCATTCCCCCTCAATCTTATCAATAGTTCAAATTACAAACTATTGTGGCGATTATCACTCCAACCAAAACACCAAACCGACCCTTCCTTTCAACCTATCCAAAAACCACCAAAAATTCCCTACAACAACAAAACAGCAAACCTTCATCCAAATTGAAGCAAAGACTTATTGAGGCAACCCACGTAATTCCGCAACGATTTGAGCTTCGTTCATCGCAAAGGCAGCGAGGTTCTCTTCATTTGGTATCAGAGCCGAAGACGATCGTGAATCATGGAACTTTTTGCTGGATTTATTGAAGATGACTTTATGTCACACGTGTTCAAAATTGCCGACGAAGAAGATGAAGAATATTTCTTCGAGGCAATCGGGGATCCGATCTACGATGAAAGCGATGGTGAAGAAGAAATCATTGGTGAGCATTTGAGCAGCCAAATTTTTAATGAAATCGAGAAAGAAGAAGAAGTGAAGATAGCATTCATCTCAAAGATCAATCAAGCTTATGGAGTTCACAAAGACTTTGTTAATATGTCCAGTTTATTAGAGGTGGAGCTTCGATCTTTGGAGTTCATCATGAAAATCATTCTCCTTCCACAACACCTGAAGATGCATCAAATTCGGGGACGAATTCTTTCCAACTCGGAGAGAATGATGCGGGCCGAATTCTGCGTCCAAATCTGTCGGTCCAACTTCAGAGGGCCGTATCTTTTGACTCGGTTATCGGATTTGCGCGTACAGCATATCAAATCGAAGAGAAAGACGAGATCTTTAATTCAGCGTGGAGAGTTTGTTAAAAATCGAATCCCAGACCCAGTTTATTCTGCTTCGAAATATCTCGGTCCATTTAATGTTTTAGCAATTTAATTGTGTGACTTTTGGGTTTGTTTGTCCTTTGGTTTTCTTGTCTTTTGGTATACTTGTAACCATCATTTGAAGTTGTATTTATAGGCAACTCAATCTGAATGAAGATTATGAATGAACATTTCTGAAAACACTTTTGTGAGAAAATACTCTCTAATTTCTTAGGTTCTAAATCGTTGAACTTATCAAGGCAAATAACTTTGTGGCGTTCTTCGAGTTCTTGACTTATCAGTAGTTTCATTCCATAGACTATTGTGGCGTCTTTCATTCCCCCTCAATCTTATCAATAGTTCAAATTACAAACTATTGTGGCGATTATCACTCCAACCAAAACACCAAACCGACCCTTCCTTTCAACCTATCCAAAAACCACCAAAAATTCCCTACAACAACAAAACAGCAAACCTTCATCCAAATTGAAGCAAAGACTTATTGAGGCAACCCACGTAATTCCGCAACGATTTGAGCTTCGTTCATCGCAAAGGCAGCGAGGTTCTCTTCATTTGGTATCAGAGCCGAAGACGATCGTGAATCATGGAACTTTTTGCTGGATTTATTGAAGATGACTTTATGTCACACGTGTTCAAAATTGCCGACGAAGAAGATGAAGAATATTTCTTCGAGGCAATCGGGGATCCGATCTACGATGAAAGCGATGGTGAAGAAGAAATCATTGGTGAGCATTTGAGCAGCCAAATTTTTAATGAAATCGAGAAAGAAGAAGAAGTGAAGATAGCATTCATCTCAAAGATCAATCAAGCTTATGGAGTTCACAAAGACTTTGTTAATATGTCCAGTTTATTAGAGGTGGAGCTTCGATCTTTGGAGTTCATCATGAAAATCATTCTCCTTCCACAACACCTGAAGATGCATCAAATTCGGGGACGAATTCTTTCCAACTCGGAGAGAATGATGCGGGCCGAATTCTGCGTCCAAATCTGTCGGTCCAACTTCAGAGGGCCGTATCTTTTGACTCGGTTATCGGATTTGCGCGTACAGCATATCAAATCGAAGAGAAAGACGAGATCTTTAATTCAGCGTGGAGAGTTTGTTAAAAATCGAATCCCAGACCCAGTTTATTCTGCTTCGAAATATCTCGGTCCATTTAATGTTTTAGCAATTTAATTGTGTGACTTTTGGGTTTGTTTGTCCTTTGGTTTTCTTGTCTTTTGGTATACTTGTAACCATCATTTGAAGTTGTATTTATAGGCAACTCAATCTGAATGAAGATTATGAATGAACATTTCTGAAAACACTTTTGTGAGAAAATACTCTCTAATTTCTTAGGTTCTAAATCGTTGAACTTATCAAGGCAAATAACTTTGTGGCGTTCTTCGAGTTCTTGACTTATCAGTAGTTTCATTCCATAGACTATTGTGGCGTCTTTCATTCCCCCTCAATCTTATCAATAGTTCAAATTACAAACTATTGTGGCGATTATCACTCCAACCAAAACACCAAACCGACCCTTCCTTTCAACCTATCCAAAAACCACCAAAAATTCCCTACAACAACAAAACAGCAAACCTTCATCCAAATTGAAGCAAAGACTTATTGAGGCAACCCACGTAATTCCGCAACGATTTGAGCTTCGTTCATCGCAAAGGCAGCGAGGTTCTCTTCATTTGGTATCAGAGCCGAAGACGATCGTGAATCATGGAACTTTTTGCTGGATTTATTGAAGATGACTTTATGTCACACGTGTTCAAAATTGCCGACGAAGAAGATGAAGAATATTTCTTCGAGGCAATCGGGGATCCGATCTACGATGAAAGCGATGGTGAAGAAGAAATCATTGGTGAGCATTTGAGCAGCCAAATTTTTAATGAAATCGAGAAAGAAGAAGAAGTGAAGATAGCATTCATCTCAAAGATCAATCAAGCTTATGGAGTTCACAAAGACTTTGTTAATATGTCCAGTTTATTAGAGGTGGAGCTTCGATCTTTGGAGTTCATCATGAAAATCATTCTCCTTCCACAACACCTGAAGATGCATTAAATTCGGGGACGAATTCTTTCCAACTCGGAGAGAATGATGCGGGCCGAATTCTGCGTCCAAATCTGTCGGTCCAACTTCAGAGGGCCGTATCTTTTGACTCGGTTATCGGATTTGCGCGTACAGCATATCAAATCGAAGAGAAAGACGAGATCTTTAATTCAGCGTGGAGAGTTTGTTAAAAATCGAATCTCAGACCCAGTTTATTCTGCTTCGAAATATCTCGGTCCATTTAATGTTTTAGCAATTTAATTGTGTGACTTTTGGGTTTGTTTGTCCTTTGGTTTTCTTGTCTTTTGGTATACTTGTAACCATCATTTGAAGTTGTATTTATAGGCAACTCAATCTGAATGAAGATTATGAATGAACATTTCTGAAAACACTTTTGTGAGAAAATACTCTCTAATTTCTTAGGTTCTAAATCGTTGAACTTATCAAGGCAAATAACTTTGTGGCGTTCTTCGAGTTCTTGACTTATCAGTAGTTTCATTCCATAGACTATTGTGGCGTCTTTCATTCCCCCTCAATCTTATCAATAGTTCAAATTACAAACTATTGTGGCGATTATCACTCCAACCAAAACACCAAACCGACCCTTCCTTTCAACCTATCCAAAAACCACCAAAAATTCCCTACAACAACAAAACAGCAAACCTTCATCCAAATTGAAGCAAAGACTTATTGAGGCAACCCACGTAATTCCGCAACGATTTGAGCTTCGTTCATCGCAAAGGCAGCGAGGTTCTCTTCATTTGGTATCAGAGCCGAAGACGATCGTGAATCATGGAACTTTTTGCTGGATTTATTGAAGATGACTTTATGTCACACGTGTTCAAAATTGCCGACGAAGAAGATGAAGAATATTTCTTCGAGGCAATCGGGGATCCGATCTACGATGAAAGCGATGGTGAAGAAGAAATCATTGGTGAGCATTTGAGCAGCCAAATTTTTAATGAAATCGAGAAAGAAGAAGAAGTGAAGATAGCATTCATCTCAAAGATCAATCAAGCTTATGGAGTTCACAAAGACTTTGTTAATATGTCCAGTTTATTAGAGGTGGAGCTTCGATCTTTGGAGTTCATCATGAAAATCATTCTCCTTCCACAACACCTGAAGATGCATCAAATTCGGGGACGAATTCTTTCCAACTCGGAGAGAATGATGCGGGCCGAATTCTGCGTCCAAATCTGTCGGTCCAACTTCAGAGGGCCGTATCTTTTGACTCGGTTATCGGATTTGCGCGTACAGCATATCAAATCGAAGAGAAAGACGAGATCTTTAATTCAGCGTGGAGAGTTTGTTAAAAATCGAATCCCAGACCCAGTTTATTCTGCTTCGAAATATCTCGGTCCATTTAATGTTTTAGCAATTTAATTGTGTGACTTTTGGGTTTGTTTGTCCTTTGGTTTTCTTGTCTTTTGGTATACTTGTAACCATCATTTGAAGTTGTATTTATAGGCAACTCAATCTGAATGAAGATTATGAATGAACATTTCTGAAAACACTTTTGTGAGAAAATACTCTCTAATTTCTTAGGTTCTAAATCGTTGAACTTATCAAGGCAAATAACTTTGTGGCGTTCTTCGAGTTCTTGACTTATCAGTAGTTTCATTCCATAGACTATTGTGGCGTCTTTCATTCCCCCTCAATCTTATCAATAGTTCAAATTACAAACTATTGTGGCGATTATCACTCCAACCAAAACACCAAACCGACCCTTCCTTTCAACCTATCCAAAAACCACCAAAAATTCCCTACAACAACAAAACAGCAAACCTTCATCCAAATTGAAGCAAAGACTTATTGAGGCAACCCACGTAATTCCGCAACGATTTGAGCTTCGTTCATCGCAAAGGCAGCGAGGTTCTCTTCATTTGGTATCAGAGCCGAAGACGATCGTGAATCATGGAACTTTTTGCTGGATTTATTGAAGATGACTTTATGTCACACGTGTTCAAAATTGGCGACGAAGAAGATGAAGAATATTTCTTCGAGGCAATCGGGGATCCGATCTACGATGAAAGCGATGGTGAAGAAGAAATCATTGGTGAGCATTTGAGCAGCCAAATTTTTAATGAAATCGAGAAAGAAGAAGAAGTGAAGATAGCATTCATCTCAAAGATCAATCAAGCTTATGGAGTTCACAAAGACTTTGTTAATATGTCCAGTTTATTAGAGGTGAAGCTTCGATCTTTGGAGTTCATCATGAAAATCATTCTCCTTCCACAACACCTGAAGATGCATCAAATTCGGGGACGAATTCTTTCCAACTCGGAGAGAATGATGCGGGCCGAATTCTGCGTCCAAATCTGTCGGTCCAACTTCAGAGGGCCGTATCTTTTGACTCGGTTATCGGATTTGCGCGTACAGCATATCAAATCGAAGAGAAAGACGAGATCTTTAATTCAGCGTGGAGAGTTTGTTAAAAATCGAATCCCAGACCCAGTTTATTCTGCTTCGAAATATCTCGGTCCATTTAATGTTTTAGCAATTTAATTGTGTGACTTTTGGGTTTGTTTGTCCTTTGGTTTTCTTGTCTTTTGGTATACTTGTAACCATCATTTGAAGTTGTATTTATAGGCAACTCAATCTGAATGAAGATTATGAATGAACATTTCTGAAAACACTTTTGTGAGAAAATACTCTCTAATTTCTTAGGTTCTAAATCGTTGAACTTATCAAGGCAAATAACTTTGTGGCGTTCTTCGAGTTCTTGACTTATCAGTAGTTTCATTCCATAGACTATTGTGGCGTCTTTCATTCCCCCTCAATCTTATCAATAGTTCAAATTACAAACTATTGTGGCGATTATCACTCCAACCAAAACACCAAACCGACCCTTCCTTTCAACCTATCCAAAAACCACCAAAAATTCCCTACAACAACAAAACAGCAAACCTTCATCCAAATTGAAGCAAAGACTTATTGAGGCAACCCACGTAATTCCGCAACGATTTGAGCTTCGTTCATCGCAAAGGCAGCGAGGTTCTCTTCATTTGGTATCAGAGCCGAAGACGATCGTGAATCATGGAACTTTTTGCTGGATTTATTGAAGATGACTTTATGTCACACGTGTTCAAAATTGCCGACGAAGAAGATGAAGAATATTTCTTCGAGGCAATCGGGGATCCGATCTACGATGAAAGCGATGGTGAAGAAGAAATCATTGGTGAGCATTTGAGCAGCCAAATTTTTAATGAAATCGAGAAAGAAGAAGAAGTGAAGATAGCATTCATCTCAAAGATCAATCAAGCTTATGGAGTTCACAAAGACTTTGTTAATATGTCCAGTTTATTAGAGGTGGAGCTTCGATCTTTGGAGTTCATCATGAAAATCATTCTCCTTCCACAACACCTGAAGATGCATCAAATTCGAGGACGAATTCTTTCCAACTCGGAGAGAATGATGCGGGCCGAATTCTGCGTCCAAATCTGTCGGTCCAACTTCAGAAGGCCGTATCTTTTGACTCGGTTATCGGATTTGCGCGTACAGCATATCAAATCGAAGAGAAAGACGAGATCTTTAATTCAGCGTGGAGAGTTTGTTAAAAATCGAATCCCAGACCCAGTTTATTCTGCTTAGAAATATCTCGGTCCATTTAATGTTTTAGCAATTTAATTGTGTGACTTTTGGGTTTGTTTGTCCTTTGGTTTTCTTGTCTTTTGGTATACTTGTAACCATCATTTGAAGTTGTATTTATAGGCAACTCAATCTGAATGAAGATTATGAATGAACATTTCTGAAAACACTTTTGTGAGAAAATACTCTCTAATTTCTTAGGTTCTAAATCGTTGAACTTATCAAGGCAAATAACTTTGTGGCGTTCTTCGAGTTCTTGACTTATCAGTAGTTTCATTCCATAGACTTTTGTGGCGTCTTTCATTCCCCCTCAATCTTATCAATAGTTCAAATTACAAACTATTGTGGCGATTATCACTCCAACCAAAACACCAAACCGACCCTTCCTTTCAACCTATCCAAAAACCACCAAAAATTCCCTACAACAACAAAACAGCAAACCTTCATCCAAATTGAAGCAAAGACTTATTGAGGCAACCCACGTAATTCCGCAACGATTTGAGCTTCGTTCATCGCAAAGGCAGCGAGGTTCTCTTCATTTGGTATCAGAGCCGAAGACGATCGTGAATCATGGAACTTTTTGCTGGATTTATTGAAGATGACTTTATGTCACACGTGTTCAAAATTGCCGACGAAGAAGATGAAGAATATTTCTTCGAGGCAATCGGGGATCCGATCTACGATGAAAGCGATGGTGAAGAAGAAATCATTGGTGAGCATTTGAGCAGCCAAATTTTTAATGAAATCGAGAAAGAAGAAGAAGTGAAGATAGCATTCATCTCAAAGATCAATCAAGCTTATGGAGTTCACAAAGACTTTGTTAATATGTCCAGTTTATTAGAGGTGGAGCTTCGATCTTTGGAGTTCATCATGAAAATCATTCTCCTTCCACAACACCTGAAGATGCATCAAATTCGGGGACGAATTCTTTCCAACTCGGAGAGAATGATGCGGGCCGAATTCTGCGTCCAAATCTGTCGGTCCAACTTCAGAGGGCCGTATCTTTTGACTCGGTTATCGGATTTGCGCGTACAGCATATCAAATCGAAGAGAAAGACGAGATCTTTAATTCAGCGTGGAGAGTTTGTTAAAAATCGAATCCCAGACCCAGTTTATTCTGCTTCGAAATATCTCGGTCCATTTAATGTTTTAGCAATTTAATTGTGTGACTTTTGGGTTTGTTTGTCCTTTGGTTTTCTTGTCTTTTGGTATACTTGTAACCATCATTTGAAGTTGTATTTATAGGCAACTCAATCTGAATGAAGATTATGAATGAACATTTCTGAAAACACTTTTGTGAGAAAATACTCTCTAATTTCTTAGGTTCTAAATCGTTGAACTTATCAAGGCAAATAACTTTGTGGCGTTCTTCGAGTTCTTGACTTATCAGTAGTTTCATTCCATAGACTATTGTGGCGTCTTTCATTCCCCCTCAATCTTATCAATAGTTCAAATTACAAACTATTGTGGCGATCATCACTCCAACCAAAACACCAAACCGACCCTTCCTTTCAACCTATCCAAAAACCACCAAAAATTCCCTACAACAACAAAACAGCAAACCTTCATCCAAATTGAAGCAAAGACTTATTGAGGCAACCCACGTAATTCCGCAACGATTTGAGCTTCGTTCATCGCAAAGGCAGCGAGGTTCTCTTCATTTGGTATCAGAGCCGAAGACGATCGTGAATCATGGAACTTTTTGCTGGATTTATTGAAGATGACTTTATGTCACACGTGTTCAAAATTGCCGACGAAGAAGATGAAGAATATTTCTTCGAGGCAATCGGGGATCCGATCTACGATGAAAGCGATGGTGAAGAAGAAATCATTGGTGAGCATTTGAGCAGCCAAATTTTTAATGAAATCGAGAAAGAAGAAGAAGTGAAGATAGCATTCATCTCAAAGATCAATCAAGCTTATGGAGTTCACAAAGACTTTGTTAATATGTCCAGTTTATTAGAGGTGGAGCTTCGATCTTTGGAGTTCATCATGAAAATCATTCTCCTTCCACAACACCTGAAGATGCATCAAATTCGGGGACGAATTCTTTCCAACTCGGAGAGAATGATGCGGGCCGAATTCTGCGTCCAAATCTGTCGGTCCAACTTCAGAGGGCCGTATCTTTTGACTCGGTTATCGGATTTGCGCGTACAGCATATCAAATCGAAGAGAAAGACGAGATCTTTAATTCAGCGTGGAGAGTTTGTTAAAAATCGAATCCCAGACCCAGTTTATTCTGCTTCGAAATATCTCGGTCCATTTAATGTTTTAGCAATTTAATTGTGTGACTTTTGGGTTTGTTTGTCCTTTGGTTTTCTTGTCTTTTGGTATACTTGTAACCATCATTTGAAGTTGTATTTATAGGCAACTCAATCTGAATGAAGATTATGAATGAACATTTCTGAAAACACTTTTGTGAGAAAATACTCTCTAATTTCTTAGGTTCTAAATCGTTGAACTTATCAAGGCAAATAACTTTGTGGCGTTCTTCGAGTTCTTGACTTATCAGTAGTTTCATTCCATAGACTATTGTGGCGTCTTTCATTCCCCCTCAATCTTATCAATAGTTCAAATTACAAACTATTGTGGCGATCATCACTCCAACCAAAACACCAAACCGACCCTTCCTTTCAACCTATCCAAAAACCACCAAAAATTCCCTACAACAACAAAACAGCAAACCTTCATCCAAATTGAAGCAAAGACTTATTGAGGCAACCCACGTAATTCCGCAACGATTTGAGCTTCGTTCATCGCAAAGGCAGCGAGGTTCTCTTCATTTGGTATCAGAGCCGAAGACGATCGTGAATCATGGAACTTTTTGCTGGATTTATTGAAGATGACTTTATGTCACACGTGTTCAAAATTGCCGACGAAGAAGATGAAGAATATTTCTTCGAGGCAATCGGGGATCCGATCTACGATGAAAGCGATGGTGAAGAAGAAATCATTGGTGAGCATTTGAGCAGCCAAATTTTTAATGAAATCGAGAAAGAAGAAGAAGTGAAGATAGCATTCATCTCAAAGATCAATCAAGCTTATGGAGTTCACAAAGACTTTGTTAATATGTCCAGTTTATTAGAGGTGGAGCTTCGATCTTTGGAGTTCATCATGAAAATCATTCTCCTTCCACAACACCTGAAGATGCATCAAATTCGGGGACGAATTCTTTCCAACTCGGAGAGAATGATGCGGGCCGAATTCTGCGTCCAAATCTGTCGGTCCAACTTCAGAGGGCCGTATCTTTTGACTCGGTTATCGGATTTGCGCGTACAGCATATCAAATCGAAGAGAAAGACGAGATCTTTAATTCAGCGTGGAGAGTTTGTTAAAAATCGAATCCCAGACCCAGTTTATTCTGCTTCGAAATATCTCGGTCCATTTAATGTTTTAGCAATTTAATTGTGTGACTTTTGGGTTTGTTTGTCCTTTGGTTTTCTTGTCTTTTGGTATACTTGTAACCATCATTTGAAGTTGTATTTATAGGCAACTCAATCTGAATGAAGATTATGAATGAACATTTCTGAAAACACTTTTGTGAGAAAATACTCTCTAATTTCTTAGGTTCTAAATCGTTGAACTTATCAAGGCAAATAACTTTGTGGCGTTCTTCGAGTTCTTGACTTATCAGTAGTTTCATTCCATAGACTATTGTGGCGTCTTTCATTCCCCCTCAATCTTATCAATAGTTCAAATTACAAACTATTGTGGCGATCATCACTCCAACCAAAACACCAAACCGACCCTTCCTTTCAACCTATCCAAAAACCACCAAAAATTCCCTACAACAACAAAACAGCAAACCTTCATCCAAATTGAAGCAAAGACTTATTGAGGCAACCCACGTAATTCCGCAACGATTTGAGCTTCGTTCATCGCAAAGGCAGCGAGGTTCTCTTCATTTGGTATCAGAGCCGAAGACGATCGTGAATCATGGAACTTTTTGCTGGATTTATTGAAGATGACTTTATGTCACACGTGTTCAAAATTGCCGACGAAGAAGATGAAGAATATTTCTTCGAGGCAATCGGGGATCCGATCTACGATGAAAGCGATGGTGAAGAAGAAATCATTGGTGAGCATTTGAGCAGCCAAATTATTAATGAAATCGAGAAAGAAGAAGAAGTGAAGATAGCATTCATCTCAAAGATCAATCAAGCTTATGGAGTTCACAAAGACTTTGTTAATATGTCCAGTTTATTAGAGGTGGAGCTTCGATCTTTGGAGTTCATCATGAAAATCATTCTCCTTCCACAACACCTGAAGATGCATCAAATTCGGGGACGAATTCTTTCCAACTCGGAGAGAATGATGCGGGCCGAATTCTGCGTCCAAATCTGTCGGTCCAACTTCAGAGGGCCGTATCTTTTGACTCGGTTATCGGATTTGCGCGTACAGCATATCAAATCGAAGAGAAAGACGAGATCTTTAATTCAGCGTGGAGAGTTTGTTAAAAATCGAATCCCAGACCCAGTTTATTCTGCTTCGAAATATCTCGGTCCATTTAATGTTTTAGCAATTTAATTGTGTGACTTTTGGGTTTGTTTGTCCTTTGGTTTTCTTGTCTTTTGGTATACTTGTAACCATCATTTGAAGTTGTATTTATAGGCAACTCAATCTGAATGAAGATTATGAATGAACATTTCTGAAAACACTTTTGTGAGAAAATACTCTCTAATTTCTTAGGTTCTAAATCGTTGAACTTATCAAGGCAAATAACTTTGTGGCGTTCTTCGAGTTCTTGACTTATCAGTAGTTTCATTCCATAGACTATTGTGGCGTCTTTCATTCCCCCTCAATCTTATCAATAGTTCAAATTACAAACTATTGTGGCGATTATCACTCCAACCAAAACACCAAACCGACCCTTCCTTTCAACCTATCCAAAAACCACCAAAAATTCCCTACAACAACAAAACAGCAAACCTTCATCCAAATTGAAGCAAAGACTTATTGAGGCAACCCACGTAATTCCGCAACGATTTGAGCTTCGTTCATCGCAAAGGCAGCGAGGTTCTCTTCATTTGGTATCAGAGCCGAAGACGATCGTGAATCATGGAACTTTTTGCTGGATTTATTGAAGATGACTTTATGTCACACGTGTTCAAAATTGTCGACGAAGAAGATGAAGAATATTTCTTCGAGGCAATCGGGGATCCGATCTACGATGAAAGCGATGGTGAAGAAGAAATCATTGGTGAGCATTTGAGCAGCCAAATTTTTAATGAAATCGAGAAAGAAGAAGAAGTGAAGATAGCATTCATCTCAAAGATCAATCAAGCTTATGGAGTTCACAAAGACTTTGTTAATATGTCCAGTTTATTAGAGGTGGAGCTTCGATCTTTGGAGTTCATCATGAAAATCATTCTCCTTCCACAACACCTGAAGATGCATCAAATTCGGGGACGAATTCTTTCCAACTCGGAGAGAATGATGCGGGCCGAATTCTGCGTCCAAATCTGTCGGTCCAACTTCAGAGGGCCGTATCTTTTGACTCGGTTATCGGATTTGCGCGTACAGCATATCAAATCGAAGAGAAAGACGAGATCTTTAATTCAGCGTGGAGAGTTTGTTAAAAATCGAATCCCAGACCCAGTTTATTCTGCTTCGAAATATCTCGGTCCATTTAATGTTTTAGCAATTTAATTGTGTGACTTTTGGGTTTGTTTGTCCTTTGGTTTTCTTGTCTTTTGGTATACTTGTAACCATCATTTGAAGTTGTATTTATAGGCAACTCAATCTGAATGAAGATTATGAATGAACATTTCTGAAAACACTTTTGTGAGAAAATACTCTCTAATTTCTTAGGTTCTAAATCGTTGAACTTATCAAGGCAAATAACTTTGTGGCGTTCTTCGAGTTCTTGACTTATCAGTAGTTTCATTCCATAGACTATTGTGGCGTCTTTCATTCCCCCTCAATCTTATCAATAGTTCAAATTACAAACTATTGTGGCGATCATCACTCCAACCAAAACACCAAACCGACCCTTCCTTTCAACCTATCCAAAAACCACCAAAAATTCCCTACAACAACAAAACAGCAAACCTTCATCCAAATTGAAGCAAAGACTTATTGAGGCAACCCACGTAATTCCGCAACGATTTGAGCTTCGTTCATCGCAAAGGCAGCGAGGTTCTCTTCATTTGGTATCAGAGCCGAAGACGATCGTGAATCATGGAACTTTTTGCTGGATTTATTGAAGATGACTTTATGTCACACGTGTTCAAAATTGCCGACGAAGAAGATGAAGAATATTTCTTCGAGGCAATCGGGGATCCGATCTACGATGAAAGCGATGGTGAAGAAGAAATCATTGGTGAGCATTTGAGCAGCCAAATTTTTAATGAAATCGAGAAAGAAGAAGAAGTGAAGATAGCATTCATCTCAAAGATCAATCAAGCTTATGGAGTTCACAAAGACTTTGTTAATATGTCCAGTTTATTAGAGGTGGAGCTTCGATCTTTGGAGTTCATCATGAAAATCATTCTCCTTCCACAACACCTGAAGATGCATCAAATTCGGGGACGAATTCTTTCCAACTCGGAGAGAATGATGCGGGCCGAATTCTGCGTCCAAATCTGTCGGTCCAACTTCAGAGGGCCGTATCTTTTGACTCGGTTATCGGATTTGCGCGTACAGCATATCAAATCGAAGAGAAAGACGAGATCTTTAATTCAGCGTGGAGAGTTTGTTAAAAATCGAATCCCAGACCCAGTTTATTCTGCTTCGAAATATCTCGGTCCATTTAATGTTTTAGCAATTTAATTGTGTGACTTTTGGGTTTGTTTGTCCTTTGGTTTTCTTGTCTTTTGGTATACTTGTAACCATCATTTGAAGTTGTATTTATAGGCAACTCAATCTGAATGAAGATTATGAATGAACATTTCTGAAAACACTTTTGTGAGAAAATACTCTCTAATTTCTTAGGTTCTAAATCGTTGAACTTATCAAGGCAAATAACTTTGTGGCGTTCTTCGAGTTCTTGACTTATCAGTAGTTTCATTCCATAGACTATTGTGGCGTCTTTCATTCCCCCTCAATCTTATCAATAGTTCAAATTACAAACTATTGTGGCGATCATCACTCCAACCAAAACACCAAACCGACCCTTCCTTTCAACCTATCCAAAAACCACCAAAAATTCCCTACAACAACAAAACAGCAAACCTTCATCCAAATTGAAGCAAAGACTTATTGAGGCAACCCACGTAATTCCGCAACGATTTGAGCTTCGTTCATCGCAAAGGCAGCGAGGTTCTCTTCATTTGGTATCAGAGCCGAAGACGATCGTGAATCATGGAACTTTTTGCTGGATTTATTGAAGATGACTTTATGTCACACGTGTTCAAAATTGCCGACGAAGAAGATGAAGAATATTTCTTCGAGGCAATCGGGGATCCGATCTACGATGAAAGCGATGGTGAAGAAGAAATCATTGGTGAGCATTTGAGCAGCCAAATTATTAATGAAATCGAGAAAGAAGAAGAAGTGAAGATAGCATTCATCTCAAAGATCAATCAAGCTTATGGAGTTCACAAAGACTTTGTTAATATGTCCAGTTTATTAGAGGTGGAGCTTCGATCTTTGGAGTTCATCATGAAAATCATTCTCCTTCCACAACACCTGAAGATGCATCAAATTCGGGGACGAATTCTTTCCAACTCGGAGAGAATGATGCGGGCCGAATTCTGCGTCCAAATCTGTCGGTCCAACTTCAGAGGGCCGTATCTTTTGACTCGGTTATCGGATTTGCGCGTACAGCATATCAAATCGAAGAGAAAGACGAGATCTTTAATTCAGCGTGGAGAGTTTGTTAAAAATCGAATCCCAGACCCAGTTTATTCTGCTTCGAAATATCTCGGTCCATTTAATGTTTTAGCAATTTAATTGTGTGACTTTTGGGTTTGTTTGTCCTTTGGTTTTCTTGTCTTTTGGTATACTTGTAACCATCATTTGAAGTTGTATTTATAGGCAACTCAATCTGAATGAAGATTATGAATGAACATTTCTGAAAACACTTTTGTGAGAAAATACTCTCTAATTTCTTAGGTTCTAAATCGTTGAACTTATCAAGGCAAATAACTTTGTGGCGTTCTTCGAGTTCTTGACTTATCAGTAGTTTCATTCCATAGACTATTGTGGCGTCTTTCATTCCCCCTCAATCTTATCAATAGTTCAAATTACAAACTATTGTGGCGATTATCACTCCAACCAAAACACCAAACCGACCCTTCCTTTCAACCTATCCAAAAACCACCAAAAATTCCCTACAACAACAAAACAGCAAACCTTCATCCAAATTGAAGCAAAGACTTATTGAGGCAACCCACGTAATTCCGCAACGATTTGAGCTTCGTTCATCGCAAAGGCAGCGAGGTTCTCTTCATTTGGTATCAGAGCCGAAGACGATCGTGAATCATGGAACTTTTTGCTGGATTTATTGAAGATGACTTTATGTCACACGTGTTCAAAATTGCCGACGAAGAAGATGAAGAATATTTCTTCGAGGCAATCGGGGATCCGATCTACGATGAAAGCGATGGTGAAGAAGAAATCATTGGTGAGCATTTGAGCAGCCAAATTTTTAATGAAATCGAGAAAGAAGAAGAAGTGAAGATAGCATTCATCTCAAAGATCAATCAAGCTTATGGAGTTCACAAAGACTTTGTTAATATGTCCAGTTTATTAGAGGTGGAGCTTCGATCTTTGGAGTTCATCATGAAAATCATTCTCCTTCCACAACACCTGAAGATGCATCAAATTCGGGGACGAATTCTTTCCAACTCGGAGAGAATGATGCGGGCCGAATTCTGCGTCCAAATCTGTCGGTCCAACTTCAGAGGGCCGTATCTTTTGACTCGGTTATCGGATTTGCGCGTACAGCATATCAAATCGAAGAGAAAGACGAGATCTTTAATTCAGCGTGGAGAGTTTGTTAAAAATCGAATCCCAGACCCAGTTTATTCTGCTTCGAAATATCTCGGTCCATTTAATGTTTTAGCAATTTAATTGTGTGACTTTTGGGTTTGTTTGTCCTTTGGTTTTCTTGTCTTTTGGTATACTTGTAACCATCATTTGAAGTTGTATTTATAGGCAACTCAATCTGAATGAAGATTATGAATGAACATTTCTGAAAACACTTTTGTGAGAAAATACTCTCTAATTTCTTAGGTTCTAAATCGTTGAACTTATCAAGGCAAATAACTTTGTGGCGTTCTTCGAGTTCTTGACTTATCAGTAGTTTCATTCCATAGACTATTGTGGCGTCTTTCATTCCCCCTCAATCTTATCAATAGTTCAAATTACAAACTATTGTGGCGATTATCACTCCAACCAAAACACCAAACCGACCCTTCCTTTCAACCTATCCAAAAACCACCAAAAATTCCCTACAACAACAAAACAGCAAACGTTCAACCAAATTGAAGCAAAGACTTATTGAGGCAACCCACGTAATTCCGCAACGATTTGAGCTTCGTTCATCGCAAAGGCAGCGAGGTTCTCTTCATTTGGTATCAGAGCCGAAGACGATCGTGAATCATGGAACTTTTTGCTGGATTTATTGAAGATGACTTTATGTCACACGTGTTCAAAATTGCCGACGAAGAAGATGAAGAATATTTCTTCGAGGCAATCGGGGATCCGATCTACGATGAAAGCGATGGTGAAGAAGAAATCATTGGTGAGCATTTGAGCAGCCAAATTTTTAATGAAATAGAGAAAGAAGAAGAAGTGAAGATAGCATTCATCTCAACGATCAATCAAGCTTATGGAGTTCACAAAGACTTTGTTAATATGTCCAGTTTATTAGAGGTGGAGCTTCGATCTTTGGAGTTCATCATGAAAATCATTCTCCTTCCACAACACCTGAAGATGCATCAAATTCGAGGACGAATTCTTTCCAACTCGGAGAGAATGATGCGGGCCGAATTCTGCGTCCAAATCTGTCGGTCCAACTTCAGAGGGCCGTATCTTTTGACTCGGTTATCGGATTTGCGCGTACAGCATATCAAATCGAAGAGAAAGACGAGATCTTTAATTCAGCGTGGAGAGTTTGTTAAAAATCGAATCCCAGACCCAGTTTATTCTGCTTCGAAATATCTCGGTCCATTTAATGTTTTAGCAATTTAATTGTGTGACTTTTGGGTTTGTTTGTCCTTTGGTTTTCTTGTCTTTTGGTATACTTGTAACCATCATTTGAAGTTGTATTTATAGGCAACTCAATCTGAATGAAGATTATGAATGAACATTTCTGAAAACACTTTTGTGAGAAAATACTCTCTAATTTCTTAGGTTCTAAATCGTTGAACTTATCAAGGCAAATAACTTTGTGGCGTTCTTCGAGTTCTTGACTTATCAATAGTTTCATTCCATAGACTATTGTGGCGTCTTTCATTCCCCCTCAATCTTATCAATAGTTCAAATTACAAACTATTGTGGCGATTATCACTCCAACCAAAACACCAAACCGACCCTTCCTTTCAACCTATCCAAAAACCACCAAAAATTCCCTACAACAACAAAACAGCAAACGTTCAACCAAATTGAAGCAAAGACTTATTGAGGCAACCCACGTAATTCCGCAACGATTTGAGCTTCGTTCATCGCAAAGGCAGCGAGGTTCTCTTCATTTGGTATCAGAGCCGAAGACGATCGTGAATCATGGAACTTTTTGCTGGATTTATTGAAGATGACTTTATGTCACACGTGTTCAAAATTGCCGACGAAGAAGATGAAGAATATTTCTTCGAGGCAATCGGGGATCCGATCTACGATGAAAGCGATGGTGAAGAAGAAATCATTGGTGAGCATTTGAGCAGCCAAATTTTTAATGAAATAGAGAAAGAAGAAGAAGTGAAGATAGCATTCATCTCAACGATCAATCAAGCTTATGGAGTTCACAAAGACTTTGTTAATATGTCCAGTTTATTAGAGGTGGAGCTTCGATCTTTGGAGTTCATCATGAAAATCATTCTCCTTCCACAACACCTGAAGATGCATCAAATTCGAGGACGAATTCTTTCCAACTCGGAGAGAATGATGCGGGCCGAATTCTGCGTCCAAATCTGTCGGTCCAACTTCAGAGGGCCGTATCTTTTGACTCGGTTATCGGATTTACGCGTACAGCATATCAAATCGAAGAGAAAGACGAGATCTTTGATTCAGCGCGGAGAGTTTGTTAAAAATCGAATCCCAGACCCAGTTTATTCTGCTTCGAAATATCTCGGTCCATTTAATGTTTTAGCAATTTAATTGTGTGACTTTTGGGTTTGTTTGTCCTTTGGTTTTCTTGTCTTTTGGTATACTTGTAACCATCATTTGAAGTTGTATTTATAGGCAACTCAATCTGAATGAAGATTATGAATGAACATTTCTGAAAACACTTTTGTGAGAAAATACTCTCTAATTTCTTAGGTTCTAAATCGTTGAACTTATCAAGGCAAATAACTTTGTGGCGTTCTTCGAGTTCTTGACTTATCAATAGTTTCATTCCATAGACTATTGTGGCGTCTTTCATTCCCCCTCAATCTTATCAATAGTTCAAATTACAAACTATTGTGGCGATTATCACTCCAACCAAAACACCAAACCGACCCTTCCTTTCAACCTATCCAAAAACCACCAAAAATTCCCTACAACAACAAAACAGCAAACCTTCATCCAAATTGAAGCAAAGACTTATTGAGGCAACCCACGTAATTCCGCAACGATTTGAGCTTCGTTCATCGCAAAGGCAGCGAGGTTCTCTTCATTTGGTATCAGAGCCGAAGACGATCGTGAATCATGGAACTTTTTGCTGGATTTATTGAAGATGACTTTATGTCACACGTGTTCAAAATTGCCGACGAAGAAGATGAAGAATATTTCTTCGAGGCAATCGGGGATCCGATCTACGATGAAAGCGATGGTGAAGAAGAAATCATTGGTGAGCATTTGAGCAGCCAAATTTTTAATGAAATAGAGAAAGAAGAAGAAGTGAAGATAGCATTCATCTCAACGATCAATCAAGCTTATGGAGTTCACAAAGACTTTGTTAATATGTCCAGTTTAATAGAGGTGGAGCTACGATCTTTGTAGTTCATCATGAAAATCATTCTCCTTCCACAACACCTGAAGATGCATCAAATTCGAGGACGAATTCTTTCCAACTCGGAGAGAATGATGCGGGCCGAATTCTGCGTCCAAATCTGTCGGTCCAACTTCAGAGGGCCGTATCTTTTGACTCGGTTATCGGATTTACGCGTACAGCATATCAAATCGAAGAGAAAGACGAGATCTTTGATTCAGCGCGGAGAGTTTGTTAAAAATCGAATCCCAGACCCAGTTTATTCTGCTTCGAAATATCTCGGTCCATTTAATGTTTTAGCAATTTAATTGTGTGACTTTTGGGTTTGTTTGTCCTTTGGTTTTCTTGTCTTTTGGTATACTTGTAACCATCATTTGAAGTTGTATTTATAGGCAACTCAATCTGAATGAAGATTATGAATGAACATTTCTGAAAACACTTTTGTGAGAAAATACTCTCTAATTTCTTAGGTTCTAAATCGTTGAACTTATCAAGGCAAATAACTTTGTGGCGTTCTTCGAGTTCTTGACTTATCAATAGTTTCATTCCATAGACTATTGTGGCGTCTTTCATTCCCCCTCAATCTTATCAATAGTTCAAATTACAAACTATTGTGGCGATTATCACTCCAACCAAAACACCAAACCGACCCTTCCTTTCAACCTATCCAAAAACCACCAAAAATTCCCTACAACAACAAAACAGCAAACCTTCATCCAAATTGAAGCAAAGACTTATTGAGGCAACCCACGTAATTCCGCAACGATTTGAGCTTCGTTCATCGCAAAGGCAGCGAGGTTCTCTTCATTTGGTATCAGAGCCGAAGACGATCGTGAATCATGGAACTTTTTGCTGGATTTATTGAAGATGACTTTATGTCACACGTGTTCAAAATTGCCGACGAAGAAGATGAAGAATATTTCTTCGAGGCAATCGGGGATCCGATCTACGATGAAAGCGATGGTGAAGAAGAAATCATTGGTGAGCATTTGAGCAGCCAAATTTTTAATGAAATAGAGAAAGAAGAAGAAGTGAAGATAGCATTCATCTCAACGATCAATCAAGCTTATGGAGTTCACAAAGACTTTGTTAATATGTCCAGTTTAATAGAGGTGGAGCTACGATCTTTGGAGTTCATCATGAAAATCATTCTCCTTCCACAACACCTGAAGATGCATCAAATTCGAGGACGAATTCTTTCCAACTCGGAGAGAATGATGCGGGCCGAATTCTGCGTCCAAATCTGTCGGTCCAACTTCAGAGGGCCGTATCTTTTGACTCGGTTATCGGATTTACGCGTACAGCATATCAAATCGAAGAGAAAGACGAGATCTTTGATTCAGCGCGGAGAGTTTGTTAAAAATCGAATCCCAGACCCAGTTTATTCTGCTTCGAAATATCTCGGTCCATTTAATGTTTTAGCAATTTAATTGTGTGACTTTTGGGTTTGTTTGTCCTTTGGTTTTCTTGTCTTTTGGTATACTTGTAACCATCATTTGAAGTTGTATTTATAGGCAACTCAATCTGAATGAAGATTATGAATGAACATTTCTGAAAACACTTTTGTGAGAAAATACTCTCTAATTTCTTAGGTTCTAAATCGTTGAACTTATCAAGGCAAATAACTTTGTGGCGTTCTTCGAGTTCTTGACTTATCAATAGTTTCATTCCATAGACTATTGTGGCGTCTTTCATTCCCCCTCAATCTTATCAATAGTTCAAATTACAAACTATTGTGGCGATTATCACTCCAACCAAAACACCAAACCGACCCTTCCTTTCAACCTATCCAAAAACCACCAAAAATTCCCTACAACAACAAAACAGCAAACCTTCATCCAAATTGAAGCAAAGACTTATTGAGGCAACCCACGTAATTCCGCAACGATTTGAGCTTCGTTCATCGCAAAGGCAGCGAGGTTCTCTTCATTTGGTATCAGAGCCGAAGACGATCGTGAATCATGGAACTTTTTGCTGGATTTATTGAAGATGACTTTATGTCACACGTGTTCAAAATTGCCGACGAAGAAGATGAAGAATATTTCTTCGAGGCAATCGGGGATCCGATCTACGATGAAAGCGATGGTGAAGAAGAAATCATTGGTGAGCATTTGAGCAGCCAAATTTTTAATGAAATAGAGAAAGAAGAAGAAGTGAAGATAGCATTCATCTCAACGATCAATCAAGCTTATGGAGTTCACAAAGACTTTGTTAATATGTCCAGTTTAATAGAGGTGGAGCTACGATCTTTGGAGTTCATCATGAAAATCATTCTCCTTCCACAACACCTGAAGATGCATCAAATTCGAGGACGAATTCTTTCCAACTCGGAGAGAATGATGCGGGCCGAATTCTGCGTCCAAATCTGTCGGTCCAACTTCAGAGGGCCGTATCTTTTGACTCGGTTATCGGATTTACGCGTACAGCATATCAAATCGAAGAGAAAGACGAGATCTTTGATTCAGCGCGGAGAGTTTGTTAAAAATCGAATCCCAGACCCAGTTTATTCTGCTTCGAAATATCTCGGTCCATTTAATGTTTTAGCAATTTAATTGTGTGACTTTTGGGTTTGTTTGTCCTTTGGTTTTCTTGTCTTTTGGTATACTTGTAACCATCATTTGAAGTTGTATTTATAGGCAACTCAATCTGAATGAAGATTATGAATGAACATTTCTGAAAACACTTTTGTGAGAAAATACTCTCTAATTTCTTAGGTTCTAAATCGTTGAACTTATCAAGGCAAATAACTTTGTGGCGTTCTTCGAGTTCTTGACTTATCAATAGTTTCATTCCATAGACTATTGTGGCGTCTTTCATTCCCCCTCAATCTTATCAATAGTTCAAATTACAAACTATTGTGGCGATTATCACTCCAACCAAAACACCAAACCGACCCTTCCTTTCAACCTATCCAAAAACCACCAAAAATTCCCTACAACAACAAAACAGCAAACCTTCATCCAAATTGAAGCAAAGACTTATTGAGGCAACCCACGTAATTCCGCAACGATTTGAGCTTCGTTCATCGCAAAGGCAGCGAGGTTCTCTTCATTTGGTATCAGAGCCGAAGACGATCGTGAATCATGGAACTTTTTGCTGGATTTATTGAAGATGACTTTATGTCACACGTGTTCAAAATTGCCGACGAAGAAGATGAAGAATATTTCTTCGAGGCAATCGGGGATCCGATCTACGATGAAAGCGATGGTGAAGAAGAAATCATTGGTGAGCATTTGAGCAGCCAAATTTTTAATGAAATAGAGAAAGAAGAAGAAGTGAAGATAGCATTCATCTCAACGATCAATCAAGCTTATGGAGTTCACAAAGACTTTGTTAATATGTCCAGTTTAATAGAGGTGGAGCTACGATCTTTGGAGTTCATCATGAAAATCATTCTCCTTCCACAACACCTGAAGATGCATCAAATTCGAGGACGAATTCTTTCCAACTCGGAGAGAATGATGCGGGCCGAATTCTGCGTCCAAATCTGTCGGTCCAACTTCAGAGGGCCGTATCTTTTGACTCGGTTATCGGATTTACGCGTACAGCATATCAAATCGAAGAGAAAGACGAGATCTTTGATTCAGCGCGGAGAGTTTTTTAAAAATCGAATCCCAGACCCAGTTTATTCTGCTTCGAAATATCTCGGTCCATTTAATGTTTTAGCAATTTAATTGTGTGACTTTTGGGTTTGTTTGTCCTTTGGTTTTCTTGTCTTTTGGTATACTTGTAACCATCATTTGAAGTTGTATTTATAGGCAACTCAATCTGAATGAAGATTATGAATGAACATTTCTGAAAACACTTTTGTGAGAAAATACTCTCTAATTTCTTAGGTTCTAAATCGTTGAACTTATCAAGGCAAATAACTTTGTGGCGTTCTTCGAGTTCTTGACTTATCAATAGTTTCATTCCATAGACTATTGTGGCGTCTTTCATTCCCCCTCAATCTTATCAATAGTTCAAATTACAAACTATTGTGGCGATTATCACTCCAACCAAAACACCAAACCGACCCTTCCTTTCAACCTATCCAAAAACCACCAAAAATTCCCTACAACAACAAAACAGCAAACCTTCATCCAAATTGAAGCAAAGACTTATTGAGGCAACCCACGTAATTCCGCAACGATTTGAGCTTCGTTCATCGCAAAGGCAGCGAGGTTCTCTTCATTTGGTATCAGAGCCGAAGACGATCGTGAATCATGGAACTTTTTGCTGGATTTATTGAAGATGACTTTATGTCACACGTGTTCAAAATTGCCGACGAAGAAGATGAAGAATATTTCTTCGAGGCAATCGGGGATCCGATCTACGATGAAAGCGATGGTGAAGAAGAAATCATTGGTGAGCATTTGAGCAGCCAAATTTTTAATGAAATAGAGAAAGAAGAAGAAGTGAAGATAGCATTCATCTCAACGATCAATCAAGCTTATGGAGTTCACAAAGACTTTGTTAATATGTCCAGTTTAATAGAGGTGGAGCTACGATCTTTGGAGTTCATCATGAAAATCATTCTCCTTCCACAACACCTGAAGATGCATCAAATTCGAGGACGAATTCTTTCCAACTCGGAGAGAATGATGCGGGCCGAATTCTGCGTCCAAATCTGTCGGTCCAACTTCAGAGGGCCGTATCTTTTGACTCGGTTATCGGATTTACGCGTACAGCATATCAAATCGAAGAGAAAGACGAGATCTTTGATTCAGCGCGGAGAGTTTGTTAAAAATCGAATCCCAGACCCAGTTTATTCTGCTTCGAAATATCTCGGTCCATTTAATGTTTTAGCAATTTAATTGTGTGACTTTTGGGTTTGTTTGTCCTTTGGTTTTCTTGTCTTTTGGTATACTTGTAACCATCATTTGAAGTTGTATTTATAGGCAACTCAATCTGAATGAAGATTATGAATGAACATTTCTGAAAACACTTTTGTGAGAAAATACTCTCTAATTTCTTAGGTTCTAAATCGTTGAACTTATCAAGGCAAATAACTTTGTGGCGTTCTTCGAGTTCTTGACTTATCAATAGTTTCATTCCATAGACTATTGTGGCGTCTTTCATTCCCCCTCAATCTTATCAATAGTTCAAATTACAAACTATTGTGGCGATTATCACTCCAACCAAAACACCAAACCGACCCTTCCTTTCAACCTATCCAAAAACCACCAAAAATTCCCTACAACAACAAAACAGCAAACCTTCATCCAAATTGAAGCAAAGACTTATTGAGGCAACCCACGTAATTCCGCAACGATTTGAGCTTCGTTCATCGCAAAGGCAGCGAGGTTCTCTTCATTTGGTATCAGAGCCGAAGACGATCGTGAATCATGGAACTTTTTGCTGGATTTATTGAAGATGACTTTATGTCACACGTGTTCAAAATTGCCGACGAAGAAGATGAAGAATATTTCTTCGAGGCAATCGGGGATCCGATCTACGATGAAAGCGATGGTGAAGAAGAAATCATTGGTGAGCATTTGAGCAGCCAAATTTTTAATGAAATAGAGAAAGAAGAAGAAGTGAAGATAGCATTCATCTCAACGATCAATCAAGCTTATGGAGTTCACAAAGACTTTGTTAATATGTCCAGTTTAATAGAGGTGGAGCTACGATCTTTGGAGTTCATCATGAAAATCATTCTCCTTCCACAACACCTGAAGATGCATCAAATTCGAGGACGAATTCTTTCCAACTCGGAGAGAATGATGCGGGCCGAATTCTGCGTCCAAATCTGTCGGTCCAACTTCAGAGGGCCGTATCTTTTGACTCGGTTATCGGATTTACGCGTACAGCATATCAAATCGAAGAGAAAGACGAGATCTTTGATTCAGCGCGGAGAGTTTGTTAAAAATCGAATCCCAGACCCAGTTTATTCTGCTTCGAAATATCTCGGTCCATTTAATGTTTTAGCAATTTAATTGTGTGACTTTTGGGTTTGTTTGTCCTTTGGTTTTCTTGTCTTTTGGTATACTTGTAACCATCATTTGAAGTTGTATTTATAGGCAACTCAATCTGAATGAAGATTATGAATGAACATTTCTGAAAACACTTTTGTGAGAAAATACTCTCTAATTTCTTAGGTTCTAAATCGTTGAACTTATCAAGGCAAATAACTTTGTGGCGTTCTTCGAGTTCTTGACTTATCAATAGTTTCATTCCATAGACTATTGTGGCGTCTTTCATTCCCCCTCAATCTTATCAATAGTTCAAATTACAAACTATTGTGGCGATTATCACTCCAACCAAAACACCAAACCGACCCTTCCTTTCAACCTATCCAAAAACCACCAAAAATTCCCTACAACAACAAAACAGCAAACCTTCATCCAAATTGAAGCAAAGACTTATTGAGGCAACCCACGTAATTCCGCAACGATTTGAGCTTCGTTCATCGCAAAGGCAGCGAGGTTCTCTTCATTTGGTATCAGAGCCGAAGACGATCGTGAATCATGGAACTTTTTGCTGGATTTATTGAAGATGACTTTATGTCACACGTGTTCAAAATTGCCGACGAAGAAGATGAAGAATATTTCTTCGAGGCAATCGGGGATCCGATCTACGATGAAAGCGATGGTGAAGAAGAAATCATTGGTGAGCATTTGAGCAGCCAAATTTTTAATGAAATAGAGAAAGAAGAAGAAGTGAAGATAGCATTCATCTCAACGATCAATCAAGCTTATGGAGTTCACAAAGACTTTGTTAATATGTCCAGTTTATTAGAGGTGGAGCTTCGATCTTTGGAGTTCATCATGAAAATCATTCTCCTTCCACAACACCTGAAGATGCATCAAATTCGAGGACGAATTCTTTCCAACTCGGAGAGAATGATGCGGGCCGAATTCTGCGTCCAAATCTGTCGGTCCAACTTCAGAGGGCCGTATCTTTTGACTCGGTTATCGGATTTACGCGTACAGCATATCAAATCGAAGAGAAAGACGAGATCTTTGATTCAGCGCGGAGAGTTTGTTAAAAATCGAATCCCAGACCCAGTTTATTCTGCTTCGAAATATCTCGGTCCATTTAATGTTTTAGCAATTTAATTGTGTGACTTTTGGGTTTGTTTGTCCTTTGGTTTTCTTGTCTTTTGGTATACTTGTAACCATCATTTGAAGTTGTATTTATAGGCAACTCAATCTGAATGAAGATTATGAATGAACATTTCTGAAAACACTTTTGTGAGAAAATACTCTCTAATTTCTTAGGTTCTAAATCGTTGAACTTATCAAGGCAAATAACTTTGTGGCGTTCTTCGAGTTCTTGACTTATCAATAGTTTCATTCCATAGACTATTGTGGCGTCTTTCATTCCCCCTCAATCTTATCAATAGTTCAAATTACAAACTATTGTGGCGATTATCACTCCAACCAAAACACCAAACCGACCCTTCCTTTCAACCTATCCAAAAACCACCAAAAATTCCCTACAACAACAAAACAGCAAACCTTCATCCAAATTGAAGCAAAGACTTATTGAGGTAACCCACGTAATTCCGCAACGATTTGAGCTTCGTTCATCGCAAAGGCAGCGAGGTTCTCTTCATTTGGTATCAGAGCCGAAGACGATCGTGAATCATGGAACTTTTTGCTGGATTTATTGAAGATGACTTTATGTCACACGTGTTCAAAATTGCCGACGAAGAAGATGAAGAATATTTCTTCGAGGCAATCGGGGATCCGATCTACGATGAAAGCGATGGTGAAGAAGAAATCATTGGTGAGCATTTGAGCAGCCAAATTTTTAATGAAATAGAGAAAGAAGAAGAAGTGAAGATAGCATTCATCTCAACGATCAATCAAGCTTATGGAGTTCACAAAGACTTTGTTAATATGTCCAGTTTATTAGAGGTGGAGCTTCGATCTTTGGAGTTCATCATGAAAATCATTCTCCTTCCACAACACCTGAAGATGCATCAAATTCGAGGACGAATTCTTTCCAACTCGGAGAGAATGATGCGGGCCGAATTCTGCGTCCAAATCTGTCGGTCCAACTTCAGAGGGCCGTATCTTTTGACTCGGTTATCGGATTTACGCGTACAGCATATCAAATCGAAGAGAAAGACGAGATCTTTGATTCAGCGTGGAGAGTTTGTTAAAAATCGAATCCCAGACCCAGTTTATTCTGCTTCGAAACATCTCGGTCCATTTAATGTTTTAGCAATTTAATTGTGTGACTTTTGGGTTTGTTTGTCCTTTGGTTTTCTTGTCTTTTGGTATACTTGTAACCATCATTTGAAGTTGTATTTATAGGCAACTCAATCTGAATGAAGATTATGAATGAACATTTCTGAAAACACTTTTGTGAGAAAATACTCTCTAATTTCTTAGGTTCTAAATCGTTGAACTTATCAAGGCAAATAACTTTGTGGCGTTCTTCGAGTTCTTGACTTATCAATAGTTTCATTCCATAGACTATTGTGGCGTCTTTCATTCCCCCTCAATCTTATCAATAGTTCAAATTACAAACTATTGTGGCGATTATCACTCCAACCAAAACACCAAACCGACCCTTCCTTTCAACCTATCCAAAAACCACCAAAAATTCCCTACAACAACAAAACAGCAAACCTTCATCCAAATTGAAGCAAAGACTTATTGAGGCAACCCACGTAATTCCGCAACGATTTGAGCTTCGTTCATCGCAAAGGCAGCGAGGTTCTCTTCATTTGGTATCAGAGCCGAAGACGATCGTGAATCATGGAACTTTTTGCTGGATTTATTGAAGATGACTTTATGTCACACGTGTTCAAAATTGCCGACGAAGAAGATGAAGAATATTTCTTCGAGGCAATCGGGGATCCGATCTACGATGAAAGCGATGGTGAAGAAGAAATCATTGGTGAGCATTTGAGCAGCCAAATTTTTAATGAAATAGAGAAAGAAGAAGAAGTGAAGATAGCATTCATCTCAACGATCAATCAAGCTTATGGAGTTCACAAAGACTTTGTTAATATGTCCAGTTTATTAGAGGTGGAGCTTCGATCTTTGGAGTTCATCATGAAAATCATTCTCCTTCCACAACACCTGAAGATGCATCAAATTCGAGGACGAATTCTTTCCAACTCGGAGAGAATGATGCGGGCCGAATTCTGCGTCCAAATCTGTCGGTCCAACTTCAGAGGGCCGTATCTTTTGACTCGGTTATCGGATTTACGCGTACAGCATATCAAATCGAAGAGAAAGACGAGATCTTTGATTCAGCGTGGAGAGTTTGTTAAAAATCGAATCCCAGACCCAGTTTATTCTGCTTCGAAACATCTCGGTCCATTTAATGTTTTAGCAATTTAATTGTGTGACTTTTGGGTTTGTTTGTCCTTTGGTTTTCTTGTCTTTTGGTATACTTGTAACCATCATTTGAAGTTGTATTTATAGGCAACTCAATCTGAATGAAGATTATGAATGAACATTTCTGAAAACACTTTTGTGAGAAAATACTCTCTAATTTCTTAGGTTCTAAATCGTTGAACTTATCAAGGCAAATAACTTTGTGGCGTTCTTCGAGTTCTTGACTTATCAATAGTTTCATTCCATAGACTATTGTGGCGTCTTTCATTCCCCCTCAATCTTATCAATAGTTCAAATTACAAACTATTGTGGCGATTATCACTCCAACCAAAACACCAAACCGACCCTTCCTTTCAACCTATCCAAAAACCACCAAAAATTCCCTACAACAACAAAACAGCAAACCTTCATCCAAATTGAAGCAAAGACTTATTGAGGCAACCCACGTAATTCCGCAACGATTTGAGCTTCGTTCATCGCAAAGGCAGCGAGGTTCTCTTCATTTGGTATCAGAGCCGAAGACGATCGTGAATCATGGAACTTTTTGCTGGATTTATTGAAGATGACTTTATGTCACACGTGTTCAAAATTGCCGACGAAGAAGATGAAGAATATTTCTTCGAGGCAATCGGGGATCCGATCTACGATGAAAGCGATGGTGAAGAAGAAATCATTGGTGAGCATTTGAGCAGCCAAATTTTTAATGAAATAGAGAAAGAAGAAGAAGTGAAGATAGCATTCATCTCAACGATCAATCAAGCTTATGGAGTTCACAAAGACTTTGTTAATATGTCCAGTTTATTAGAGGTGGAGCTTCGATCTTTGGAGTTCATCATGAAAATCATTCTCCTTCCACAACACCTGAAGATGCATCAAATTCGAGGACGAATTCTTTCCAACTCGGAGAGAATGATGCGGGCCGAATTCTGCGTCCAAATCTGTCGGTCCAACTTCAGAGGGCCGTATCTTTTGACTCGGTTATCGGATTTACGCGTACAGCATATCAAATCGAAGAGAAAGACGAGATCTTTGATTCAGCGCGGAGAGTTTGTTAAAAATCGAATCCCAGACCCAGTTTATTCTGCTTCGAAATATCTCGGTCCATTTAATGTTTTAGCAATTTAATTGTGTGACTTTTGGGTTTGTTTGTCCTTTGGTTTTCTTGTCTTTTGGTATACTTGTAACCATCATTTGAAGTTGTATTTATAGGCAACTCAATCTGAATGAAGATTATGAATGAACATTTCTGAAAACACTTTTGTGAGAAAATACTCTCTAATTTCTTAGGTTCTAAATCGTTGAACTTATCAAGGCAAATAACTTTGTGGCGTTCTTCGAGTTCTTGACTTATCAATAGTTTCATTCCATAGACTATTGTGGCGTCTTTCATTCCCCCTCAATCTTATCAATAGTTCAAATTACAAACTATTGTGGCGATTATCACTCCAACCAAAACACCAAACCGACCCTTCCTTTCAACCTATCCAAAAACCACCAAAAATTCCCTACAACAACAAAACAGCAAACCTTCATCCAAATTGAAGCAAAGACTTATTGAGGCAACCCACGTAATTCCGCAACGATTTGAGCTTCGTTCATCGCAAAGGCAGCGAGGTTCTCTTCATTTGGTATCAGAGCCGAAGACGATCGTGAATCATGGAACTTTTTGCTGGATTTATTGAAGATGACTTTATGTCACACGTGTTCAAAATTGCCGACGAAGAAGATGAAGAATATTTCTTCGAGGCAATCGGGGATCCGATCTACGATGAAAGCGATGGTGAAGAAGAAATCATTGGTGAGCATTTGAGCAGCCAAATTTTTAATGAAATAGAGAAAGAAGAAGAAGTGAAGATAGCATTCATCTCAACGATCAATCAAGCTTATGGAGTTCACAAAGACTTTGTTAATATGTCCAGTTTATTAGAGGTGGAGCTTCGATCTTTGGAGTTCATCATGAAAATCATTCTCCTTCCACAACACCTGAAGATGCATCAAATTCGAGGACGAATTCTTTCCAACTCGGAGAGAATGATGCGGGCCGAATTCTGCGTCCAAATCTGTCGGTCCAACTTCAGAGGGCCGTATCTTTTGACTCGGTTATCGGATTTACGCGTACAGCATATCAAATCGAAGAGAAAGACGAGATCTTTGATTCAGCGCGGAGAGTTTGTTAAAAATCGAATCCCAGACCCAGTTTATTCTGCTTCGAAATATCTCGGTCCATTTAATGTTTTAGCAATTTAATTGTGTGACTTTTGGGTTTGTTTGTCCTTTGGTTTTCTTGTCTTTTGGTATACTTGTAACCATCATTTGAAGTTGTATTTATAGGCAACTCAATCTGAATGAAGATTATGAATGAACATTTCTGAAAACACTTTTGTGAGAAAATACTCTCTAATTTCTTAGGTTCTAAATCGTTGAACTTATCAAGGCAAATAACTTTGTGGCGTTCTTCGAGTTCTTGACTTATCAATAGTTTCATTCCATAGACTATTGTGGCGTCTTTCATTCCCCCTCAATCTTATCAATAGTTCAAATTACAAACTATTGTGGCGATTATCACTCCAACCAAAACACCAAACCGACCCTTCCTTTCAACCTATCCAAAAACCACCAAAAATTCCCTACAACAACAAAACAGCAAACCTTCATCCAAATTGAAGCAAAGACTTATTGAGGCAACCCACGTAATTCCGCAACGATTTGAGCTTCGTTCATCGCAAAGGCAGCGAGGTTCTCTTCATTTGGTATCAGAGCCGAAGACGATCGTGAATCATGGAACTTTTTGCTGGATTTATTGAAGATGACTTTATGTCACACGTGTTCAAAATTGCCGACGAAGAAGATGAAGAATATTTCTTCGAGGCAATCGGGGATCCGATCTACGATGAAAGCGATGGTGAAGAAGAAATCATTGGTGAGCATTTGAGCAGCCAAATTTTTAATGAAATAGAGAAAGAAGAAGAAGTGAAGATAGCATTCATCTCAACGATCAATCAAGCTTATGGAGTTCACAAAGACTTTGTTAATATGTCCAGTTTAATAGAGGTGGAGCTACGATCTTTGTAGTTCATCATGAAAATCATTCTCCTTCCACAACACCTGAAGATGCATCAAATTCGAGGACGAATTCTTTCCAACTCGGAGAGAATGATGCGGGCCGAATTCTGCGTCCAAATCTGTCGGTCCAACTTCAGAGGGCCGTATCTTTTGACTCGGTTATCGGATTTACGCGTACAGCATATCAAATCGAAGAGAAAGACGAGATCTTTGATTCAGCGTGGAGAGTTTGTTAAAAATCGAATCCCAGACCCAGTTTATTCTGCTTCGAAACATCTCGGTCCATTTAATGTTTTAGCAATTTAATTGTGTGACTTTTGGGTTTGTTTGTCCTTTGGTTTTCTTGTCTTTTGGTATACTTGTAACCATCATTTGAAGTTGTATTTATAGGCAACTCAATCTGAATGAAGATTATGAATGAACATTTCTGAAAACACTTTTGTGAGAAAATACTCTCTAATTTCTTAGGTTCTAAATCGTTGAACTTATCAAGGCAAATAACTTTGTGGCGTTCTTCGAGTTCTTGACTTATCAATAGTTTCATTCCATAGACTATTGTGGCGTCTTTCATTCCCCCTCAATCTTATCAATAGTTCAAATTACAAACTATTGTGGCGATTATCACTCCAACCAAAACACCAAACCGACCCTTCCTTTCAACCTATCCAAAAACCACCAAAAATTCCCTACAACAACAAAACAGCAAACCTTCATCCAAATTGAAGCAAAGACTTATTGAGGCAACCCACGTAATTCCGCAACGATTTGAGCTTCGTTCATCGCAAAGGCAGCGAGGTTCTCTTCATTTGGTATCAGAGCCGAAGACGATCGTGAATCATGGAACTTTTTGCTGGATTTATTGAAGATGACTTTATGTCACACGTGTTCAAAATTGCCGACGAAGAAGATGAAGAATATTTCTTCGAGGCAATCGGGGATCCGATCTACGATGAAAGCGATGGTGAAGAAGAAATCATTGGTGAGCATTTGAGCAGCCAAATTTTTAATGAAATAGAGAAAGAAGAAGAAGTGAAGATAGCATTCATCTCAACGATCAATCAAGCTTATGGAGTTCACAAAGACTTTGTTAATATGTCCAGTTTATTAGAGGTGGAGCTTCGATCTTTGGAGTTCATCATGAAAATCATTCTCCTTCCACAACACCTGAAGATGCATCAAATTCGAGGACGAATTCTTTCCAACTCGGAGAGAATGATGCGGGCCGAATTCTGCGTCCAAATCTGTCGGTCCAACTTCAGAGGGCCGTATCTTTTGACTCGGTTATCGGATTTACGCGTACAGCATATCAAATCGAAGAGAAAGACGAGATCTTTGATTCAGCGTGGAGAGTTTGTTAAAAATCGAATCCCAGACCCAGTTTATTCTGCTTCGAAACATCTCGGTCCATTTAATGTTTTAGCAATTTAATTGTGTGACTTTTGGGTTTGTTTGTCCTTTGGTTTTCTTGTCTTTTGGTATACTTGTAACCATCATTTGAAGTTGTATTTATAGGCAACTCAATCTGAATGAAGATTATGAATGAACATTTCTGAAAACACTTTTGTGAGAAAATACTCTCTAATTTCTTAGGTTCTAAATCGTTGAACTTATCAAGGCAAATAACTTTGTGGCGTTCTTCGAGTTCTTGACTTATCAATAGTTTCATTCCATAGACTATTGTGGCGTCTTTCATTCCCCCTCAATCTTATCAATAGTTCAAATTACAAACTATTGTGGCGATTATCACTCCAACCAAAACACCAAACCGACCCTTCCTTTCAACCTATCCAAAAACCACCAAAAATTCCCTACAACAACAAAACAGCAAACCTTCATCCAAATTGAAGCAAAGACTTATTGAGGCAACCCACGTAATTCCGCAACGATTTGAGCTTCGTTCATCGCAAAGGCAGCGAGGTTCTCTTCATTTGGTATCAGAGCCGAAGACGATCGTGAATCATGGAACTTTTTGCTGGATTTATTGAAGATGACTTTATGTCACACGTGTTCAAAATTGCCGACGAAGAAGATGAAGAATATTTCTTCGAGGCAATCGGGGATCCGATCTACGATGAAAGCGATGGTGAAGAAGAAATCATTGGTGAGCATTTGAGCAGCCAAATTTTTAATGAAATAGAGAAAGAAGAAGAAGTGAAGATAGCATTCATCTCAACGATCAATCAAGCTTATGGAGTTCACAAAGACTTTGTTAATATGTCCAGTTTATTAGAGGTGGAGCTTCGATCTTTGGAGTTCATCATGAAAATCATTCTCCTTCCACAACACCTGAAGATGCATCAAATTCGAGGACGAATTCTTTCCAACTCGGAGAGAATGATGCGGGCCGAATTCTGCGTCCAAATCTGTCGGTCCAACTTCAGAGGGCCGTATCTTTTGACTCGGTTATCGGATTTACGCGTACAGCATATCAAATCGAAGAGAAAGACGAGATCTTTGATTCAGCGCGGAGAGTTTGTTAAAAATCGAATCCCAGACCCAGTTTATTCTGCTTCGAAATATCTCGGTCCATTTAATGTTTTAGCAATTTAATTGTGTGACTTTTGGGTTTGTTTGTCCTTTGGTTTTCTTGTCTTTTGGTATACTTGTAACCATCATTTGAAGTTGTATTTATAGGCAACTCAATCTGAATGAAGATTATGAATGAACATTTCTGAAAACACTTTTGTGAGAAAATACTCTCTAATTTCTTAGGTTCTAAATCGTTGAACTTATCAAGGCAAATAACTTTGTGGCGTTCTTCGAGTTCTTGACTTATCAATAGTTTCATTCCATAGACTATTGTGGCGTCTTTCATTCCCCCTCAATCTTATCAATAGTTCAAATTACAAACTATTGTGGCGATTATCACTCCAACCAAAACACCAAACCGACCCTTCCTTTCAACCTATCCAAAAACCACCAAAAATTCCCTACAACAACAAAACAGCAAACCTTCATCCAAATTGAAGCAAAGACTTATTGAGGCAACCCACGTAATTCCGCAACGATTTGAGCTTCGTTCATCGCAAAGGCAGCGAGGTTCTCTTCATTTGGTATCAGAGCCGAAGACGATCGTGAATCATGGAACTTTTTGCTGGATTTATTGAAGATGACTTTATGTCACACGTGTTCAAAATTGCCGACGAAGAAGATGAAGAATATTTCTTCGAGGCAATCGGGGATCCGATCTACGATGAAAGCGATGGTGAAGAAGAAATCATTGGTGAGCATTTGAGCAGCCAAATTTTTAATGAAATAGAGAAAGAAGAAGAAGTGAAGATAGCATTCATCTCAACGATCAATCAAGCTTATGGAGTTCACAAAGACTTTGTTAATATGTCCAGTTTATTAGAGGTGGAGCTTCGATCTTTGGAGTTCATCATGAAAATCATTCTCCTTCCACAACACCTGAAGATGCATCAAATTCGAGGACGAATTCTTTCCAACTCGGAGAGAATGATGCGGGCCGAATTCTGCGTCCAAATCTGTCGGTCCAACTTCAGAGGGCCGTATCTTTTGACTCGGTTATCGGATTTACGCGTACAGCATATCAAATCGAAGAGAAAGACGAGATCTTTGATTCAGCGCGGAGAGTTTGTTAAAAATCGAATCCCAGACCCAGTTTATTCTGCTTCGAAATATCTCGGTCCATTTAATGTTTTAGCAATTTAATTGTGTGACTTTTGGGTTTGTTTGTCCTTTGGTTTTCTTGTCTTTTGGTATACTTGTAACCATCATTTGAAGTTGTATTTATAGGCAACTCAATCTGAATGAAGATTATGAATGAACATTTCTGAAAACACTTTTGTGAGAAAATACTCTCTAATTTCTTAGGTTCTAAATCGTTGAACTTATCAAGGCAAATAACTTTGTGGCGTTCTTCGAGTTCTTGACTTATCAATAGTTTCATTCCATAGACTATTGTGGCGTCTTTCATTCCCCCTCAATCTTATCAATAGTTCAAATTACAAACTATTGTGGCGATTATCACTCCAACCAAAACACCAAACCGACCCTTCCTTTCAACCTATCCAAAAACCACCAAAAATTCCCTACAACAACAAAACAGCAAACCTTCATCCAAATTGAAGCAAAGACTTATTGAGGCAACCCACGTAATTCCGCAACGATTTGAGCTTCGTTCATCGCAAAGGCAGCGAGGTTCTCTTCATTTGGTATCAGAGCCGAAGACGATCGTGAATCATGGAACTTTTTGCTGGATTTATTGAAGATGACTTTATGTCACACGTGTTCAAAATTGCCGACGAAGAAGATGAAGAATATTTCTTCGAGGCAATCGGGGATCCGATCTACGATGAAAGCGATGGTGAAGAAGAAATCATTGGTGAGCATTTGAGCAGCCAAATTTTTAATGAAATAGAGAAAGAAGAAGAAGTGAAGATAGCATTCATCTCAACGATCAATCAAGCTTATGGAGTTCACAAAGACTTTGTTAATATGTCCAGTTTATTAGAGGTGGAGCTTCGATCTTTGGAGTTCATCATGAAAATCATTCTCCTTCCACAACACCTGAAGATGCATCAAATTCGAGGACGAATTCTTTCCAACTCGGAGAGAATGATGCGGGCCGAATTCTGCGTCCAAATCTGTCGGTCCAACTTCAGAGGGCCGTATCTTTTGACTCGGTTATCGGATTTACGCGTACAGCATATCAAATCGAAGAGAAAGACGAGATCTTTGATTCAGCGCGGAGAGTTTGTTAAAAATCGAATCCCAGACCCAGTTTATTCTGCTTCGAAATATCTCGGTCCATTTAATGTTTTAGCAATTTAATTGTGTGACTTTTGGGTTTGTTTGTCCTTTGGTTTTCTTGTCTTTTGGTATACTTGTAACCATCATTTGAAGTTGTATTTATAGGCAACTCAATCTGAATGAAGATTATGAATGAACATTTCTGAAAACACTTTTGTGAGAAAATACTCTCTAATTTCTTAGGTTCTAAATCGTTGAACTTATCAAGGCAAATAACTTTGTGGCGTTCTTCGAGTTCTTGACTTATCAATAGTTTCATTCCATAGACTATTGTGGCGTCTTTCATTCCCCCTCAATCTTATCAATAGTTCAAATTACAAACTATTGTGGCGATTATCACTCCAACCAAAACACCAAACCGACCCTTCCTTTCAACCTATCCAAAAACCACCAAAAATTCCCTACAACAACAAAACAGCAAACCTTCATCCAAATTGAAGCAAAGACTTATTGAGGCAACCCACGTAATTCCGCAACGATTTGAGCTTCGTTCATCGCAAAGGCAGCGAGGTTCTCTTCATTTGGTATCAGAGCCGAAGACGATCGTGAATCATGGAACTTTTTGCTGGATTTATTGAAGATGACTTTATGTCACACGTGTTCAAAATTGCCGACGAAGAAGATGAAGAATATTTCTTCGAGGCAATCGGGGATCCGATCTACGATGAAAGCGATGGTGAAGAAGAAATCATTGGTGAGCATTTGAGCAGCCAAATTTTTAATGAAATAGAGAAAGAAGAAGAAGTGAAGATAGCATTCATCTCAACGATCAATCAAGCTTATGGAGTTCACAAAGACTTTGTTAATATGTCCAGTTTAATAGAGGTGGAGCTACGATCTTTGTAGTTCATCATGAAAATCATTCTCCTTCCACAACACCTGAAGATGCATCAAATTCGAGGACGAATTCTTTCCAACTCGGAGAGAATGATGCGGGCCGAATTCTGCGTCCAAATCTGTCGGTCCAACTTCAGAGGGCCGTATCTTTTGACTCGGTTATCGGATTTACGCGTACAGCATATCAAATCGAAGAGAAAGACGAGATCTTTGATTCAGCGTGGAGAGTTTGTTAAAAATCGAATCCCAGACCCAGTTTATTCTGCTTCGAAACATCTCGGTCCATTTAATGTTTTAGCAATTTAATTGTGTGACTTTTGGGTTTGTTTGTCCTTTGGTTTTCTTGTCTTTTGGTATACTTGTAACCATCATTTGAAGTTGTATTTATAGGCAACTCAATCTGAATGAAGATTATGAATGAACATTTCTGAAAACACTTTTGTGAGAAAATACTCTCTAATTTCTTAGGTTCTAAATCGTTGAACTTATCAAGGCAAATAACTTTGTGGCGTTCTTCGAGTTCTTGACTTATCAATAGTTTCATTCCATAGACTATTGTGGCGTCTTTCATTCCCCCTCAATCTTATCAATAGTTCAAATTACAAACTATTGTGGCGATTATCACTCCAACCAAAACACCAAACCGACCCTTCCTTTCAACCTATCCAAAAACCACCAAAAATTCCCTACAACAACAAAACAGCAAACCTTCATCCAAATTGAAGCAAAGACTTATTGAGGCAACCCACGTAATTCCGCAACGATTTGAGCTTCGTTCATCGCAAAGGCAGCGAGGTTCTCTTCATTTGGTATCAGAGCCGAAGACGATCGTGAATCATGGAACTTTTTGCTGGATTTATTGAAGATGACTTTATGTCACACGTGTTCAAAATTGCCGACGAAGAAGATGAAGAATATTTCTTCGAGGCAATCGGGGATCCGATCTACGATGAAAGCGATGGTGAAGAAGAAATCATTGGTGAGCATTTGAGCAGCCAAATTTTTAATGAAATAGAGAAAGAAGAAGAAGTGAAGATAGCATTCATCTCAACGATCAATCAAGCTTATGGAGTTCACAAAGACTTTGTTAATATGTCCAGTTTAATAGAGGTGGAGCTACGATCTTTGTAGTTCATCATGAAAATCATTCTCCTTCCACAACACCTGAAGATGCATCAAATTCGAGGACGAATTCTTTCCAACTCGGAGAGAATGATGCGGGCCGAATTCTGCGTCCAAATCTGTCGGTCCAACTTCAGAGGGCCGTATCTTTTGACTCGGTTATCGGATTTACGCGTACAGCATATCAAATCGAAGAGAAAGACGAGATCTTTGATTCAGCGCGAAGAGTTTGTTAAAAATCGAATCCCAGACCCAGTTTATTCTGCTTCGAAATATCTCGGTCCATTTAATGTTTTAGCAATTTAATTGTGTGACTTTTGGGTTTGTTTGTCCTTTGGTTTTCTTGTCTTTTGGTATACTTGTAACCATCATTTGAAGTTGTATTTATAGGCAACTCAATCTGAATGAAGATTATGAATGAACATTTCTGAAAACACTTTTGTGAGAAAATACTCTCTAATTTCTTAGGTTCTAAATCGTTGAACTTATCAAGGCAAATAACTTGGTGGCGTTCTTCGAGTTCTTGACTTATCAATAGTTTCATTCCATAGACTATTGTGGCGTCTTTCATTCCCCCTCAATCTTATCAATAGTTCAAATTACAAACTATTGTGGCGATTATCACTCCAACCAAAACACCAAACCGACCCTTCCTTTCAACCTATCCAAAAACCACCAAAAATTCCCTACAACAACAAAACAGCAAACCTTCATCCAAATTGAAGCAAAGACTTATTGAGGCAACCCACGTAATTCCGCAACGATTTGAGCTTCGTTCATCGCAAAGGCAGCGAGGTTCTCTTCATTTGGTATCAGAGCCGAAGACGATCGTGAATCATGGAACTTTTTGCTGGATTTATTGAAGATGACTTTATGTCACACGTGTTCAAAATTGCCGACGAAGAAGATGAAGAATATTTCTTCGAGGCAATCGGGGATCCGATCTACGATGAAAGCGATGGTGAAGAAGAAATCATTGGTGAGCATTTGAGCAGCCAAATTTTTAATGAAATAGAGAAAGAAGAAGAAGTGAAGATAGCATTCATCTCAACGATCAATCAAGCTTATGGAGTTCACAAAGACTTTGTTAATATGTCCAGTTTATTAGAGGTGGAGCTTCGATCTTTGGAGTTCATCATGAAAATCATTCTCCTTCCACAACACCTGAAGATGCATCAAATTCGAGGACGAATTCTTTCCAACTCGGAGAGAATGATGCGGGCCGAATTCTGCGTCCAAATCTGTCGGTCCAACTTCAGAGGGCCGTATCTTTTGACTCGGTTATCGGATTTACGCGTACAGCATATCAAATCGAAGAGAAAGACGAGATCTTTAATTCAGCGTGGAGAGTTTGTTAAAAATCGAATCCCAGACCCAGTTTATTCTGCTTCGAAATATCTCGGTCCATTTAATGTTTTAGCAATTTAATTGTGTGACTTTTGGGTTTGTTTGTCCTTTGGTTTTCTTGTCTTTTGGTATACTTGTAACCATCATTTGAAGTTGTATTTATAGGCAACTCAATCTGAATGAAGATTATGAATGAACATTTCTGAAAACACTTTTGTGAGAAAATACTCTCTAATTTCTTAGGTTCTAAATCGTTGAACTTATCAAGGCAAATAACTTTGTGGCGTTCTTCGAGTTCTTGACTTATCAATAGTTTCATTCCATAGACTATTGTGGCGTCTTTCATTCCCCCTCAATCTTATCAATAGTTCAAATTACAAACTATTGTGGCGATTATCACTCCAACCAAAACACCAAACCGACCCTTCCTTTCAACCTATCCAAAAACCACCAAAAATTCCCTACAACAACAAAACAGCAAACCTTCATCCAAATTGAAGCAAAGACTTATTGAGGCAACCCACGTAATTCCGCAACGATTTGAGCTTCGTTCATCGCAAAGGCAGCGAGGTTCTCTTCATTTGGTATCAGAGCCGAAGACGATCGTGAATCATGGAACTTTTTGCTGGATTTATTGAAGATGACTTTATGTCACACGTGTTCAAAATTGCCGACGAAGAAGATGAAGAATATTTCTTCGAGGCAATCGGGGATCCGATCTACGATGAAAGCGATGGTGAAGAAGAAATCATTGGTGAGCATTTGAGCAGCCAAATTTTTAATGAAATAGAGAAAGAAGAAGAAGTGAAGATAGCATTCATCTCAACGATCAATCAAGCTTATGGAGTTCACAAAGACTTTGTTAATATGTCCAGTTTATTAGAGGTGGAGCTTCGATCTTTGGAGTTCATCATGAAAATCATTCTCCTTCCACAACACCTGAAGATGCATCAAATTCGAGGACGAATTCTTTCCAACTCGGAGAGAATGATGCGGGCCGAATTCTGCGTCCAAATCTGTCGGTCCAACTTCAGAGGGCCGTATCTTTTGACTCGGTTATCGGATTTACGCGTACAGCATATCAAATCGAAGAGAAAGACGAGATCTTTAATTCAGCGTGGAGAGTTGGTTAAAAATCGAATCCCAGACCCAGTTTATTCTGCTTCGAAATATCTCGGTCCATTTAATGTTTTAGCAATTTAATTGTGTGACTTTTGGGTTTGTTTGTCCTTTGGTTTTCTTGTCTTTTGGTATACTTGTAACCATCATTTGAAGTTGTATTTATAGGCAACTCAATCTGAATGAAGATTATGAATGAACATTTCTGAAAACACTTTTGTGAGAAAATACTCTCTAATTTCTTAGGTTCTAAATCGTTGAACTTATCAAGGCAAATAACTTGGTGGCGTTCTTCGAGTTCTTGACTTATCAATAGTTTCATTCCATAGACTATTGTGGCGTCTTTCATTCCCCCTCAATCTTATCAATAGTTCAAATTACAAACTATTGTGGCGATTATCACTCCAACCAAAACACCAAACCGACCCTTCCTTTCAACCTATCCAAAAACCACCAAAAATTCCCTACAACAACAAAACAGCAAACCTTCATCCAAATTGAAGCAAAGACTTATTGAGGCAACCCACGTAATTCCGCAACGATTTGAGCTTCGTTCATCGCAAAGGCAGCGAGGTTCTCTTCATTTGGTATCAGAGCCGAAGACGATCGTGAATCATGGAACTTTTTGCTGGATTTATTGAAGATGACTTTATGTCACACGTGTTCAAAATTGCCGACGAAGAAGATGAAGAATATTTCTTCGAGGCAATCGGGGATCCGATCTACGATGAAAGCGATGGTGAAGAAGAAATCATTGGTGAGCATTTGAGCAGCCAAATTTTTAATGAAATAGAGAAAGAAGAAGAAGTGAAGATAGCATTCATCTCAACGATCAATCAAGCTTATGGAGTTCACAAAGACTTTGTTAATATGTCCAGTTTATTAGAGGTGGAGCTTCGATCTTTGGAGTTCATCATGAAAATCATTCTCCTTCCACAACACCTGAAGATGCATCAAATTCGAGGACGAATTCTTTCCAACTCGGAGAGAATGATGCGGGCCGAATTCTGCGTCCAAATCTGTCGGTCCAACTTCAGAGGGCCGTATCTTTTGACTCGGTTATCGGATTTACGCGTACAGCATATCAAATCGAAGAGAAAGACGAGATCTTTAATTCGGCGTGGAGAGTTTGTTAAAAATCGAATCCCAGACCCAGTTTATTCTGCTTCGAAATATCTCGGTCCATTTAATGTTTTAGCAATTTAATTGTGTGACTTTTGGGTTTGTTTGTCCTTTGGTTTTCTTGTCTTTTGGTATACTTGTAACCATCATTTGAAGTTGTATTTATAGGCAACTCAATCTGAATGAAGATTATGAATGAACATTTCTGAAAACACTTTTGTGAGAAAATACTCTCTAATTTCTTAGGTTCTAAATCGTTGAACTTATCAAGGCAAATAACTTGGTGGCGTTCTTCGAGTTCTTGACTTATCAATAGTTTCATTCCATAGACTATTGTGGCGTCTTTCATTCCCCCTCAATCTTATCAATAGTTCAAATTACAAACTATTGTGGCGATTATCACTCCAACCAAAACACCAAACCGACCCTTCCTTTCAACCTATCCAAAAACCACCAAAAATTCCCTACAACAACAAAACAGCAAACCTTCATCCAAATTGAAGCAAAGACTTATTGAGGCAACCCACGTAATTCCGCAACGATTTGAGCTTCGTTCATCGCAAAGGCAGCGAGGTTCTCTTCATTTGGTATCAGAGCCGAAGACGATCGTGAATCATGGAACTTTTTGCTGGATTTATTGAAGATGACTTTATGTCACACGTGTTCAAAATTGCCGACGAAGAAGATGAAGAATATTTCTTCGAGGCAATCGGGGATCCGATCTACGATGAAAGCGATGGTGAAGAAGAAATCATTGGTGAGCATTTGAGCAGCCAAATTTTTAATGAAATAGAGAAAGAAGAAGAAGTGAAGATAGCATTCATCTCAACGATCAATCAAGCTTATGGAGTTCACAAAGACTTTGTTAATATGTCCAGTTTATTAGAGGTGGAGCTTCGATCTTTGGAGTTCATCATGAAAATCATTCTCCTTCCACAACACCTGAAGATGCATCAAATTCGAGGACGAATTCTTTCCAACTCGGAGAGAATGATGCGGGCCGAATTCTGCGTCCAAATCTGTCGGTCCAACTTCAGAGGGCCGTATCTTTTGACTCGGTTATCGGATTTACGCGTACAGCATATCAAATCGAAGAGAAAGACGAGATCTTTGATTCAGCGTGGAGAGTTTGTTAAAAATCGAATCCCAGACCCAGTTTATTCTGCTTCGAAACATCTCGGTCCATTTAATGTTTTAGCAATTTAATTGTGTGACTTTTGGGTTTGTTTGTCCTTTGGTTTTCTTGTCTTTTGGTATACTTGTAACCATCATTTGAAGTTGTATTTATAGGCAACTCAATCTGAATGAAGATTATGAATGAACATTTCTGAAAACACTTTTGTGAGAAAATACTCTCTAATTTCTTAGGTTCTAAATCGTTGAACTTATCAAGGCAAATAACTTTGTGGCGTTCTTCGAGTTCTTGACTTATCAATAGTTTCATTCCATAGACTATTGTGGCGTCTTTCATTCCCCCTCAATCTTATCAATAGTTCAAATTACAAACTATTGTGGCGATTATCACTCCAACCAAAACACCAAACCGACCCTTCCTTTCAACCTATCCAAAAACCACCAAAAATTCCCTACAACAACAAAACAGCAAACCTTCATCCAAATTGAAGCAAAGACTTATTGAGGCAACCCACGTAATTCCGCAACGATTTGAGCTTCGTTCATCGCAAAGGCAGCGAGGTTCTCTTCATTTGGTATCAGAGCCGAAGACGATCGTGAATCATGGAACTTTTTGCTGGATTTATTGAAGATGACTTTATGTCACACGTGTTCAAAATTGCCGACGAAGAAGATGAAGAATATTTCTTCGAG